>NC_058101.1:64141590-64444621 GCF_020171115.1 Neogale vison | reverse complement strand
ATGGTGGTGATGATGGTGGTGATGGTGATGGTGATGGTGGTGATGATGGTGATGGTGATGGTGGTGATGATGGTGGTGATGGTGATGGTGGTGATGATGGTGGTGATGGTGATGGTGATGGTGGTGATGATGGTGGTGGTGGTGATGATGGTGATGGTGGTGATGTAGGTGGTGGTGGTGATGATGATGATGGTGGTGATGATGGTGGTGGTGGTGATGATGGTGGTGGTGGTGATGATGGTGATGGTAGTGATGGTGATGGTGATGGTGGTGATGATGGTGGTGATGGTGATGGTGGTGATGATGGTGGTGATGGTGATGGTGATGGTAGTGATGATGGCGGTGGTGATTATTGATGAGGGAAAGATTAACAATGAAGCACATTGGGTCCAGTTTTCGTACATAACATATTAAGTACTTAGGGTGGTGCCTGACAAATGGTAAGTGTCTAATAACTGTAGGTTACAAATCAGCTCAGTTTAGTTCAAAAGCAAATGTGTCATCTTCTGATAAAACCCAGTGAAGCCAGATCCAATAAAACTGTACTATAAAATTCTGATTTAACAACATTAGCTGGTCACAACAGAATTATAGAAAGATCTTCACTGTATTTTATTGCATCTTGGGGAATTTTTAAAATAATGTAATTAATTTTGCTCTAAATGTGAGGGCTTTAAACAGACTTACTGCAGTTACTATAATTTTTTTTAAAAAATATTGTTTATTTATTTGACAGACAGAGATCACAAGTAGGCAAAGAGGCAGGCAGGGGGTGGGGAAGCAAGCACCCTGCTGAGCAGAGAGTCTGATGCGGGGCTCAATCTCAGGACCCTGGGATCATGACCTGAGCCAAAGGCAGAGGCTTTAGCCACCCAGGTGCCCCACAGTTACTGTAATTTGATTACACCTTAGAGCTAGAAAATTTTCCAAAGAATATGTGATTCACTCTTTCATTAATTCACAAACACTTAGTAGGCATCTACTCATTAAACATGTTCATTTTTGAGAAACTCAGAACTTACTGGAGGCTTCATTTTTCCGTTCAGTGTAACAAACAGACCCTGGGATGAGATGGAGTCTGTCCAAAGAGTGGGGACAGAGATGAGTGTTTTCAAGGAGCTATTGTACAGGCCTAGAGAGAGGAGGGTCCTCACTGGATGGGAAGAAGGGTGAGGAGTAAGGGAAAGCAAAGTTTCTTCACAGGAAACTGGAAGGGGGGAGGACAATCATCCAGCCCAGCCACACAGATGGGCGCCTACTTGTGTGGTTCCGTGCCACTCCACCAGGCTGGAGAGACTTTGTGTGAGTGTGTGATCCAGGTGAGTGTGAAGGGGACAGGTGCAGGTGTGAGGATGGACAAGGCTAGATTAGTTCACAAAGGGCTTCCAAACCAAGCCAAGGGGCAATGTGGACTCAGGGACAGGTTGCACACAGGAGGACACCTTGGAAGGGGTGGGAAGGGAGTACCTGGGCTGGAGAGGCCCCTACCTCTTCCCTACTTTGCCAAGTGTTCTACTTCGGAGAGCGCTCACTCTGCAGACATCACCCATTCTCTCTCCTTGTGAATGACCTACAGTTCAGAATAACTTAGGAAAATATTTTGCAAATCTCTCATGAAGATAAATCAAATCAACACTAATTTTGAGGCATTCTAAAAATGTCCAAATACAGATGGGTTGGATAAATTGGTCCGCTTCTATTTAGGAAGCGGAACAACACAAAAACAGAACCCTGTTATTGAGCGCCTAATTAGTTTTATGTAAGGCAAAAATAACGGTCCTCCCTTTGATTTTGTTTTTCTTTTTGGAAAGTACAATACCCGATATTCTTTTCTTGCATTATTATTCTTATCTTATGTATCTAAAGAGCAGGTGAAAACATTGTATAATTAATCTTTTCAATTTTGTGAACCTATGAAACTAACAGAAACTCAACTTCATTTATGGGATGAACCACCCAACTGGGGGTCTGATATTCTAGACAGTACAAGAAGCATTGATCGAAGACCTGGTCGAATCGGGTACTGCCCAAATGTTGGCTCATCTCTCCTCACTTCATCCTTACAACTCTCAAGGCAGCATGGTTAAGTCTACTTTTATTTTTTTATTAAGATACAATGTATTATTTGCTTCAGGGGTACAGGTCTGTGAATCATTAGCATTACACGATTCACAACACTCACCCATAGCACATACCCTCTCCAATGTCCATCACCCACCCACCTCAGCCCCTTTGACCCCCTCCCCTCCAGCAACCCTCAATTTGTTTCCTGAGATTTAGAGTCTCTTATGGTTTGTCTCCCTCCCCATCTCATCTTGTTTCATTTTTCCCTGCTTTTCCCCAGGACCCCCTGCCCTGCCCTGCCTCTCAGATTCCTCACATCAGTGAGATCATATAATAATTGTCTTTTTCTGACTGACTTATTTCACTTAGCATAATACCCTCTAGTTCCATCCATGTCATTGCAAATGGTGAGATTTCATTTTTTTGATGGATGCATAATATATATATATATATGCCCTCCTTAATATATATATATATATATATATACTATGCATCCATCAAAAATGTATAAAAATGTATAAAAAGTATATATATGTGTCTGTATATATATATGTGTGTGTGTGTATGTATATATATATATATCTCAGAACTTACTGGAGGCTTCATTTTTCATATATATATACATACACACACACACCCCACGTCTTCTTCAACCACTCATCTCTTGTTGGACATCTAGGTTCTTTCCATAGTTTGGCTATGATGGACATTGCTTCTATAAACATTTAGGTGCATGTGCCCCTTTGGATCACTGCGTTTGTATCTTTAGGGTAAATACTCAGTAGTGCAATTGCTGGGTTGTAGGGTAGCTCTATTTGCAACTTTTTATAAAAATTTTATTTCATCTTTTCAGTGTTCCAAGATTCATTGTTTATGCACCATACCCAGTGCTCCATACAATGCATGCCCTCCTTAATACCCACCACCAGGCTCACCTAACACCCACCCCCTTTCCCTCCAAAACCCTCAGTTTGTTTCTCAGGGTCCACAGTCTCTCATGCTTCATCTCCTCCTCCAATTTCCCCCAACTCACTTCTCTCCTTCTCCCAATGTCCTCTGTGTTATTCCTTATGCTCCACAAGCAAGTGAAACCATATGATATTGATGATCTCTGCGTGGCTTATTTCACTCAGCATAGTCTCCTCCAGTCCCATCCATGTTGATACAAAAGTTGGGTATTCATCCTTCCTGATAGAGGCATAATATTCCATTGTATATATGGACCATATCTTCTTTATCCATTCATCCGTTGAAGGGAGTCTTGGCTCTTTCCACAGTTTGGCAATTTTGAGGAAGTCCCATACTGTTTTCCAAAATGGCTGCTCCAGCTTGCATTCCTACCAACAGTGTAGGAGGGTTCCCCTTTCTCTGCATCCTCGCCAACACTGTCATTTCCTGACTGCAGTGAGGTGATATCTCACTGTGGTTTTGATTTGCATTTCACTGATGCCAAGTGATGTTGAGCACTTTTTCATGTGTCTCTTGGCCATTTGGATGTCTTCATTGGAGAAATGTCTCTTCATGTCTTCCACCCATTTCTTGATTTCATTATTTGTTCTTTGAGTGTTGAGTTTGATAAGTTCTTTATAGATTTTGGATACTAGCCCTTTATCTGATATGTCATTTGCAAATATCTTCTCCCATTCTGTCGGTTGTCTTTTGGTTTTGTTGGCTGTTTCCTTTCCTGTGCAAAAGCTTTTGATCTTGATGAAATCCGAATACTTCATTATTTCTCTTGCTTCCTTTGTCTTTGGTGATATTTCTAGGAAGAAGTTGCTGCAGCTGAGGTTGAAGAGGCTGCTGCCTGTGTTCTCCCCGAGGATTTTGATGGATTCCTGTCTCACATTGAGGTCTTTCATCCATTTTGAGTCTATTGTGTGTGGTGTAAGGAAATGGTTCAGTTTCATTCTTCTGCAGGTGGCCACTTTTGAAAGAAGGCCCTGGAGATAAAAAATGTTACCTGAGAGTGGGCATCCTTGTCGTGTTCCTGATCTCAACAGGAAGGCTGTGAGATTTTTCCCATTGAGGATGATATTTGAAAGAAAAACAAAACTGGCAACATCACATTGCCTGATTTCAAGCTTTACTACAAAGCTGTGGTCACCAAGACAGCATGGTACTGACATAAAAACAGACACATAGGCCAGTGGAACAGAGTAGAGAGCCCAGATAATGGACCCTCAACTCTATGGTCAAATAATCTTTGACAAAGCAGGGGGGAAAGCCAGTGGAAAAAAGACAGTCTCTTCAATAAATGGTGCTGGGAAAATTGGGCAGCTATATGTAGAAGAATAAAACTCGACCATTCTCTTACACCATACACAAAGATAAAATCGAAATGGATAAAAGACCTCAACGCGAGGCAGGAATCCATCAGAATCACAGAGGAGAACATAGACAGTAACTTCTTCAATATCATCCACAGCAACTTCTTTCAAGATATGTCTTCAAAGGCAAAGGAAATAAAAGTGAAAATGAATTTTTGGGATTTCATCAAGATCAAAAGCCTCTGCACAGCAAAGGAAACAGTCAACAAAACAAAGAGGCAACCCCCAAAATGGGAGAAGATATTTGCAAATGACAGTACAGACGAAAGGCTGATATCCAGGATCTATAAAGAACTTCTCTAACTCAACACACACAAAGCAGATAATCATGTCAAAAAATGGGCAGAAGAGGGGCGCCTGGGTGGCTCAGTGGGGTAAGCTTCTGCCTTCAGCTCAGGTCATGATCTCAGGGTCCTGGGATCAAGCCCCGCATTGGGCTCTCTGCTCGACAGGAAGCCTGCTTTCCCCTCTCTCTCTGCCTGCCTCTTGTGATCTCTCTTTCTGTTTCAAATAAATAAATAAAATCTTTTTAAAAAAATGGGCAGAAGACATGAACAGACACTTCTCCAATGAAGACAAACAAATGGCTTAGAGACACATAAAAAAATATTCATCATCACTAGCCATCAGGGAGAGTCAAATCAAAACCACATTGAGATACCACTTTACACCAGTTAGAATGGCCAAAATTAACAAGACAGTAAACATCGTGTGTTGGAGAGGATGTGGAGAAAGGGGAATCCTATTACATTATTGGTAGGAATGTAAGTTGGTGCAGCCACTTTGGAAAACAGTGTGGAAATTCCTTAAGAAATTAAAAATAGAGCTACCCTATGACCCTGCAATTGCACTACTGGGTATTTACCCCAAAGATACAGATGTAGTGAAAAGAAGGGCCATGTGTACCCCAACGTTCATAGCAGCAATGGCCACAGTCGCCAAACTGTGGAAAGAGCCAAGATGCCCTTCAACAGATGAATGAATAAGGAAGATGTGGTCCATATACACTCCGGAGTATTTTGCCTCAATCAGAAAGGATGAATACCCAGCTTTTGTATCAACATGGATGGGACTAGAAGAGATTATGCTGAGTGAAATAAGTCAAGCAGAGAGAGTCAATTATCATATGGTTTCACTTATTCATGGAGCATAAGAAATAACATGGAGGACATGGGGAGATGGAGTAGAGAAGGGAGTTGGGGGAAATTGGAAGGGGAAGATGAACCATGAGAGACTATGGACTCTGAAAAACAATCTGAGGGTTTTGAAGGGGCGGGGGATGGGAAGTTGGGTGAGCCTGGTGGTGGGTATTACGGAGGGCACGTATTGCATGGAGCACTGGGTGTGGTGCAAAAACAATGAATTCTGGTACACTGAAAAGAAATAAAAAAAAATAAAAAATAAAAATAAAATGTTACTCGATTGAACCAAGGTCTCAGCACTGTGAATCCACTACTCCCTGACCTGCACACATGGACTGCAATGTATTGATTGACCTTGCTCTGAACAGACAGTGTTCAAGTGGCCTGAATTATTAAATAGGGGAAGTTCAGATACCTGGGTTCTAGAAAATACCAGAAGAGGGTAGAATGCCAGTTAGAATAAGATGAGCCCAAGTCAGCTTGTGGGAAGCCTGTGCATATTTTTTTCCCATGGTTGCCATAGCAGAAGACCACAACGTGGGTGGTGGAAACAGCAGAGATGTTACCTTTCACAGTTCTGGAGGCCAGAGGTCTGAAATCAAGGTGTCCATGGTGCCGCACTCACTCTCCTCGGGGAGAATCTGTTCTAGGCCACTTCCCCAACCTTCCTGGGTTTATAAACGCATCACAATAATCTCTGTGTCTGTCCTTTCATGGCATTTTTTCTCTGTGCCTCTTCTGATAAGGATAGGAGCTATCTTGCGTTAGGGCTCACCCTAATGTAATATGACTTCCTTTCGACTCAGCTCCAAATTAGGTCATATTCACAGATACTGGGGCTAGGACCTCAACATATCTTTTTGGGAGAAACAATTCAATCCACGACAGGATGCTTCTATTGATGGGGGCTGGTCAGAGATGGCGTCTTGGATGAAGGGACAATTTTTAAAGTAGAATCAAACAACCTCTTCTTCAGTAAATCTTGAACAGTCACAGGGAGGGTCCAGCAGACCAGGGTAGAAAAGTGACACTTTTTTTTTTTTTTGAGAATGGAGGACTCTCACAGAATCACAGAGGTTTGTCAGCACATCTGGGGAAAGGCGGGGACCAAGTATGAGCAGTGAGCATTTACTGATCACTTACTATGTATTGGCCAACAGGCTGTGAGGCAACATTGCGATGCTACCCAGTAAGGCTCTGGGTTCGAGCTGCTCGGCTTCACATTTTGGCTCAGCTGCTTGCATGAGCCTGGGCAAGGGGCTCGCCGCTCTGTGTCTTGGTTTTCTCCTGTGTGGAGTGAGAACCATAGCAGCACCCGCCACAAGGGATCATCCCGTGCACTAAATGAACGAATCCCCCTTAGGTACTTACACGAGTGCCCTGTGTAGTGAGCATACAACTATGTTCAGTCATCATTGGATTCTACAGCCTGTTGTCTTCTATAGAGCAAGCACTCAATACACATCATTCACTCAGCAAGCCGATGTGTCGGTTTCCCGGCGCTCTGTCACCAAGTACTGTAGGGAGGCTGGAAGTCTGAAATCAGGTGTCGGCAGGCCCATGCAGCTTGCCGGGAAGACCCGGACGAGGACTTCTTGTATGGACAGCGAATGGCTATCCATCATTCTCATGCTATCCTCGGTGCCACATAGGGGTGGGCAACACCAGCCATATTTACAGATGAGCCAGCTGCATCTCAGAGAGGGGCTGCTTATCTTTTCAACCTTATGTCTGCACAGCCAAGCCCAACCACCTGCCCACCCTTCCCTAAGGTGGAGGCAGTGCTTCAAAGCCTCAGGTTGGGGCTCCCCATCGCCGGGCCCTGTGTGATTGTGCTAACCATACCTGTCTTCAGAAGATTCTGGAAGTATTAGGAGAGAAAGAACTTTGAAGATAGATTTCCATTAAAAAAATGTATTTGAGGGGCACCTGGGGGGCCCAGTCGGTTAAGCACCTGCCTTCAACTCAGGTCATGACCCCAGGGTCTTGGGATCGAGCCCCATATCGAGCTCCCTGCTCATTGGGGAGCCTGCTTCTCTCTCTCCCTCTGCCCCTCCTCCTGCTTGTGTTTTCTCTCTCTCTCACTTGCTCACCCTCTCTCTCTCTCTCAAATAAAGAAATAAATAAAAATCTTTTAAAAAAATGTGTTCAGATAGGGATGCCTGGGTGGCTCAGTTGGTTAAGCGGCTGCCTTCGGCTCGGGTCATGATCCCAGCGTCCTGGGATCAAGTCCCGAGTCGGGCTCCTTGCTCAGCAGGGAGCCTGCTTCTCCCTCTGCCTCTGCCTGCCTCTTTGTCTGCCTGTGCTCACTCTCTCTGACAAATAAGTAAATAAAATCTTTAAAAAAAAATGTGTTCAGATAGAAGGGGAAGTCATGGAGAGAGGAAGTGAAGCAGGGAAGGATCTGACACACTGTGGCTAGTTTTGAAGATGGAGGGGACCGTGCCTGCGAAACAGAGAGGCCCCAGGAGCTGAGAATAACTTCTTATCTATTGCCAACAAAGAAATGGGACCTCAATCCTACAGCTGCAACTTGTCTGAGTTCCCAAGAGCCTTCAGATAAGAGTCCAGCTCAGCCAACACCTTGGTTTTGGTGTTGTGACCTTCGAGCATAAAACACAGCAGAGCCCACCTGGATTTCTGATCTACGGACCTGTGGGGTAGTAAGTGGGTATTGTTATAAGAAAAGCATTTACTCGGTTTACTGGCCTACCCTTCATACTGAGATCATGTGTTTTCCACTTTCTGGGCGGCCTTAATATAGTACTTCTCTTACACATAACGGTGATAAGTGCTTCCAGAAGCCCTTCTGTGGCAAAATGAACAGCTGTCAATACGCTGGTCCTTCGAGTTTCTGTGCGGAGATGCTTCTGGCTCATGAAGTCCTTCCCTGGCTGACCCCAAACTCCCTTCCCTGGTAAAATCCAACAGTCGTGAGCAGTTCTCAGGCAGGGCGCTAGCTACCTCACATCCCCAGAGCGTCAGGAACTCAGAGTGCATCAGGGGGCTATTTATAGATAAGGCACAGTTTTCTTTAAAAAGCCTTGCTGCAGTGAGCTCCCCCAGCAGCCCCCACAGGCCCAGAAATAACTCTGGATGTGGCCTTCCCCTTCTCCAGCCCCTGGTGCTGAAGACACAGATGCAGATACGCACTCTTGCCTCCAGGGGGCGCAGCTGGCAGAAGGTGGGCAGGGGCTCTGGGTCAGGTGCAGGACCTCAGGGACTGCTGTTGGGCGGGACTTGCCCCGTGAGATCCATCTGGCCTCAGCCTAACCCAGAGCCCTAGAGTCAGCCCGAGGGACCAAAACCAGGCTGCGAAACTGGGTAGAGAGGGGAGCCTAGAAAATTTCCTCAGCCTCCCTGGATCTGGCTCTCTCCTGACTGGGAAATGCCAGGAATGAGAGCCCCGATGTCCCAGGGGCAGTAAGAAGATGCCGTGAGACACAAGCCCTCCTTCTGTGCTGGGTGTTGCTGCTGTGATTAGTCTCTGCATAGATGGCACCCTGGTCTTGCCAAGGGGTAGTTGGAGGCTCTGAGAGAGTCTGTGGCTGGTCAACAGCATTGGGAAGTAGGAGAGAGAGGAACTGACCTCTCTGGTTCTCCGGAAAGTCCTCCTACAGAAATGTATCCTTCTCCAGATGCTCCTCCTTCCTTTCATTCAGAGTTTCTGAAGTGATGAGCTCAGACTTGAGGCTGAGGCGGGGACTGGGGAACGTGTGGGTTTGGAAGCCCAGCAGTAGGGGTCCCAGGGCCCCACCCACCCACAGTTCCCACACTTCCGGGGTGGCTGAGCCTTGCTCCTCCCTGACCACAAGGAAGCCAATGATCATCAGGGCTGCCTGGGCTCAGGGTGGGTCTGGCAGGTTCTGGGACTCAGCCTGGGGAGCCCCTCATCCTCAGATGTAAGCTATACTGTCCACTACCAGCTTTCTTGATAACAGGACTGGTATTTTGATGTCCCTTCTGCCTCTCTTGTAAGTTAATTGGCTCCAAATCTGGGAGGAGAGGTTATGTACTGGTCTCCTCATATTCTGCTCCCATCTAACCAACACTTGCATCCAACAGGTGTATCAGCCAGGAACCTAGACTTAACCTGTCCAGAACAGCAAACAGTCCCTCCCCAAACCTGGGCCTTCCCGATTCTTCCCTCCCTGTCCCTGCGGAGGGCATCTGCACTGCTCACTCACCAAGACCCTTGCATTCCGCCTCACCTCCTCTTCCCCGCCCTGCACTAGACCCTTCACCTCTATCTCAAGACATGCTCCAAGGCCTCCCCTATTCCCAGCTCCAATGCAGTGTCCCCCCCACCCCGCCTCCGCCAGGGACACCCACCTCTCACCAGGAGCAGTTGGATGGAAGCGTAAGGGGAAGACCCTCATCAGACCAGCCCTTGCTCCTGCCCTTAGACCAACCTCCCCCCCCCCCCATGCCGGGATCTCCCGTCAGCCCTAGCCCCTGCAGGGCTGGCTCTGCCACACCTAACTCTCCCTAGCTCAGCCTTCCTCTGGTTGTCCCACTGCACCTGTAGCTCTAACTGAGCACAGATGTCCCTGCGGATGCCCCCTTCAGCCCTTTCCCGAGGCTCAGGGGCTGGTGGAAGAGAATGGGGTACAAACAAGACAGGTCTCCAAGGCTTTGAGGCTCAGGATCACTGCAGGACTTCAAGTTAGCTGGGAAGTCTGGTGGCAGCAGTCAGAACTGGCGGCAGAGTGAAGAATGGTCTTCCAAAAAGACACGTCCATGCCTCACCCCCGAAACCTGCGAACGTGACCTGTGTGCAGAGATGCTGGAGTCCTGCTCTCTGTGGGCACCCGGGTGGTGGGGCTTTGTTGTGACAGCCACGGAAAGCAACGCAGCGCTTTTATCAAGAGCCAGACATACAAAGGAGGCATCAGTGCGCATTCCACAGATGAGATCACTGAGGTGAGAGTCCCTGGGGACCAGTGAGGTCCCAGCAGCCCTCTGACCATGGTCGGCATGCCCAGGGGGACTGCCATCATCTCCATCCTACTGAAAGAGCAGTTCTGTCCCCGAGCGTCTCGCCGCCCACCCTCCTCTGCACAGGGTCTCTCAGGCGCTGTGCTGAGTAGAGTGGCTTCTGTCCCACATCCATGGCAGCCCCGCCAAGGTGATAAATGCAGTCATGTGTAGGTGAGCGGGTGCTCAAGACCAGAGGGCAAAGCACAGTCCCAGAGTGAAACTTGGCAGTGAGACTCTAGCTGGACACTTGGCTGAGCTTCATAACTCAGACCTGATGGCACACACCCTCCTCTGCCAGCGGGGTCCTTCACCTGCATGTCAGGCTGCAGCAGGATGCAGGGGCGCTGGGCACAGGAGAGCACTGGCTTGGAGCCTGCAGACTGGGGGTGCTGCTCCCACATTGGGAAGGCCCGTGATGTGCCAGGGAGCCTCCAAGCCTCCCTGCATGGGTCACCTATTCCTTCCTGCAACCCTCAAGCCTGGCATTATTAACTGTCTTGTGCACACAGAGAAACTGAGGCATGCGAGGCAAGGTACATTTTTTTTTGAAGACTTTATCCATTTATTTAGAGAGAGCCAGAGAGGAGGAAAGGCAGAGGGAGAGAGAGGATCTTAAGCAGAGCACAGAGCCTGACATAGGACCCTGAGGTCATGACCTGAGTCCAAACCAAGAGTCGGATGCTTAACTGACTGAGCCACCCAAGTGCCCTGAGGCAAGGTGCATTTCTCAATGACCCATGACTGGCAAGAGAAATCCAAGTATACCCCATTCTGTACCCTCTGCACAATGCTCTGCTGCCTTCCTCCGACAACCATGTTTATCTCACCCAGACTCAGTTTCTTCATCTGTGAAATGGGGAGAATGAGCCCATGTTAGAAGGTTGTTTGGAAAAGCCCAAGTTTAAATAAAAAGAAGCCTACAAACTGAGGATTTTGGAGGGGAGGGGGGTGGTTGAGCCTGGTGGTGGGTATTAAGGGCGGCACATATTGCATGGAGCACTGGGTGTGATGCATAAACAATGAATCTTGGGACACTGAAAAAAATGAAATAAAGTTAAAAAAAAAAAAAAGAAAGAAGCCCATGAGGTTGATTTGGAAGCCTGAAATCTCACTCAAATATTAGATGCTATACTATCTCTCACGGGAGGCAGAAGAGAGCTGGAGATCAGAGGCTATGGTCAAAATCCCTCCTTCTCCCCATACTGGCTGAAGATGCTGGGCAAGTTACATGCCTTCCCTGGGCTTCCATTCCCTCGCTTTTTTAAAATGAGAGTAATGACATTGCCTGTCTTGCAGGGATTTGGGGGAGCTGGCTGAGAAAATGCGAAGATTTTAGAATGTGCCCGGCTCCTAGCCAGTCCTCCAGAAATGCCTGTATCTTATTACCATGGGAACCTCCTGAGTTTGCAAACCTCCTTGTGCTGATGGGACAAAGCTCAAGTGAGGAGCAAATTCAGCTCTGACACTGAGCAGAGTCTAAAATGCACAAAGCTTGGGAAGGAAGGTTCAGAACCGTTATGTGACTGGTTGGAGACCACACAGCATTGTTGGCAGAGCTATGTTGGCCCCAAGTCTGTCTGATTCAGAGCCTAGTGCCCATGTGCTTTGAACACGCTAACAGAACACCCAGCTCCGAACATATGCACCACAAGAGTCTTCGCAGGACAGCTCCTGAGGGGTCTGGCCCTTGTCTGTGTCTCCTCACACGTAGTAGGTTGTGCTCAACCTAGCAGAGGAATGAATATTCACATGATTTATTCACATCACCTAACCTAGTTGGTAGTGACTCTTTGCTTGCTCTAACACAAATAATGTCATCATAAAACCTGCATCACAATCTTTAGTTTTTACCCGTATCCCTCCTCTGGTTCTTCCTTACTCAAAGAACCCCAACTTTGTTTGGGATGCCTAAAAAACTTCCCAGAATTCTTTGCAGCTAGGATGAGACAAAGATGAAGTTTATTGTGGGGTGGGGAGGAGTATTCCAGAAAGGTTTTTTTAATGGACTAACCCCGGGCCCTTTGTCCCTTCCTCCTGCTTCTTGCCTGTAACAGAGACAGGAGCACAGAGATGTAGCAGCCATTCTGTCACCATGAGGCTAAACATATGAGGACAATGGCTGCCCACTAAGCTTGGCCGAGTGGAAAGGTGTTAAGAGTCAGGGACCTTGGTGGAGTGGCTGAGTTTCTTTCTTACTAGCCCTGGATGTCCCCCGGGCCCCTTGGTGTTGGAATGGATAAACCTCTTAAGGGTTAAGGAGGAAGCAGGGGTCTTTCATAGAGTTGTTCCTGTCCTTAACCTCCCTCAGGTAACCTTATCCTCGGTGCCCTTCTCTGGTGTCTGCTGTGTGTGCCGGAATGTCCCTCATCTTGTAGGGCATCTTGTGGGTCACTGCCCTTACAGTGGTCCCCTCCACTGTTTCTCCCTGTAAGCTTCTAACCCCAGGCCTCTAGCTTCTCACTGGTCAGCTCAGTATGCCCCTCATCCAGGTACATAGAACCTTCTGGGTCCTACTGACCATGCAGTGAGGGCCTCCTGAGATTTTTGTCCACATGAGTGAAGATGTGGCTTCTCCCTGCCCTGCCACCTATCCCCAGGAGGAATAACAATGAACAACAGCTCCCGCCCCGACCATCTCCCTTCCCAGAGGAAGGCTGCATTTAGCTCCACTGTTTTGGGGCCCAAGATGGACAGCGGGGGTTCTGTCTGTGCACAGCGGAGGCACTGTGCATGACAAGGCGGGTGTGTTTGATTCTAGGGTTCAGGACACTGGTCCCATTGCTGCCAAGCACCCGAGCCATGTTCTCCAATATCACATTGTTTAGGTAGGTGCTGTTCAGCTCCCCACTGTGATGGACTGAGGTGTGTCTTCTAACCCCAACATCTCAGAATGCGGCTGTATTTAGAGATTGTATTTACAGATATAATTAAGGTAACATGAGATTGTTAGGGTGGGTTCCAATGCGATCTGACAGGAGTCTTCTTATAAGAAGAAGAGATCAGGACACAGACAGGCACAGAGGGACAACCGCGTGAGGAGACAAGGAGAAGACAGTCATCTACACAGCGAGGAGAGAGGCCTTGGAGGGAACCAGCCTACCCTCACCCTGGCCTCGCGCTTCCAGCCTCCAGAACAGAAGAGAATAGATGTTCTCTGTGTGAGTCCCTGCCCAGGCTGCTTTACTATGTTGACCCCAAGCAAGTGAATACACCCCATTTACCTTCATTGAGTGTGATCACTGGGGTGGTTTAGAAGCGGGTACCCTTCATCAAGCCCCCCTCACAGGCCTGACAAGGGACATCACACAGGATGGCCCCTCCCAGAGGTCCATGGAGGAGCCTGCTCATGTGGCTTCCCTTTACCCCCCTGTATGCCCTCCAGGGGTTGGGGGAGCTGGCTGGTTTTATCTTTGGAACCTGTATCTCGCCTTGGCGCTCTGAGACTCTTCTGAAATATGTGACTTGGCAGGTGGGAAGCTCTGAAAACAGACCTGGGCCGCTGTACAGACTCCTGGGACCCATGTGTGGCATAGGGCTGCTCTCCTGCCACCCCCTCCACCTGCCCCACCCCAGCACTTACTGAGCACCTACAGCATAGGCCAAGAGCTATCCGTGAGGTAGGGGTACTGCTGTCATTATGTTACAAACAGAGACACTTAGGCACAGTTCAAGAAGAGCCTGGATGCATCCGGGTCTGTTGGCCTCCTGAGCCAACCAGCTCCCACTGCGTGGCTTTGCTCTCACTGGGTTCTGCCCTTCCTGACAAGGCAATGAGGTCCCTGAGTCAACCAGTGAGGGACTCAAGACAAGTGGGGCTAGTGAGGTCTGAGAAAAAAGTCATGATTTCTGAGCCTTCCCCAGTGTGTCTCCGGGGTGCTTGGCACCAGCCTGTTTCTCCCCGGTCCCATCTGAAGCTCCCTCGTGCTCCACGTCCCTCCCACTGGGTCCCAGTGCTAAGCCTAGCTGGTTACGAGGCTGGGGCTGGACCCAACACGGAAGTTCCCAGGAAGGTCAAAGTCTCTCTGTAATTGTTCACAGTCAACACCAACCCAGTCACAGCAGGGGCTCTCCCCACCCTTGCTGACCCTCACTCTGGAGGCCAGACACCGAACCGGGAAGTCAGCAGTTTGACCCAGACTCTGCAGCTGATAATTGGAGCAGGTGCAAAAGAACCCAGGTGTGAGACTCCAAAGCCCTCACACTTCACACCAAGTCTGCCTCCAGAGCTCCTCCCAGCTGCCCCTCCCATCCCTGCAGCCATTCCTGCCCCCAAGTCCCTGGGTGTGGGTGGGTCCTGGGTGTGGACAGGCTCACTTATGGGGGCAGACAGAACACCAAGCTCTGCACAAGTATAGGCCTGGTGGCCAGCAGTGGGAGCTCAGCTGTGGCTCTGCGGTAGATGGAAGGACCAGGTGGCTGCTGGGTGCCCGTGTTTTGATGCCACGAGGAGGTCACTGGGGGGTTGGCCATTATGGGGTGTCAGCAGGCACCTCCCCACTCACACCAAGCTCTTCTCTACTTGGCCTGGTGCCTCTTGGCTAACATCTGCTGAGCCAGCTTCACTGCCTTGCAGGAAGGAGATGGAGATGTGAAAACAGGGGATGTCTGTCAACAATTCCTACTGGCTTTCTAAGCAGTGTTTTTGGAAGTGTGGTCCATGGACCACCCAGCCACCTTTCCCAGGGACGTTCTCAGGGGCCAGGGGCCCACAGATATACCCCCAGGCAAGCGGAATCCTTCCCAGGACAGGAGCCCCCTGACCCCACCACCGGCTCCCTGTGTTTGAGGGTAAAGGCACGGGTCCCTGGGTCTTAGTCACTGCATTTCTCCTTGCTGTGTCGCTGGGGGCAAGCATCCCTCCCCAGCCTCATTTTCTTCATGCATAAAAGCAGTTGATAAGAACACCTCTGTCCAAACAATCTGACTTAAAAATGGACAAAGGAGGGGCACCTGGGTGGCTCCGTTGTTAAGTGTCTGCCTTTGGCTCAGGTCATGATCCCAGGGTACTGGGATCAAGCCCCGCGTCGGGCTCCCTTCTGGTGGGAAGCCTGTTTCTCCTTCTCCTATTCCCCCTGCTTGTGTTCCCTCTCTCACTGTCTCTGTCAAATAAATATACTCTTCCAAAAAAAAAAATGGACAGAGGACTTGAATAGATATTCTTCCAAAGAAGACCCACAAACGGTCAACGAGAACACAAGAAGTTGCTGGACACCGGCGGCCATCAAGGAAATGTAAATCACGATTGCAGCACAAGCCTCCATGTCCAATCGGGTGGCGAGAGTAACAGGAGATGTGAAGACTTGGAGAAAACAGAGCCTCCCCAGTGGCCAGGGGGCACTACAGGGATGGCCTGGGGAAACGCATGCCTGTCTGTCAGCTGTGCACGGATAAACAAAATTTCAGAACATTCCTCTGCTATAAGGAGGGCTGGACGACTGAGGCGTGCACCTGGGCCAAGCCCCTTCTATTACAGGCAAGGAACCAAGGCAGGTCTCGTCCCCCAGCTCCCTTGCTTCTGTCCCCGTGCAGCTCCCTTGCCTCAGATGTCTGTGTCAGGTGTCTGAAATCCCACACGCCCAGAGTGGGAGGAACTGGTGATCCCCCTAGGCACGCAGGGCCAGCATTGTCACCCCATTCACTGCATGCTGGGAACCCTGCCCCCCCCCACCCTGTCCTTGACTTCCAGCTCTTTCTGCCTATGGTAGGGTCTCCATGGTGGCCACCATCAACTGCTTCTCTCCCTGAATGTGGGACCACTCCTCGCGTCCCCTCTCCTGGACTCTGGGCTGCCCGAGTGTCTTCTTTCATCAGGATGATGCAGCGGAAGGGACCTCTAGGACTCCCGTGTCTGCATCACAAGAACCACGTAGCTTCTGTCTGGGTCTCTTGAGTTCACTCTTGAGTTGAATGGCAGGGGGGAAGCCAGCTGCCATGATGGGAGAATCCAAGCCACATGAAGAAGCCCCCCACAGGTGTCCTTGTCACCTGCCCCAGCTGGACTCCCAGCTGACAGCCGGTATTGAGCACCAGCCGTGTGACAGAGCCATCCTGAGTCTCCAGTGCCGCTGTGCCTTTAAATGAGCTGCAACCCCAGCTGTGTGAAGATGGAGGGGAAGAGCGTCCCAGGGGAGGGAACAGCAGCTGCAATGTCCCTGAGATACCGGCTGGCTGGAGTGGGGAGGAAGGCAGGAGGCGATGAGATGCAGGAAGTACTGGAGCTGACCTTCAGGCGGGTCGGGAAACTGTGAGCCTTGGAGGGGAGAGCCATTGGGCCACGTGTGGGAAAGGACAGAGACATGGGGTGCCAGCTCAGATGCTCACGGGACCTCCAGACAAGGTTGGTGCCAGCTCGGTGATAGCAGACAAGGTGGCTGACACAGCTGGCCCTGGGATATACTTTTCGGGCAGAGCCATTAGGATTTGCCAGCACATGAGATGCGGGTGAGAGACAGAGTGAGGTCCAGGATGAATGCAAGGATTTTTGGCCTGAGTGATGGGAAGCCTGAGTGCTATCAAATTAAATACTGGATATTGATCCAGAAAAGTGGTAATAGATCCTTGCTGGAGGGATGGGAATAGGAAGAGGCCAAGTCACTCTATCCTGTTCTCTGCCCAGGTTTCTCCAGAAGATCTGGAAATAATCTAATTTCTTATTTGCTTCTATACTGTCTCTGTCCCCTACGGGAAGAAACTCCAGTTCTGGCAGGTGTGGAGGGACTCAAAATTTCTGTGGAGTGTCAGGAAGGATGTTCGGAGGAAGGGAAAGGAGTAGGCAGAAAGAAGGGAAGAGGGGAGAGCAGGAGGGAAGCAGGACAGGACAGGAAGGGAGGGGACAGGAATGGACCAGTCCATGCTGAACCTCAGACCTCCCTCCTTCAGACCCTGAGCCTGTGTATGCCCATCCCTCCAGCCTGGCCCTGCCTCGCAGCTCAGAGAGGGACCTGCTGTTTCTCTTACCAGCGTCCCCAGAGGATCCTCTTCCATACGGAAGCACCTGGGGCTTCAGGTTTCAGGCTCAGCTTGCCCATGGCTCGCTTGTTCCAGAGCTGAGGAGCTCTTACAGAGGCAATGTTCATTCTCATGAGGAAGCACACCTGTTGTCCCATCTGTCCTTACCCAGTGAGGAGGGGAGGAGCGCCTCCACAGCCCCCTGGGGCACCCTAAGCCTCAGCTTCTTAATCTGTGAAATGGGCCAAGAACCGGCCTCCTTTGTGATGGCCAGGAACACATTTCTTTCCCCCATGGGTCTCTGTCTAGAGGCCAGCACAGTGTTCAGGGAAAGCCACCTACTGAATGAATGAATGAATGAATGAACGAATGAATGTCATGAGGGTTCATGGCACTGACCTACATGTGATCCTTGGGGGAACCCAGCTCACCTGCCCCTGCTCATCCAAGAGTCGGTCCTGGTGACTCTGCAGGTCAGAACCAGGCTCAGATTCCAGCTCCTCACCTGCATGCAGCTCAAAGACCCAGTGGGAAATCGCTTTGTTCCAGAAACAGCCACGTGCAATTTACATCAGCAGCTGGGTTGATGCGTCAGAATCCGAGAGCAGCATCATGGGCACTGGGCAAGTGGGAGCAGAGTGGGGCTTCCATTTGCCCATAAACAGCATCCAGATCACTGAATAATTTATGGTTCGTGCTTCCATCTTAAGGGAAGCTTTGGATCACCCTTACTTCCCGCAGAGTTGTAAAGGTCCCAGTGCTCCCCATCAGCATCTCAGCCGGGCTGGGCTGTGGTGGACCAGCTAGCAGGTGGGTGATGCCCTCGGGGCTGCCTCGGCTGATGTGGCTGTTCCTCCCATGTCAGCGTTTATTGCCGTGAGCACCCAGCACCCTCGGGTCCCTGCAGGATTTCAGATCACCCTCGGATCAGAGCAATTTGTCCCCATGTCATGCTTTTGAACCATCAGCTCTGGGTGCCTAGAGGGGGTGGGCCATGTGGGGCCCTGGGGCTCCTATCTGGACATGGGGTGAAGCCCCCAACACACTATGGGACTCACATCAGATGACCGACCTGAACACACTATGGGACTCACATCAGATGACCGACCTGGTCACCCAGAGCCTTGACATGCACTCGGGGCCCCTCCTGGGGGAGGCTGGGCTGGGGTGAGGGTCTCTGGAGGAATGGGCCCTTCCAGGAGATGGGCAGTCTCAGGCCAACTGTCCTGGATGCATGAGGCCAAAGGAGCCGGGGTGACCCCCATCTTCCCCACTTCATTCTTCTCTGAACAGAAGCCACAGACAACCTTCATCGCTGCAGCTTTGATCCAGGGATTAAACATTGATCAAGGGCCACGTGTGCCTACGTCTGCTTCCAGCCTGGGGATACAGTGGGGAAAAGCCAGAAGTTTCCTCCTCTGTGAAGCACACGTCCAGGGGCAGGAGACAGCCGATCCCTGCCATAATGAACAAGGGCAGATGGAAGGGCCATGAAGGAAGAGAAAGCCTGGAAGGGGAGGAGACTGGCAGGGGGAGGGCGGTGTTGGTGACACCTGCCATAGAGTGGTCAGAGGAGGTGACCTGGAGCAGAGACATGAATGAGCCAGGGAGGGAGTGGTGCAGGCCAGCTGGTAGGAGTTTCCAGGCAGAGGGAATGGCATGTGCCAAGGCCCTGGGGTGGGACAGTGCTCAGGTGTCAGAGGCATTGGGAGAAGGCTGATGTGGCAGACACAGAGAAGGATGGGACCTAGAGGCTGGAGTGCAAGGTGGAGTCCACAGGCAGCAGGGAAGGACTCTGGATCACTCTAAGTAGACTTCAAACCTATTTTATTCCTTCAGTTATCCCGAGTCAGGTGCTTTGGAGGATTTGGGAATGAGTTAGTTCTTCCCCCAAGCAGCTCATGGTTGGGATTTTTTTTATTTGTTTCTCTGGGTTTTTGTTTGTTTTTTTTGTTGTTGTTGTCCCAGCTTCTCAACACAGGTAACAGCTCTTCGGACGGTCCAGGGTCTTGTGGGAGAGTCTGAAAGTAGGAGCAACCCCTGTGTTCCCCCGCCTGTCACCACCTGCACAATCTGCATGTGCTGCTTTCCATCACCACCTGGGCGTCTGGGTGGACCACTGTGGCCTCAACAGTCAGGGAGAGACAGAGAGAGACAGCGACGGGACAGAGATAGACAGATAGATAGAGGTAGACAGACAGACGGAGTGGGATTGTCACAGTTACTTTATATCATCTGAAAGACCAGCCACGTCACAGGATATAGATTTGGGGACACCGGTTCAATATCAGCCTCACTCAGAAACGTGAGGAGGTGACAAGGGTAACCCAGAGAAGGTTCAGGGGAGACACGTGTTCCCTGTGGCAGGCCGTTTGTGCCAACCTGTGTCCCCATGGGGCCCTTGCACCGTCCGGCAGCTCCTTGGGCTCAGCAGAAGGCTCGCTGCACGGGTGGGGAACGGGCTGCTCAAGGTGGCTCACTTGCTGCCCCTTCTGCCCAGCCTCCGCCCCCCCCCCCCGGGCTCTGCACAACCTCAGCTCCCCCACCTCCAGGTGTCACCTCTGGCAGTCCCCTTGGCCAACTGCTGTCCCTTGTTATTCGGCAGCACCCCTGTTGTGTCCGTACCATCTCTCACTTCTTTGTCTGAGTGCTTAGTCCCTGATGTCTCTGTTTTTCTAGATGTTAAATTATGAGAGCTTAGATACATACAGAAGAATATAAGAGAGAGGCTGTGCCAATTACAGAGCATGGTAACATTTGGTAACTCTAGGCCAAGCACCTGGCATGTTATTTTGTCCCCCTGCCTGTTCCAACCCCCGACCCTCCGCCTCCCTGTCTGCAGAGTGGCCGCTCTCCTGACTTTTATGCGTGTCATCGCCTTGTTTCAGCCCGAAACCATCCAACGCAGTGAGCATGGCTTTTGAATTTTATATAAACAGAACGTTCTCTGTGCTTTTTTTGAGGACCTGGCTTTTCTCACTGCACGTGTGTGTCGATGCGTGTAGTCAGTCTGCATTCATTTTTACCGCTGTGCCCTGTTCCCCGCCATGGACGTGCTGGCAGTTACCTGTAACCAAATGTGAGGGCACATTTGGGTTGTTGCCCTTCCTTTGTTTGTAGGACGATGAGCTATGGCCACGACTGCAGGCATCTCCGAGCGGCGGCTGGAAGAGTTTCTCCAGGTGTTCACTAGAAATTGCTGTATGTATGTACGTAAACATCAGCTTTCCTTCATCCTGACAACTTGGCTCCAAATCCTTGGTACCAGTTCACCATCCCTCAGTGGCTTGAGACCTCGCTGACTGTCCACATCCACACACTTTCTAAATTTTGCCAATCTGGTGGGTACGGTCTTTCATGTGATTTTAATTCCTATTTCCCTGGCGATCTTTTCTCATGTTTCCCAGAGCTTCTCATGACCTCATCTATGAGATGCTGGTGCTGGTTTTTGTAAACCCTTGTATTAGGTTCTTTAGCTTCCTGTTGACATTCAGAAGCTCTTTGTGCATTTCTCGTATTAATCAATTACTCACATCCTGGGTAGCAAATACATCCTTCTTGTGTGTGGTTTGGCTTTTCACTCTGTTTTTGGTGTCTTAAGTTTGTGATTGACTGTAGTAAAAGGTCTTCCTCTTTTCAACTTGTTTCAGAAATCCTATCCTACCCCAGGGTCATAAGGGTAGTCTTCTACAATGTCTTATACATGTTTTCAAGTTTTGCCTTTCCCATTTAAATCTCAAATTTACTCGGAACTGATTTTTGTGTAGGGTTTGTGGTAGGGATCTAAATGAAGTTCTTTTTCCAAAGGGAGAACAACTCCTCCAGGACCCTTTAGCAAATGGGCTACCCCTTCTCACTGGTCTAACCAATGTGTCCTCTTCACGTTACACCAGTTTCCTTATGTGTGTGGTCTGGATTGTTCTGCTCTGCTCACCGAAAAAAAAGCACAGAGAACGTTCTGTTTATATAAAATTCAAAACCACTTGAAGTGTTAGAGCTTTCCAATACATCTTGTTGTCTGAGAGGGGGAGTTCCTCTTTCCCTCCAACACCTCTTCCTCCTCCCAAGTCCATTCTTCTTCTAAAAATAAGTAACTCGCTACTATATTCCTATTTCTCTGTTCATGGACACACTCAGCTCTTTGTCCTCTTGTCTTTGCCCCTGGAGCTCTTTCATTTCTCTGGGGAGCCCTCTTCCCCCTTCACCTGGGTAAGTCCCGCTTGGTTGCTGACTTAGCTCAAGCATCATGGCCTTTATTAGAAGAGCTAAGTGGTTTTTCTTCTGGTTCAATGATCCTCATGCGCTGTGTTGCTCATGTTGCTCTTACTTGTTCTTTTTTTTTAATTTTTTAATTTTTTAAAAACATCATTTTATTTTTTCAGTGTTCCAAGATTCATTGTTTATGCACCAAACCCAGTGCTCCATGCAATACGTGCCCTCCTTAGTACCCACCACCAGGCTCACCCAATCCCCATATCCCTCCCCTCCAAAACCCTCAGTTTGTTTCTCAGAGTCCACAGTCTCTCATGGCTAGTGTCCTCTTCCGATTTCCCCCAACTCCCTTCTCCTCTCCTTCTCCCAATGTCCTCTGTGTTATTCCTTATCTTCCACACATAAGTGAAACCATATGATAATTAACTCTCTCTGCTTGACTTATTTCACTCAGCATAATCTCCTCCAGTCCCGTCCATGTTGACACAAAAGTTGGGTATTTATCCTTTCTGATGGAAGCAAAATATTCCATGGTATATATGGACCTTATCTTCTTTATCCATTTGTCTGTTGAAGGGCATCTTGGTTCTTTCCACAGTTAGGTGACTGTGGCCATTGCTGTTATGAACATTAGGGTACAGATGGCCCTTCTTTTCACTACATCTGTCTTTGGGGTAAATACCCAGTAGTGCAATTGCAGGGTCATAGGGAAGCTCTATTTTTAATTTCTTAAGGAATCTCCATACTGTTTTCCAAAGTGGCTGCACCAAATTGCATTCCCACCAGCAGTGTAAGTCTTAATGGTTGTTCCCCCCAGTCTCCCAACCTGCCTCCCCTCCCCTTGGCCCTGACTCCATCTCCACCCACCCAGCATCCAATACTGGGGCAAATACACAGAAGTGATCAAGGAATGCCCATCTGAACAAACTGTATTTCCACCTCAACTTGCTTTTTCTGCCCCTAAAATGCTCCTTCCCACACTCCTTCATCACATATGTATAATTTTCTCAGTGAAAATGAAAGGGAGGATGTTTAAGGAAAGCCTGTCTTGTACCCATTTCAAAGATCTGTTCTCAGAGAATCCCATCCTCAGAGGCCCTGGCTGGCTGGTGACCACATAGGATTATCTTTGATCGGATTCTTTCCATGCTATGAATGTATATGAAGTTAGAATTTTCCTTTCACATGTAGTGGGTTGAATTTGGTTTCCCAGAAACATGTGTCAAGTCCTAACCCCAGTACCAGTGAGTGTGACCTTATTTGGAAATTGGGTCTCTGCTGATGTCATTAAATTGAAGGATCTCAGGATGAGAGATTGTCCTGGATATAGGGTGGGCTGCAGATCCAATGACCGGTGTCCTCATAAGAGAAAGGAGACTGGATGGATACAGATGAGGGGTCAGAAATGTGCCTACCAACCAAGGGATGCCAAAGATTGCCAGCAGCTACCAAAACCCAGCACAGGCATGAAATGGATTTGCCTCTAAAGCCTCTGGGGGGCACCAGCCTACTAACTCCTTGGTGTCAGTCCTATAAGACTTATTTTGGACTCCTGGCCTCCAGAATGGTAAAACAACAGATTTCTGTGGTTTTAAGCCATCAAGTTGGTGGCAATCTATTACAGTAGCCCCAGGAAAGTAATGTACTGTGCGGAAGTTATCCAGCAGGAGATAGCTGGGAAAGAGAGCCTCTGACCCTTCCCTCCCTCCTAGACAGCAATGCTGTCAGCTTGAGCTGACAGTCACCACAAGCCCTGGGATGACTCAGGGACCTGTCAGGTCCATTTTCCAGGCAGAGAAGGTGTCCCACCCCTCTCTCATCACGACTCAGCATTGCTTTCCTTCTGAGTCACTTCTAGAGCCTGCAGTGAGCTCAGACCAGACCCTGTGACTGTCCCCTCCCTGGGAGGACTTGGGGAATAAGTAAGGACTCTGATTAGCACCCCGGTCCAGCCACCTCCCAGCCCCCTCCCCTCACAGCTGCCTTGTCCCAGAGCCCGGCTTGCTCACTGGTTGGGGTGGCATTTGTGGCACTAACACAGACTTGTCATTCCTGGGGCTCAGGCGTGGCAGAGGTGCTATTGGCAGGGCTCTTCTGCACTTGCTTGTCTCTATGGACAGCTCCTCCTGTCGCGTGCACAGCAGGCTGCTCTCTCCCTTCCTCCTCCTTTCGACACCACACTCCCTTGGCCCCTAAGCCTGACCAGCCCCTTTGGAGATGCTCAGTGTCTCCTGCCTCCTCCAGGAAGCACAGCCCAGGCCAGGCCACCACCACCTTGGGGTGTGCCGTTGTACCAGCTCTGGCCTCATCCCCATGACAGCCTATACAGCAATCAGAGAGCAGTTTATGAATGAGCTGGGCACTCAGCTGTTTGGTTCATGTCTGCACTCCAAGTTCAGCTCTCGGCTTCCAGCCCCACAGGATGCTGGGTAGTCAGGAAGGGGCCAGGTGTACTGTGTGCTTCTATGTCCTGTTCCTGGAACCCCCGTGTACACCTTCCACTCCTTCAGACTCGGCGCAGGGGACGCCTCTTCCGTGGAGGCCTCTCAGGAGGCGTTCGGGTTCGTGTGGCCCTTTTCTGGCCGACACTGCCCCTCCCCTCCCTGTGTGCTTGCTGACCACTGTGAACTGCGAGCATCTTGATTCGGGATGGGGTTTGTCTTGCTGCCTCTTGTAGTCCAACCTTCTGCATGGAGTCCAGCCTGGGTGGCCCTCATCTGGGGAATCCTGTTCCTTTTGTGTCGCTGTATTCTAGCCGGCTCCTCCCCAGTGGAATGAAAACTCTTTGAGAGCAGAACCCAGGTCTTAGTCCTTTCTGCTGGCAGGTCCTGGGCACAGGACCTGACAGGAAGGAAGTGCTCAGTAGCTGTTTGCTGAATGACTGACAGATTGCACAGATGAGTGAGTCAATGAAGGATGGGCTCCAATGTCAGGGTACCCAGAAGTGGCTTTCACATCCTTATCGACCCACCCTTATCGACTGACTACAGTGGGTTCTTGGGGGACCTGCAGGAAGGACTGGGGTCCCCTTTTGATCCAGACTGTCTGCATGGCCAACCCAGGTCCCCTGGGTATAGGGTTGAAATGGAGGCCCTTAGGGTAGGTGGCTAGGTCTGGCCCGGGATCTGGGCACTGACCAGAGTGCTGAGAAAGCCCAAGAGACTTGTGCTGAAAAATAAGACAGGCCGTAAGGTAGCTTAAAAATGTACAAACCCAAGCGCCTGGGTGGCTCAGTGGGTTAAGCCTCTGCCTTCGGCTCAGGTCATGATCTCAGGGTCCTGGGATCGAGTCCCACATCAGGCTCTCTGCTTGGCAGGGAGCCTGCTTCCTCCTCTCTCTCTGCCTACTTGTGATCTCTCTCTGTCAAATAAATAAATAAAATCTTTAAAAAAAAAAGTACAAACCCAGGTGTTCTATGATGCCAATTGCAGAAAGGCAGGTGCAGGTGGGGCACGGGGGCAAATGAACATGTCTGGATTGAAAAAGGCCAAAGCCTCTAATAGCCAGGGAGGTTTGCTCTAACATTCCAGCATGTTCTGGTGATTTATGGCTGTTGCTAGGTAACAGTACACCGAGGCGAGTGTGATTTTAAAGCCAGGGCTCCCGACCCAAGAGCTGACAGAAAGGGACATTCATCGGTCTGGGTGGCTGGGGGAGGATTTAAATGCTACCCAGAGGACCGGATACCATAAGAAGCAATTAGGGCGAAGCCAAGGGTATCCACCCCTCCGTGTTTGCAATCCTTCACGGGGGTATTCAACTGCAGGCTGCCAGTGTGGAGAGCCAGCTGTGGACATGGGCTTCTCCTTCAGAAAGGCACCAGCATGAATTTATCTTTGATTTTGCAGTAAATTGATTTAGTACATGTCAGGTTTCTAACACAGAGCTGCTAGTATACAAAATGTATGAAGTGTGTAATCCTGATGGTCAGGATTAATTGTCCTCATTTTACATCACAAATGGCTCCCACCTCTGGGCAACACCATTCATGTGCAAACACATACTGATGCCTGCTATGTAGCCTGCTGGGGTTCAAGAGTGAACCAGAGAGAAGTCCATCCCTCCACCTCCCCGTGCCCTGCTGTCACCTTGTGAAGCTGATCTTCGGAATGGGTGGGGGGAGACGCTAAAGAACAGTCATGATTAACAAGCAAATTATATCTTATGTGAAGAAGAAAAAGCAAAGCTGAGTAAACAGGAAGAGGAGTTGGTGTGTGTTGGGGGAGAAAATGGGGGAGGGGATGATTGCAATTGTAAGCAGTGGGATCCTGGCTGGCCTCACTGAGGAGGTGACATTTCAGCAAAGTCTTGAAGAAATGAGGGACTGAGTCTTGAAGATATCCAACGGGAAAAACAATCCAGGTGGAGGGACAATCCAGCAGGTGCAAAAGCCCTGAGACAGAAGAAATAGGAGGGAGACAAACAGGAGCAGAGTGGCTGGTCTAGGGCGAGCTGGGGGAAGAGCAGCAGGAAAAGGGAAGCAGGTGGTGTTGGATCCTTAGGCCACTGGGAGTAGCACTCCCTGGCAGGAAGAGCCAAAGCCTCGGAGGGAGGGGGAGTCATGGTTCACTGGGCCGGTCTGTACAGGTGCTGTGGGGGGTGTCCTGCACCTGAGAGGTGTGTGACTCATGCATCCGGTTCGTGGGCAAGCAGGCTGAGAGGCACCTGTGGATGCCCCAGACGTGCACTTGGCCTGAAAACAGGTCCAATCACTGATGAGTGATCCAGCTACTAAGGCTGGATTTGGATTTTCACTTGACAGTTCCTTACCTGCCCGCTTCTCACCTGTTAACCTCACAGGGAGAGACACATGAGGACCAGAGGCTGATAGCAAGGGCTGGGCACCAGAGAACAGCTCAGGTCAGATCCTGGCTCCTCTGTGAGCTTCGCTGGGTGACCTGGGATGAGTGACTTCATCCCCCAGCCCCGTTTTCCTTCCCAATCTGTAGAACAGAGGCAGTGACACGTATCTGGCAGAAATTGAAAGACCCCCTTCCTCCTTGGTAAGGTTTGTTTTAGCAACCTATTGTCCCCATAGCCTGATGGCAACACATTGTCTGTGGTCACCCGGTCTGTCAAAAGGAGAGACAAATGAGAAACGAAATGTACCGGGACTTTCCAGAGTGCTGTTCCAAGGAACCGCCAGAACGCCCTGACCCCAACGCCCAATCATGCCTGAATCAAATTAGACTCCTGTAACCATGCATATCTGCCTCTGTAGGATCGCTTCCCGCCAGAACAAACCGTTACAGTGCCTGACAATGCTTGATTTAGGTTAACCAATCAGATCCCTGTAACCAAACATCTGCTTCTGTAAACTCGCTTCCCGCCACCCCAACCTTGCCCTATATAATCTGCTCCCCAACTTAGCCCTGCGCGCTCAGCCCACAAAGGCTGATGCGTCCTCAGGCGCCTGTGTGACCAATAAACCTCTTGCAATTTGCATCCAGTGGAGGCGTGCTGTTTGATTCTTGGGTGCGGCTCCAGGATCTTTCAGAAATGACTACAGTTTTTGAAGGAGGCCAGCTGGTCCGGCACTGGGCACGGACTAGACTCTGACTGAATGCATTCTCCTCCTCATGAAGCATGCCTTCACCGACAAGGGCATTCAGTGTGGGGTTATAGATCGTGGAGGCAAGCCCAGGTTCCCACTATGCTTCCATAGTCTGCTGTGATTTCTTTTACCTGCACAGCACAGCAAATACATCGGAACCTCTATACTGGCACCCAACTTGTCCCATAACCAGGGCAAGCATCACTGTTGATCAATGATGGACTCAGCCTCTGGATTCTGCTCAGGCTAGCACTCCGGGCAGCCAGTGCCCATACTCAGAGCTGGCATGAGCCGACAGCCATTGTCTTAATGCTTCACAGCTGTCTCCCTGATGTCTGTCTGTCCTACTGGCTGGGAGAACCTGGATGAAGGGGTGGGGTCTGATGCACCTCTGGGTTCCCACTTCCCTGGCAGGAAGGGTGCTCAGAACATATGATCAGGAGGGAGAGCAGGAGGGAAGCGAGAAGGAAGGTGGGAAGACAGGGAAGGAAAGAAGGAGCATGCGTGTGGGCAGAGTGGTCTGTATAGCTTTCTGGAAGAGCTGGGAGCTGAGCCGAGTTTGCTGTGTCATTTAGCGGAAGGATACAAGACTCTCCGACTGAAGCAGGCTGTTGACAGTACCTTTTCCTTTTTACCAGGACCCTCAGGTTCTTTGGGGGAAAGGCATAAGGCGTAGGCACAGCCCCCGCAGCCCAGTTTCATTCCTGGTTTTGAGATGGTTTCTCATTTGTGAAATGGAGGTGTCAATGCCCACTGGGTGGGGTTGTGACCGTTCACTGTCTACGGATACCCTGGAAGGTGCTCCGTCAATGGCACTGGCTCTTGGGACCCCTTCTTGCCTTGTACCTGCTCTTCCTCCCCTCGAGGAGCCCCTTTCTTGCCCTTTCCTCCCACAAACTTCTACTTATTCTTCAAGCCCCAGCTCAAGTGTCCCCTCCCCCTGCAGCCTTTGCTGATCTCGAGTGTACCCCTAGTGTTTGGAGCCCTCATCCCCTGAACCCCTTTCTTTTTAAAATTAACATATAATGTATTATTTGTTTCAGGGGTACAAGTCTGTACTTCATCAGTCTTACACAATGCACAGCTCTCACCATAACACATACTCTCTCCAATGTCCATCACCCAGCCACTCCATTCCTTCTACCCGCTCCCCTCCAGCAACCCTGTTTGTTTCCTGAGATTAAGAGTCTCCTATGGCTTGTCTTCCTCTCTGGTTTCATCTTGTTTCATTTTTCCCTCCCTTCCCCTATGATACTCTGTCTTGTTTCTCAGATTCCACATATCAGTGAGATCATATGATAACTTTCTCTGATTGACTTATTTCACTCAGGATTATACTCTCTAGTTCCATCAACGTCATGGCAAACGGCAAGATTTCATTTTTGATGGCTGCTTAATATTCCATTATACACATATACACACACACACACACCACATCTTCTCTATTTATTCATCTGTTGATGGACATCTGGGCTCTTTCCGTAGTTTGGCTATTGTAGACATTCCTGCTATAAACATTCCGGTGCACGTGCCCCTTTGGATCACTACATTTGTATCTTTGGGATAAATATCCTGTAGTGCAGTTGCTGGGTCATAGGGTAGTTCTATTTTCAACTTTTTGAGGAACCTCCATACTGTTTTTCAGAGTGGCTGTACCAGCTTGAATTCCCACCAACAGTGTAGGAAGGTTCCCCTTTCTCTGTATCCACCCCAACATCTGTCGTTTCCTGACTTGTTAATTTTAGCCATCCTGACTGGTGTGAGGTGGTATCTCATTGTGGTTTTGATTTGTATTTCCCTGATGCCTAGTGATGTTGAAGCACTTTTTCATGTGTCTCTTGGTCATCTGAATGTCTTCTTTGCAGAAACGTCTTGTTCATGTCCTCTGCCCATTTCTTGATTGGATTATTTGTTCTTTGGGTGTTGAGTTGATAAGTTCTTTGTAGAATTTGGATACTGGACCTTTATCTGATATGTCATTTCAAATATCTTCTCCCATCCTGTCAGTTGTCTTTTGGTTTTGTTGACTACTTCCTTTGCTGTGCACAAGTTTTGATTTTGATGAAGTCCCAATAGTTGATTTTTGCCCTTGCTTCTCTTGCCTTTGTGATGTTCCTAGGAAGAAGTTGCTGTAGCTGGGGTCAAAGAAGTTGCTGCCTGTGTTCTCCTCAAGGGTTTTGTTGGATTCCTGTCTCACATTGAGGTATTTCATCCATTTTGAGTCTATTGTTCGGTTTCATTTTTCTGCATGTGGTTGTACAATTTTCCCAACACCATTTGTTGAAGATACTGTCTTATTTCCATTGGACATTCTTTCCTGTTTTGTCGAAGAGTTGAGAGTCCATTTATGGGCCCTCTATTCTGTTCCACCGATCTATGTGTCTGTTTGTGTGCCAGTACCATATTGTCGTTATGATTACAGCTTTGTAATAGAACTTGAAGTCTGGAATTGTGATGCCACCAGCTTCGGTTTTCTTCTTCAACATTCCTCTGGCTATTCAGGGTCTCTTCTGGTTCCATATAAATTTTAGGATTATTTGCTCCATTTCTTTGAAAAAAATTGATGGTATTTTGATAGGAATTGCATTAAGTGTGTAAATGGCTCTAGTAGCATAGACATTTTCACAGTATTTATCCTTCCAGTCCATGAGCATGGAACATTTTTCCATTTCTTTGGGACTTCCTTAGTTTCTTTCATGAGTACTGTATAGTTTTGAGTACAGATTCTTTGCCTCTTTGGTTAGATTCATTCCTAGGAATCTTATGGTTGTGGCACAATTGTAAATGGGACAGACTCCTTGATTTCTCTTTCTTCTGTCTTATTGTTGGTGTATAGACATGCGTCTGATTTCTGTGTTTTGATTTTATATCCTGACACTTCACTGAATCCCTGTATGATGAAGTCCTCTTGCAATAGTGCTTCTGGCCCCTTCCTGGACTGATGGAGTGAGCCCTGGCTGATTTGCATCCTGACCCCAGAACCTGTTCAGCGAGTGGCTGTTGAACAAATGAATGTTCACTTGGGGAAGGGGAGAAGGAGAGACAGGCTGTGTTCTGAGGGGTGCACAGGAGATGGGCTGGAAGGGGCACTACCCAGGCTGAGTGCCTCCCATCACGGACCTTGCCTCCTTCCAACCCCTCAGAAGCTACTGGATGCTGACTATGGCCCAGCACTGTTTTGGCTCATGAAGGGTATATTCTAAACAAAGATGGAGAGTGGACAAATAGACAAGCAGACAATAATATTGTGTCTACTGCACAAAGCAGAACTACTGCACAATCATGGAGTTGCCATTTGGGATGTGGTCACATTAGGGAAGACTTATGTCAGGAGGGGATATTTGAGCTGAGGGCACAGGAAGAGAGAAAGCCAGCAGAAGAGCTTGGGGTAAGCGAGGCCCCAAATCAGCTCAGCCACGCATAGTCGCCCAAACACTCCACTTAACTGCCTGGCGGTCCCATGACACCCAATTGGGCAAGTGCAAGCAAAGGGCCTCCCACTGTGCTCAGCAACAGTAGATACTCATCATGTGGTAGCAAGGACAGCTGCAAAGGTCCCAAGTTCGGGGAGTGGACACTCATCTTGCTCCCTGGACCAGAGAGGCTTGTCCAGGGTCAGAATCCTGACCCTGAGGACAAGCTCCACACCTGGGGCCCATGCCCTGCAGACAGGCCTCCCTCCCCCTTTTCAAATGGCCTGCAGCTCATGCCCAGATTCCAGGCACCCTCTCTGCAATGTGCTGGGTCTGGGAAGCAGAGCTCAAGAAGCCTGTGGGTGCTGGTGGTTTATGCAGAAGGAGGTCCTGGGGCATATCATCTGGTCTCTGCTGTGGGAAAGGGGAGCTCTGGTCCCAAGATGTATACACAAGTTTCCAGAATTGATCCTTGAAAGGCAAGGACAGAGGCAGTTTTCCAGGGCTTCGCCTTCTAAATTGGTGGAGCGTGCCTCAGGTGACACTGATTTCCCACACTGCAGGCCGCACATACCCAAGACCCCATGACATCTCTAATGCCTGGGGATAGAATGCAGCAGGATGCCAGAGCTTGACGTGAGGCCTAGCAGCCAGGTGACTCAGAGCCTGGGCTGAGAGTCCAGCACAGCTGTGGGCTGCAGAGTTAGGCTGCAGCTCTCATGGAGTCTTCCCCAGTCCCATTCTCATTCTTCAGCACCATGACCCTGGGCAGGCCAGAGATAGGACTGTGCTGGCTGCAGGGACGTGCCCAGGGGTGAGCAGGTGTCCTGGCTGATGCAGTTGGAGAGCACCCTGGAGTTTGTAGCTATAGCAGGTAGAGAGGGGCTCTTCTCCTGTTCTGGCTGAGATACTATGAGATGTATTCTCTAAGCTGCTGCAGGCCATGGCATCCCACACCCAGAGAAATCAGCCTGAAGCAGGGGAGAAGGAGGCCACCCTGGGGAGCAACAAACAGGAGGACGAGACAGGGCCCTATTGGGATTAAACCCCAGCTTCCCCTTGTTCCCCACTCTGCGTCAACCTTTGAAAGGCTTGGGTTCATGTCCCCATTTGCTAAGCCAGCTGGGATTGGCTCTCCACCACTTGCAGCTCAAGAGGGCTAAGCAAAGCTTATCATCCTGAGCACCACCAGGCCAGCAGGTAGACACTGGCACCTCCATCCCAAGCCAAGCCCTGCTCTAGGATGCCCTATTTGAACCAATCACCACCTCCATGGCTGTCCAAGATCCTCTGGGTTTCAACAGCTCCATTGGACTTGTCTCTCTGGTTGCCAAGGGGCACTTGGAATGGTCTTCCCCTCCTGCATGACTCCCTGGCTTAACCCCTGAGCTGGTGCTGCCCCATGTGCCCATGGCACAGCCTGCACCACTCCCTGTGGGGGGCATTAGAGGGGAAGGGGAAGGAAGAGGAGCTGGCCACCTGAGCTGCAGGTGGGGTCCCTAATCGTCTATGCATTCACCAATTCACCCAACACAGCTTGAAGGAGCTCCTACTGAATGGCAGGCACTGGGGGTGCATTCAGCAATGACAAAACACCAAAATATCCAATCCTATGGGCTACCCTTCTAGTGCAGGAAGCAAAGAAAACCTAGGTAACCTGTTAAAATACACTATGTATTGGTGGTAAGCACTATTGAATAAATAAAACAGAGTGGGGGTGTGGAATGTTGGGGCTGAGGCTGAAATTTTAGATGGGGTGTTTCTTCATTCTCAGCCCTGGAGGGGTTTGGAGCCCAGCACGGGAGCCGGGCTGCCTGGGTTTGAGTCTCATCCTCTGCTCCTGTGTGATCTAATGGAGGTTGTTCAACCTCTTTGGGCTTCAGTTTTCTCATTTGTGAAGTGGAGATGCTAATAGTCCCTACCCATGGGAGTTTGGGAGGTGGAGTGGAATAGCACATTTGGTGTGTTTCCAAAGTGCATGGCATGGGAGTGGCCCCAACCTTAACTTCTCTCCATGGCTAATATTCCTTCTTAGGCCTGAGATGTGTAGATTCCCTAATGCTCTGTGCCCTGACATGGTCTCTCTTCCTGGAACGCCAAGCTTGGGAGATGCGGGGAGAGCAATCCTCATGTTTGAGGTTTAGTTCCAGTGTAGTCTGTGGATCATCTGGGTGGTTTCCTATCCATCTGTCCATCGACACTGTGGTTTTCTTGAGGTCTTACAGGCAGGAATGTGTATTGTTCATTGGTTTCTGTTCCCACGTCTACTACATACTTAATGAGTGATCGAAGATTTCTAATTAAATTATAAATGGTAAATAAGGACCTAGTGATGACTTCAAGCACCAAAGCAATCAAAGGCTGCTCCACAGAAGAAGTGTCACAGGAGGAGGACTTGGAACAGCCAGCTTGGAAAAAGAACACCATCTCACTGGCATCAGTTAGGTACATCTCTTTTCACTGCAGTCCCCCCTTCAAAAAGAACACGTGTCCCCAGAATGTCTCGCTCTTGTCTGCTACTCTGAGGTCCCAAAGTCTTCCCATGGGAAGCCTGGAGTCTTCTTTCCTTCATGTGGCCAGGTCCAGGTGGGAAGTAGGGATGAAAGGTGGGCCTTCAGGGCTCTCTTGAAAGGTCTAGGCTAGCTGGTCAAGAAATAGATAAATGGAGGGTGCACATTCAGCCAGCAGTGCTGTGAATTATTGATCACCAGAGAGCAATGTGTAGGCAAGGTCATTTCCTTCTTAGGCCAAACTGCTCGATCATGCTTAATTGTCTGTTTTCCAAATTTCCCTAGGGCTGGCCTAAGGGATGGATTTGCTTTGTGCCCATTTGTTTTGCTTCAATCCAATTTTTGGGGTAAAAAGGGATGCCACCAATTTCTCTTTGATATTAAGTTTTAAAACTGTGGATAGGATTAATTCAGATGCTAAAGGGGGTTCCTGTCCTACATGGCATTACAAAGAGGTACTGCTCTGTGTCTTCCATCACCCCAAGATTTGACTTACATTTCTGACTCATGTGCTGGAGGAATCTAAGGCAAGGGCACAGTGAATAATCCTTGCCACCTGTCAAGATCTCAGGATCCTGGGATTGAGCCCTGCATCACATTGCATCTAGCTCTTGACTCAGCAGGGAGCCTGCTTCCCGCCTCTCTCTGCCTGCCTCTCTGCCTACTTGTGATCTCTGTCAAATAAATAAAATCTTTTTTAAAAAATGTTCAATTAGGGACGCCAGGGTGGTTCAGTGGGTTAAAGCCTCTGCCTTCGGCTCAGGTCATGGTCCCAGGGTCCTGGGATAGAGCCCCGCATCAGGCTCTCTGCTCAGCAGGGAGCCTGCTTCCTCCTCTCTCTCTCTGCCTGCCTCTTTGCCTACATGTGATCTCTGTCTGTCAAATAAATAAATAAAATCTTTTAAAAAATGTTCAATTAATCCCAAAGAAGGGGGAAAAAAAAAAAGAAAAGAAAAAAAAAGAGGAAGGAGGGAACAGAGAAAATATGGAACAAATGGAAGACAAATATCAAGATGGCAGATTTAAACCTAACCACATCGATAGTGGCAGTGGTCTAAAATTCCAATTAAAAGGCAGATATGATCAGATTGGATGAAAAAGTAAGACCCACATATAGGCAACATAATTTAAATGTAAATATAGAAAGAGATTAAATGGAAAACAATGAAAAAGATACATTGCTCTGATCAAATGAAAGCTGCAATGTCTATGTTAATCTCAAAGTAGATTTGCATTAAAAAATATTACAAGGGTCAAAGAAATTAATTTCATAACGATAAAGAGAATGTTACTAGTCTTAATGTTTATGTATCTAATAGCAGAACTTTAAAATACATAAGGCAAAAACTGATAGAACTATAAGGAGAAATGGATCCATAATTATGGTTGGAGATTCAATAACCCTCTTTTAATAATTCATAAAAAGAGTATAACAAAAATGTTAAGGAAATAGAAGACATGAACAACATTGTCAACCAACAATAACACACCACCTGATAAGAGCAGAACACATACCCTTTTCAAGTATACACCACAGAAAATTTACTGAAATAGATCATATTCTGGGCCACAAAACAAGTTTTAATAGCCACAAAGGGATTAAAGTCATAAAAAGTATGTTCTCTCTTACAATGGAATTAAATTGGAAATCAAAAATAAAAAGAGCTCAGGGAAATCTCCAAATATTTGGAAACTATGTTGCACGTTTCTATATAATGCATGCATCCAAGAAAAAAAATCAATAGGAAAATTAGAAAGAATTAAACTTGGATGAAAATGAAATTCTGATACAATCTGTGTAATGTTGCTAAAATAATATTTAGATGGAACTTTGTAACACTAAACATCTGTATTGGGGAAAAAAGTTCTCCAGTCAATTATGCTAGATTACATTATAAGAAACTAGCAAAAGGAAATCAAATTAAATCTAAAGTAAGTGGGAATAAAGGAAATAATAAGGATCAGAACACAAATTAACAAAATCTAGAACAAATAAAACAGAAAATCAATGAAGCCAAAAGCTGATTCTTTGAGCTTTTTATTTATACAATTGAAAACCTCTTTCCAGACTGACCAGGATGGGAGAGAAGACAAGATTGCCAACATCAAGAATGAGAGGATGACATCACTACAGATCCTATAGATATTAAAATAATAATAGCAAGGGAAAAATATGAACAACTTTTTGCTAATAAATTCAACAACTTAGATGGAGTGGGTAGATTCCTTGAAAGACACAAACTACCAAAACTCACTGAAGAAGGAAGAGATAGCCTGAGTTCCTATAACCATTAAAGAAATTGAATTTATAACTTAAAACCTTTCCACAAAACACAAACAAACAAACAAACAAAAACCCACTTCAGGTCGAGATGGCTTCACTGATGAAGCCAGATATTTAAGAAATAAATAATGCCAATTCTACACAAACTCTTTCAATAAATCGAAAAAGAGGGAATATGTCCCACGTTATTTTGTATGGAAGCATTATCCTGATATCAAAACCAGATGAAGACCTTATGAGAAAAGGAAACCACAGATCAATAGCAGTATCCCTCATGAACATCAAGACAAAAATTCTTAAATCTAATCCAACAATTTAGAAAAAGAATAATACATCCTGACCAAGTGGGTATATCCCAGAAGTGCAAGGTGGGTTCAACATTTGAAAATTGATCAATGTAATTCACTATATGTACAACCTAAAAAACAAACAACAAACTGTATAATCACTATAGTAGACATATAAAAGTATCTGATAAAACCTAATCTCTACTGATGAAATCTCTTAGCAAGCTAGGAATAGAAGTGAACGTCTTCAACTTTTTGAAAAAATATCTGTGAAAAACCTATAGACTTACTGGTGAAAGACTGAATGCTTTCCAAGATTGGGTGCAAGACAATTCTTGGCCATTCTTACCATACTTGTTCAACATCATACTGGAGGGTAAAGCCAAGACAATTAAAGACATTAGGATTAGAAAGGAAGAAAAAAACCATCCTTATTCACAGACAACCTGATTGTCTGTAAAGAAATCCAATGGAACTTACAAAAAAGCTGCCAGAAATAATAAGCGAGTTTAACAAGTTTATAGGATATAAGATCAATCAGAATTGAAAGATTTTAAATACCATTTAAAATATGAGATTTAGGGGATTAAATCTAACAGCATGTGGAAAACCTACAGATCATAAATTATAAATCGCTGATGAGAGAATTTAAAGAGCTAAATAAGTGGAGAGAGATACCATGTTCATGTATTAGAAGACTCAATATTGCTCAGATGCCAGTTCTCCTCAAATTGATCTATAAATTCAACACAATCCAATTGAAATCTCAACTTCCTTCCTTCCTTCCTTCCTTCTTCTTTAGAAGCTGACAAACTGATGCTAGAGTTCTTATAGAAATGCAAAGCTACTAAGATAAGAAGAAGAATAAAGCCAGAGGATGAATATGATCTGATTCCAAGAACTTGTTATAAAGCTTCATTGATTGATACAGGGGATATTGGTGACAAGATGAGATCAGGTAGATCTATGGAACAGAATAGAGTCCAGAAATAGAACCACATATATATGGCAGCTGATACAGCTCATTTTCACCAAAGATGAAAAAAATAGTTCAGTGGAGAATATATTGACAATTACGTGCTAAAGCAATTCGTGTTTGTGTGTGTACACATAACTGAACTATACTTAAAAAAATGAATCATAATTCTCACCATATATAAGAACTAGTTCAAAATGTACTATAAGACCAAAACTTAAAACCTAAATCCAGAAAATCAAGGAATTGATGAACTTTTTCTTAAAGGACCACACAGTAAATATTTTAGGCTTGTGAATATTATAATCTCTATTGCAACTACACAAGTCTTCCATTATGATGTGTAAGTGGTCATAGAAAATACAGAAATGAATGGATGATGCTGTGTTCCCATAAAACTTTTTGTTGTTGTTGTTGCCCACAAGAGACTCATTTTATTTTATTCTATTTTATTTTTTAGGAACTTTTTATTATACATAAATGTAGGCAGTTGGTCTGTAGGCCATAGTTTGCTGACAACTGTTGTAGAAGAAGACATATAACAAATATCTTCATGACCTTGAGTTAGTCAAAGACTTCTTAGATATGACACAAAAGCATGATCTGAAGAGAAAAAAAGTCATAAATTGGGCTTTATCAAACTTAAAAATGTCTCCTCTTTGAAAGACCATTAGAGAGTGAAAGACAGCCTTGGAGACAATTTTTGCAAAACATATATCCGATAGATGACTTGTATCCAGAATATATATAAAAAATCCTCAAAACTCAATAATAAGAAGAACAACAAGCTAAATAATAAATGAGGCACTGCTTGTGCTTTCTCTCTCTCTCTCTCTCTCTCTCTGGCAAATAAATGGATGAAAATCTTTAAAAAAATAAATGGGGGAAATGTCTGAGGAGATACTTCACTAAAGATGATATACAGATGACACATGAACAGATGCACAACATCGGTAGTCACTAGGGTAATGCCAACTTAAAAACCACAGTGAGATACCACTACATACCTATTAGAATGGCTAACCTAAGGAAGGCTGACTATGTCAAATTTTGGTGAGGACATGGAAGAACTGGAATGTTCATACACTGCTGATAGGAATGCATAATGGTCTATCTCCAGATTCATTCAGATGTTTTTGGAAACAGTTTGGAATATGATTTCTATCATCTACAAACTATTTCATAAAAATATAAAAGAGGGAAAGATATATATCTTATCTATATCTATATTTATATATCTATATCTTTTTTTTTAACTACAAGTCCATACTTTATTCAGATTTCCTCAGATTTTCTCTAATATCCTTTTACTAATTTGGAATCCCACCCAGAATACTAAATTACATTTAGAAGTCAGGTATCCTTAGACTTCTCTTGATTGTGACAGTTCGTCAGACTTTGCTTTTTTTTTTTTTCCAATTTATTTATTTTCAGAAAAACAGTCTATATCTTACAACTACGTGGTGTCCACAGTAGAAATGGTTTGAAGATAAAATTGTTAATGTAACTGACTCCATTACCAGATGAAAGGCAAAAAGAAATTTTATTGTATCAATAGATACAACAAAACAAAGTGATTAGTCAAACAAAAAACACTCACATGGGATAAATTTCAGCACTTGTTTGGATGAGAAAGTTTATTCATGAGAACCCAAGAGCAAACATTATTCATGGCGAAACTTTAAAAACATAGCTAGACCCACAACAAGGACTCCTGCTATCACCCCTACTACTCAACCCTACCTTGTATTGGAGCCTATTGGACCAGATAGCAAATGGCTGGAGAATGGCAAGAAAAAGCCGGAACTGTCTTTAATTGCTGATATGACTGTCTGCCTAGAAAATCTAAGAGAATCTGTTTTCAAACTATTAGAACCATATGACAGTTCAACAAAACTTCTGGGTACAAGACAACCTGCTAAAACCAATAGCACTCCTCTTGAACAGCAATACCAATGCTACAGTGTTTAAAGGCAACCCTATTCACAAAGGCAGTAAAATCTGTAAGGTACTTAAGATTAGGAGTACCTCAGTGGCTGAGTAGGTTAAGTGTCTGACTCTTGGTTTTGGCTTAGGTTGTGATCTCAAGGATCTGAGATCAAGCCCAGCACTGGGCTCCACACTCTGTATGGAGTCTGCTTGAGATTCTCTCTCTCCATCTCCCTCTGCCTCTCCCTCCCTACTCTCTGCCCCCCCCCCAAAAAAAAGATACTTAAGATTAAATCCTAAGATTAAATCAAGCCCTTTATTGAGGTAGTATAGCAGAGTGGTTCAGAGCATGGTTTCCAACACAAAATGCTTGGTTTCACCTGCAGCCCTACTGTTTACTGGCTTGGGTAAATTAATTGATCATTCATGCCTCAGTTTATTTGTAAAAGTGAGACAGTAATAATATCTACCTCATAAAGAAGTCAGAAAGGTTAACTGAGTTAAATGTTTGTAATACTTATAAAGTGTTTACAACAGTAGCTGTACAAATAACACATATAAGTGTTTGCTACTATTGTTACAAAAAAATTATAAAATTTGATTGAAGACATGAAAAAAACATCTGAATGAATTTGGGGATAGACCATGTCCATGGATGGGACACTTCAGCATCAGAAGGGTATAAATTTTTTCCTGGTTAATTGTTAAGTTCTGTATAGTCACAATGCAAATGCCAACAGAATTTTATTTTTATTTATTTTTAAAGATTTTGTTTATTTATTTGTCAGAGAGAGTGAGCACAGGCAGACAGAGTGGCAGGCAGAGGCAGAGGGAAAAGCAGGCTCTCTACTGAACAAGGAGCCCGATGCAGGATTCAATCCCAGGACGCTGTGATCACGACCTGAGCCGAAGGCAGCTGCTCAACCAACAGAGCCACCCAGGTGTCCCAATGCCAACAGAATTTTAAAATGAGATCTGAAAGGAGAAAATTTATGTAGGAAAGCAAAGGTCCATGACTAAACAAGATGATTTTGAAGAAAAAGACTGTGCCATTTGATTTATTTGGTATTGACTCATTATAAAATTATACAATGTGAGGCAGGTTATTACTGGCACATGGGTCAGGCAAAAAGGCCAATGGAAAGAACAGAGTCCAGAAATACACCTCCATGTATATGGGAATAGAAAAGAAGGGGCATTATAAATCAGTGGGTGAAAGATAGGCCATTCCAAAAAATGATTTGGATATTAGATTCTTTCATATGGAAAAAGTATATAATTTAGCCTCTATCTTACCCAAAAGAGAACAGCATGTTCCAAATGGGCTAAAATATAAATGTAAAAAGACATTCTGTAGCCCACTGATATAACTCAGGAGGTAGAGAAGTATTTATCAAACAGAACACAAAAGGCCAAATACTTGAAAGAAAATATTGTTAAATTTCACATCAAAATGAGTTACTTCTGTAGGAAAAGAGTACCATAAACAAAATTAGGAGAAAAGCAGCCAATTATAAGCCAACGTTTGAAAATACACACACACAGAGGATAGATAGTAAAATTATATGAGCCTGCAGGCAATCAGTAAGAAAAAATTCAAGTAACCCAGTGGGGAAATGGGCAGAGAAAGACCAGATAATTCACAGAACAGGAAGTCACAAAGGCTAAACAGAAATATTCTCAACCTTACTAGTAATCAGGAAATGCAAATTAATCAATCATCACAGATCAGCTCCCTCATCAACTTGACATGTGTTTAAGTCAATTCCGAGTGTTACGGGGAATGTGATACACTGCTGTAGGAGCAAAATTGTTTCTTGATTTGGCAACATGTAGGAGGTTACAAATGTACAGATACCATAATCCAGCGGTGCCTGTCTCCAGGTGCCCATCCTGGGAAACCCACTGGGGTATGAGGAGGTAGGTACAGCGATGTCACTGCAGCATTGCTTACAATCTCGGAAGGCTGAAACAACTTACATACCCATTAACGAGGGTGGAGTGGGGTGGGAGAAATAACAAATGGATTGTGGTCACCAGCATGCTGGTAAATGTTTAACAACCCGCTGTCTAGGGGGAAAGCCTTAAATTATAGCATTTGTCAATCTCTGGGATATGAATGCTCCCACCATGGTGGGTTTCTAGTACCACCGTGACACGGTGAAGCGGAGCTGGGAAGAAACACACGAATCAGCTCCTGGAGAAGGTCCTCCTGGTGGGCTCCAAGACACCATTGATTATTTTCTTCCAGCATCTAAGATCAATGAAGGAACTAGGTAGAGCTGAAAAAAATAATGCTTAGAAAAAAAAAGCAATTTGCAATATGGTATAATCAATAGGCTCGTGTTTATATAAATTTTAAAATTACACAAAATGATATAATGCATGTATACACACTGAAGGATAGAACACGGATGGGAATAAAACAAAAACTTGGGGGTAGGGTTTGCCTTTGGAAAGAGAAGGATACAGAAAGGGACACAAAGAACTTCAGCGTATCTCCACGGTTTTATTTCTAAAAAGAACTGAAGCAAATATGTCAGGATCTTAATATCGATTTCTTTTGAGTCAATATTCAAAAGGGGGGTCTCTATTTATTCAAAGTATCTCATTAATATAAATATAATGCAAAAATAAAGCATGACCATGATTATGTAAAAAGAAAACTCCCTTGAAAGACCCTCAAAGGCCATCCAAGGGGGTTTTGGTCATTGGGCTTGGATTCTGAAACATTGTTTTTCTATTGTCCTCATTTCCACATTTTCTCTCCTAAGTTTGGCTTCCACAGTGGCAGGAAGCCCGGATCCCGTGAGTGCTAGACCGGGTGACATGCGTGCTGGCATCTGTATTTGATGGTTTTAGCATGCGCATCCAAATTCTCAGCCAGCCTCCATCTGAGGCACTGTGACTAGACTGGGGGTCTGGGGGGGGGGTTTGTTTGGTATCTTACCATGAGAAGATCCACCCTGGCACTCTTCCAGGAAACCTCTCTAGGGTGAAGCAGATGGTTCACAGAGGTGGGAAGCACCGAGAGACCACCTTAAAGTTCTACCCTGGGATCTGGGTGGTCACAGAGGGAAAGGTGGCAAGAAGTATTTTCATTAGTAGCAGCTAACATGGGATGACCCTACAAGCTGGGTAAGGCTCTGCCACGGACTAGCTAGGTGACTTGGGGACAGTGACTTGGTGCCTGTTGTTGGTTTTGTTTCTGTTTTCATTTATAAAGTGAATACTGTAATAGATTGTATTATTGTGCAAACTATTTGCAAACCCCGCCTTGGGGGAGGATTGTCTGGTGAGCTCCATTGAGGTCACATGGCCATGTGACCTACCATGTCCCTTCTTGCCCTGTTAAACTCACGAGTGATGGTTGTGGAACTTACCTGGGGTCATGAAACTGCAAGAGTGAGCTCAGGGCCCCCATCTTTCCTTTGCTTCTGCCAGGAGCCCAGCTCCACCCGGCTTTGGGACTGCTCTATCAGCCTGGTCCCCAGAGTAAAGATGGGGAGGATCAGAGGTGCAGTCGAGCTGGGAGAGTGAGACAGATTCAGTCAGCCACTGCATGGCCATTACTAGACCATTCTGGCTGAGACAGGGCGATCACTTTGGAGAAGGAGATAATGTAGGCGATGTGCAGAGCCACCATGTGGCTTATAGGGATGCTGCGGTCAGGATAGAAGTCATGCACAGCTATAACAACCCACAAGTCTTGGGGACCAAACACATTGCATGTCTATTTCTCATGCACACTACATATCCTGTAGGGGTCCCTGCCCCTTGTAGTCATTCAGAAACCCCAGCTGGTGGTGATTCTATCTTGATGGATACTTTTTTTCAAGACCCTGAGTCAAGAGGGAAAAAACGAATCTGGCAAACCACACTCAGGCTCGTAAAGCTCCAGTTCATGAGAGATGCAGGCCACTTCCCCATTTCACTGTCCAAAGCTGCTCTCCTGACTATGGCCAATTTAAAAAGCGACAGGAATGCAAATCCAGCCCATGCACAGGAGGCAGAAGTTGGGTATGTGAAGTTAGCACGGAGACCTCCCTGGGGCCATTGGGGAACAGTGACTGGTGCTGGAGTTACTGTTCGTCATGACCTTTAGGCTGACTCCAAATAGGGAAAAGTGGCATGTGGGACCACATTCTAGACAAGGGACCAGCATGCACAAATGCAGAGTCTGGAAGGCACCTGTCTTGCTGGGGACATTGCAGGTGTTCAGGAAAGAGCACGGTGCACACAGGGAACTGGCCAGAGATGCAGTCTGGATCTGTTCCATAAAGACCTCTGGATGTAGACATTAGCATGTGGCAGCTGGGAGCCTCAAAACATGGTAAGCAGGAAAATGAACTGGGTCAGCTTTCAGTCCACATGAGGGAGGGGTGAATCGTTGCGTTCTGGTCGGGTGGTGAGGCTGATGGGAGGAGCGGGATTTGTGAGCTCTGAGGGCGAGTCAGCAGGACTGGAAGATCGACAGGACACGATGGCTCGAGAGGTGACAGATGTAGGAGGATGCCAGTCTATCCTGAGTGGGGATGGGGACAAGGGCCAGCCTAGGCTGCCGGAGAGAAAGTGAGGGTCGCACTGAAGGTGGCAAACCGCTAAAAGTCACAGATGATGACAATACTTCATTTCAGGAGGTTTGGGAGCAATAAGAACTCTCTTCCCCTATGGGCTCTTTGACATCGGCTACTAAAGCCCAGCGTGCATAGAACCCATCACCTGCAATCCCAGGCTGAGTACACGTGCCCAATGGAGGGGAGGACGTGCATGCTAAGACATTGCTCTGTTCATAATAACCTCCAATCTGAAAGCAACCAAGTGCCCATCCGCAGGAGGAGACACAGCATTGCATTTCCATGATGGAATATTAGGCAACAATGAAAAATGAATAAATTAAAACGCCAAAAATGCCATGATGCATGAGCCTTCGATACGGAATGTGGAACAAAACCAGATCCCCAAACACTCATGCTCTGTGATTTTCTTTGCACAAAACTCCCCAGACAACAAAGTCGCAGTGTTAGAAGTCCAGATAGGGCTTTCTGTGAGGTGGACAGAGTGGGTCATGAGGAGCCCTCCAGAGGATGGCGGGGTCTTCTTTTCCTGAGGGGGGTGGTAGTTAATCAAGTGTTTGCTCTGTGACAGTTCAGGGAGCGGCACATCTAACTTTTGTAGGCTTTTCTATACACAATCTGAACATCAGTCAAGACAAGCGGACTGAGATACAACCTTTCAGGGACCACGAGAAGGAGCATAACTTGGTAAGCAGCTGAGAGGCAGAAAAAGGCGGGGTCCCCAAAGCAAATGGAAGGAGTGACGGGGCGGTCCCGCAGGGTGAAGGCTGATGAAAGGTCAGCTAAAAGAGGAGTTCAGGGACTCATCCACTGGTTCCAGGAAGAGAAAAGTCATTATCAACCCTGTTGAGACCAGTTTCCCTTTGGGGAGGCAGGGTGGGACAATGAGAAGAGGCCAGGTTGGTGGAGGGCTCCAGCAGTGAGTGTGGGGGGATGCGGAAGAGGAGATGGGGAATGTAGATGTGTTCCTTAGGTCCTGAAACAGGGAGGACACCGCGCTGGCAGCAGGAAGGGAACTCAGAGTCAGGACTGTTTCTTAATGTGGAAGACCCAAGCAGGCTTTGCCATGGGGAGCCCCCAGGGGGACTGCTGATAAATTTCACCTTATCACAGGGGTCCTCTCCACTCCCACTTTGTACAAGAGACCCCCATCACCACCCATCTCCATCCCAACCTGACTTATATGCTTACTCCACCTTGTTGATCTTGCCCTGCTCGTGGCTCAACCCCATGGGAATGGGGAGATTGATCTGTTCTATTCCCCATGTTACCCCTGTGCTGGGAATGTGCCTGCACACAGTACATATTCCAGAAACATCTGTCATGGACAAATGAATGGGGAGGCAGACACAGAGAGATAGGAGGGGATAGGAGGACCAAGGGGCAGGGCAGTCCTGCATTGAGGGACCAGGGACGTTTGGAGACATAAAGAGGGAGCAATGGTTTGTACCAGGGTGAGTGTGGGCTGGTGGGCAAGGCGCTGATTCTGATGGGGACGGGTGCTTCAGGGGAAGAGAAGAGACAGTCTGGAGGAGCCCAGATGAAGTGAGAAAAGACTGAGCTGATGGAGAGTGCAGAGGGGCTGATGTGCCCTGGGGCCCATCAAGGCTGGAGATCGCCAACTCCAGGGGTCCTCTGCTTGACCCAGAAGCTGACAAAGGGGTGTGTTGATGTGTTAGCCCAGGACAGGGCCGTTTCCATGGGGATCCAGGGCCTCCTGAAAAATGGGGTGTGTGCTTCCACCAAATGACAGATGGGGATGATGGACAGGGGGTCTCCCTAAGATTAGAGAAGAGACGAGTCTCAGCACGGTGATGGTATCAGCTACCATGCCAGAGCGTGGACAAGGCCAGGCCCCTACTGGGCAGGAACTGGCCACATCAGCCCCAGGATCACGCCATTTCACGGGCAAGGTTGTGCTAGCCACCCCCCTCCCTGTCAGGACTTGAACCCAGCCCGTGGCTTCTGGAGGCTGAGGCTGCAGCCATGTTTTTATATAGAGATAGGGAGGCGAGCAGGGTATGGACAGGGAGCAGGGTGCTGGGTTCTGGATGTGAGGTTCGAGCAGCCCAGGCAAGGGGGAGAGGGCAGAATAAGCCTGGCTTCAAGAAGGTGGGTGGGAGAAGACATGAACGTCAGCCTCCTTCACGAAAGCGCAGCCCAAGCACATCCAACCTGTGTTTACCTGGTCCAGGACTGAACCTGCCACAGCTGTGCTCTGAGGTGGATGTTGTGAACAAGCTGAGGATGGGACAGGTTGGGGGGGGGGGGACATTCAAGAAGTAGGCGGTGGTGCTGGCAGAATCCCCAGGACTCTCAGGGGTCCAGCCTTTTCCATTACACGCAGCAGGGGTGTGTGGGGGGTCCGTTCTGGGCATTTCTGCCCCGTAAAAGCCCAGCTCTAGCTCCCAAACTCCCTCTCCCCAGCAAGAAACCCCAGGCAAGGCGTCCCTGGGTGGTTCAATGGGTTAAGCCCACTTCGGCTCAGGTCATGGTCTCAGGATCCTGGGATCGAGCCCCGAATCGGGCTCTCTGCTTAGCAGGGAATCTGCTTCTCTGTCTGCCTCTCTGCCTATTTGTGATCGCTCTCTGTCAAATAAATAAATAAAATCTTTTTAAAAAAAGAAAAAAGAAAAAAGAAACCGCAGGCAGCATCCACCTGCCCGTCTTCCTGACCCTGGCCTCCTGTCCCTGCCTCTTCTGGACTCCCCTGGCCCCCTGCAGTTTGGAGTCCCCAGGAAACCAGCTGAAAGAAGCAAAGCCTCATAGGATTCTGGGACTGGGGATCTCAGCTCCCTTTCCCACCTGCGGCAGAAGGCCCTTCAGCATTTGTTGTTCCTCCTAGGCAGCCTCCCCCTTCCTTCCCCTCCCTTTTCAAAGAGATTTTGCTGGGCAGCTAGTAAGGTACTGGCGGGGAGGGGTTTCCATCCTCCCCGCTCACCTCTTAAAGCCCCTAGTACAACCTGTGCTCCCCACAGGGAACTCCATCCCTCGGGCAAAGTGTTAGCTTGGACAAAAAGAGGGGACATATTTTTGAGGGGCCTGCTCTGTGCTAGGCACTGTGTTCGAAGAGGGGCCATACCGGTGAAAAGGGAAGGGAGGCAGGGAAGGTCGGGTTTGGTGGAAAGGGAGACTGGCAGACGGACCCGTTTTCCAGCCTGTTTTTGGAGGGCACCCAGCGCGGTTTCTACACTTTATTTTTACCGGTAGAGAGACTAGCAGGAGGATAGATCATGGAGCTCTGCCTGGAGGAGGCCAATTACTCCAGGCAGCCGATCCTGGAGTTTTTACCTCCAGGTTGTGGATTCTTCTGCCAGGTCCTACACCGGCCCCCGCTACCCCCCCCCCCGCCCCATCCCTCCAGCTTCTTCCCACCGGTCCAGTTTTGCGCTCCAGAGGGTCCTCTAAACTTGTCTGACCCACCTTCCTCTACCAACGAAGGGGACCCTTGTGCACTCTCCTTACCCACTTCTGAAGCCTTCCAGGCTCCAAGGTGCCACCTTCAGCCGACCCCCATTCCCTCCCTGTCCTTCCGGTGGCTGCCCGCCAGCCCTACCTCTTCTATTCCCTCCGTCACTGGGCATCTCTTCCATAATTCCGGCACCTGGGCGGCCAAGGTGCCCCTCAAAAGCTCAGCGGACCAGCGCCCCCCCCCGCCCCTGCATCCAGGTGACCATCTCCTTCCTCCCTCTCCCGCACGCACACTCAGGCACCAAAGGTGCCCACTCGGCGGGGGCCGGAGCACGGCTGTGCCGCCCCTACCGGGGCGCGGCTCCACCTGCAGGGCGCTGGGCGGCCGGCGCGCGGCTGGCTGCGCGGGCCGCGGGGGCGGAGGAGCGGGCGGCGCGAGGGAGGGGCCTGCGGAGCAGCGGCGGCGGCGGCGGCCCCAGCCCGCGCAGCCCGGCTCGGCCCCGGCTCGGTCGGCGCAGCGCCGCGCGCGTACCCTCCCGCCGCCGCGCAGCCGGGCGCCCGGGTACCAGGCCGCCACCACCACCGCCGCCGCCGCCGCTGCCGCTGCTGCCGGGCGCACGACGCAGCGCGCACCGGCCGGGATGCGCGCCCGGGCCCTGGCCCGCCCCCACCCGCGGCCGCCGCCCGCCCGCCGCGCGCTCGCCTGACCGCGGCGCCCGCCCCGGCCGCCCCGCCCGTCCCAGGCCGCCCCCGGCCGCGATGCCCGCCCCCCGGGGCCCCGGCGGCCCGCGCCCCTGCTAGGCTGCGGCGGCATGGCCCGCGCGCCCGGCGCGACCTCTGCGGATTGCATCGGTGTGCAGCGGCGGGGCATGCCCAGGGCACCGGGCACGGCCTTCAATGGGCGAGGACACGGACACGCGGAAAATTAACCACAGCTTCCTGCGGGACCACAGCTATGTGACTGAAGGTAACGTACGTGTTGTCTGAGGCCCCCTCCGGCCGGCCGCGGCGTGGGGATGCCGTCGCACCGAATGCCCTCCGAAGGTTTGGACCGCGCGCTGTGTGTCGTGTCCCCCCCCCCCACCCTACCCCACCCTGCCCCGGGTCCCGGAGGGAGGGAGCCCGAGGGCGCCGGCCTCCGCTGCCCAGCGCCCTCCTCCGCGCCGCCCTCCGGCAGGCAGCTTTCGGCCCCCAGGCCTGTGTGGCATCCTGTATCAGCCCTGGCCATCATTTGTAAAAAGGCCATTCCTGCGGTTAATCTGGTGAAGAAATCCAGGGAGATGTAGTGGCTTAGAATCCTGGGTTTGCCATTTCAGCCCTGCCCAAAGCCCACAGAATTTTCTAGGCTGCCCACTCCCCAGAAACGAAGAGGGATCCACGGGGGAAAAAAATCCAATGCCAGACCCCCCCTCCCCCCCAAGAGGCTCGCTGTCCCTGGGCACTCCCTGTACCTCCAAAGGCAGGGGCCCCTCGTGGGTGGGAGACGGCGGCCGGTTTGGGGTTGGTCTTTTATTCCCGGTGAGTTATACTGAGACAGAAAGAGCTGGCCCCAAACTGTCAGAATTTTCCCCTAAAAGTGGGACATGCCTTCCCAAAGGGGCCCTGCATTTGAAATCCCCCAAACTGGTCCAACAGGCCCAAGCCCAACCCCCACCCCGAGGTGGTAGAATCCCGCTGGTCAGCGCTGATGGACCTGTGACTTCCAAGGGTCTCTCTCCTTCAGCTTGCCCAGAGAATGGTGGGGGACAGCTCCCAAACCGCAGCCAGGGGCCTGCGGAGCGAATCCCTGATTGAAGATGGGGTGATCGCTAGCCGCGGGTGTCTGCATGCGGCAGAGGGGACACTTGCGCTGGAGACCTTCCTGGGTTTAGGGACTGCCTGCACCTTCCCTAGCGGCCGATAAACTGGCCGCATAAGTGTTGGTGGGTTGGTAGCAAGAGGTCCCCGCCGTGGGTGCCCCCAGTGGGAGGGGCCCTGCGCATGGCGTTCCGCGGGGCTGGCGCGCGTGGGTGCCTATGTCAGGGAACCTTGTGTGGGCTTGGCGGCCGGGAATAGACTCCCGGGTAGTGTCCGCGGTCTAGTGCCTGGCTCTGCCGGAAATGAGGCCGAGTCCAAGCCGGAGTCCCGCGGAGGCCCGGGAGCGCGGGGCCAGCGCAGGGCGGGACCCCTGCGTCCCGTCCTGTCCCGAGGAGCTGAGGCTTGATGTGTATCCTGGGTGGAGGGACGCTGAAGGGTGGCGCTCCCCGCTCGCGGGAGGAGAACCGCTGAGTCACGCTTTGCTGGTGGGGGAGGGGAAAGGGAAGGGGGTAGGGCTGCCTGGCTGGGTGAGGGCTCAGCCCCCAAGCTCAGGCTTTCTGGGGCCCAGGGAGCTGAAAGTGGCTCTTTGTGGCCTGCCTTGGTGAGGGTGAGGTAGAGTCAGCGTGCGTCGGGGTGTTTTTTCTGCGCGCCGGCTGCTGAGCATAGAGGGTGAGAGGCCTCTGGGTTGTTGGCAGGTGCCCTTGTGGTCTGGCTCTGGCTGAGAGGGGATCTTGGCAGGTCATTCCGGTCTGGCTTTCTGTAGAAAGCCTCTGTTTTCTCATCTCAACCTTGAGGATGATGGGATGGTATGCAGGACTCTGATTAAAAGTAAAACCCCCTATGCCTGACCCATAGCGGACATTTGCAAACATTAATTCCTTCTTCATCCCACCCCACAGCTTCTAGCTTGCTTCCAGAAATTTATTGGCTCTTACCAGAGCAGAGCAAGGGGGAAGTGCATCCTTTGAGAAAGAAGTGATGTTTTTAATTCCTATTCATTCATTCAGCAAATATTTCCTTACTATGTGCCAGTCACTGTTTTGGCCCTGGGGACTAGACAAAGATGCTGTCCTTGGGCAGCCTATATTCTAGAAGGGAGCTCTGTGCTATTGAGGGAAAGCCCTTCTCACTAAGTCTCGGTTTCCCCATCTGTAGAATGGGAGTGAGAATACCATCCTGCCTACAAGGTCTTAGGGTTTCTGGGAGGGGCCAGTGGTACGGTGGATGAGGGAGCAGCCTTGGAGATGTAAATTGTTAACTAGCAGCTGAAGTTTGTTGAACACCTACTGTGTGCCGGGACCTCACGCAAGATCTCGTGTACATCGCCTCCCAATTTTATAGAAGAAACCGAAGCTTGACCTTGTCCACATCCCAAACTGAGTGCCTGTATGTGTAGGGCGTAGGGCTTGGGGGCTGCCGTGCAGAGACGAGTGAGATCAGAAATTCCTGTCCTCCGGGAGAGTAGGGTCTAGGAGAGGGAGCAAGAGCTGTGATTGTCATAATTAGAATTAGATGTGGTTTCTGGCTGCCCTGCATGAAGATGGACTTGCCCAGCACTGCACCTGGCATTTTATGCTCCCTCACTGGGTGGGTTACGAATTTGGATGTCACTTAGACTTATGTTCAAAGCCTCCTTCTGACTCTTCTCATGCTGTGTAATCTTAGACAAGTTATTAAACCTTTCTGAGCCTTACTTTCTCCCTTTGTAAAGGGAGAAATAATCATAACTTCTCTCACGTTATTACTGTTGGGATGATCGGTGATTATGCTAATACAGAAAATACCCAGCACAGTGCTTGGTCAGCTGGAGGTATTTAATCAGGGGCACGGGTGTAATTTATACAGTTCCTGGAAGAGCTTCATGAGCAGATAATGGATGCTGAGATTTTGCGAAAGACCCAGGTGTACAAATTCCTGTTCCACCTGGTCATTTGGCCCACAAACACTCACTCACCACACCCCAGTGACTCTGGTCTACTTCCTGTTCCTTAAGCAGGTCATTTTTTTTTTTCCTTGCCTCACAGCATTTGCACTGGCTGTGTTCTCTATCTAGACCATCCCCCTCCTGCTCTTCTTACCGCTGACTCCTCATCCTTTAGGTTTCGAGTTAAATGTCATCTTTGCCAGTGGGAGTCCTGCTTGAGTGCCTGAATCTCCACTTGTAAAATCTCAAACACTTTGGGAAGAGTTTAGATTTTGTTAGTCATTCACACCTTGGTATGAATTAGTCAGAGCAGACTCCTCCACCCCACCCCACTCCGACCCCCTTTAACTCTTGGCTCAGCTCAGCTGATAGAGTGTTGTCACCACAAGCATGGGTGCAGGCCACCCTGGGACACAGAACTTTGGAAAGTTTCGGGGGAGGGTGCTGGGGAGAGCAGTACAGTTGAATCTCTCAAGACAGTAGAAGGACCTGGACTCTTGGGAGAAGAGGATTGCCAGGGGTAAGAGAGTGCCAGCAAGTCTCTGTGGGTTTAGACTTCTCAAGAACCAGATATGGCCCAGGAAGGAATGCTTCCTGGCTGTGTTCCCTTGCTGTAGCCATGGAGCTCAGCTTTGGGGTGAATGAAGCGGGCGTCTCGAGGCTAGTCTGATTAAAAACCTCTTCCTCCCCTTCAGTCATCAGTGTTTAGGGGCCTGTCTTCTGCTGGGTGTGGCCCTGGGCAGGCAGTGAGGGGCCAGACGCAGGGTTTTGGGGGCTTACACCTCAGGGGAGGTTGCAGTGGTCATTCCCAGGCACCTGAAGGGGAAGGCTCTTGAGGGCATGCTTTCCTGCTAGGACCCCAGTCCCAGCTTTTCTCCTTTGAGCATATCAGCCATGAACCTCTGTCGTACATGTGTTGCGTGCTTCTTGGATCCATAGAAAGACTCCTCTGTTTCCCTGACCCCATATGCTCGCCGTCCTCGCGTGTTGCATGTGATTTCAGAGCCATGGGCATATCCTCACAGACTGGGTGGCTGAGGAAATGAAGCAGGGCCTGGGACAGGGAGTTGTTAGGGTCAGGAGTCTGTCATCAGCCTGTCTGAACCCAGCAGCTGGGCAGTTTCTGCAGCATGGAATTGTTCTTGTGTTTTGGACTAGTTGCGTGGGGATCCTGTTGGCCTTCTGCCCAAGCCTAGACCACACTGAGGAGGTGTGCTATTTGTGGGAGCCAAATTTGCCCCCCATGGAGGGTATTGAGGCTGATCTCCCCAGTAGCCAACCCCTCACCTCACCAAGAGCATAGCGGTTCTCAGCCAGAGACCTGTGGCCATAGGCTGGGCCGGATTGGTCCTGGGGTCGTGCGTCCCTCTTGCAGTGATGGTTCCAGAATGCGCATGGGCTTGAGTGGACAGTAGAGCTGCAGGAAGTCAGTCTCTCTCTTGTGAAGGGACAGGAAAGCCTCCCCATTGTTGCCCGCAGCCACCTTGAGACCATGAAGGGAGTAAGCCCTAAGGTAACAATGCTTTTGGTGCCCAGGCACAGCGTGAGTGGTTGCTGGGGTCTCTGCGACTCGCTGATTGCCCCCCTCCCCCACTTCTGGATTTCCAGTTTCATGGGCTGGCACATTACCTCATCGCTTCACACCTTAAGCCAAGTTTCTGTGACTTGTAGCCAGCTACGACCTCTTTCCTGGTTATCCGGAAGACCAGGAGGCTCCCTTGTCACTCACGGCCAACATCTGAGATCCCTGAAACCAAAAGGGAGTTTGATGTGTTCACTTGCTGTTTGAGAAATCCTCTGTGATGGCTTTTATTGTACTCAAGTCAAAGCTGCCCAGTTCTGGTTTCCCTTTCTCGGCCGTCCCAAGAAATCATTTCCAGCCTGAAGAGAGATCCCAGGATCTGGTGTCAGGAGACCTGCATCCCCAGTGGGGTCTGACTCTGGGTTCACCGTCTCAGTGGGTCACACAATCTCAGAACCTTAGCATCTTCTCTGGATTGCTGCTTTTGATCACTTGAAACGAGGGACGTAGTGTTGTTTGATACCGTAACATGTCGTGAACTCCCCACCCTGCTTGGTGGAAGGAACACTGCCCATGAATTCATGGCGTGCAATGGCTTGATGTGTATAAACGTGTCCAGCCCAGAGACCTGGACCCAGTCAGTGCCTAATAATCGTGGTCTGCCAACAATGATGCCTGCTTCTTTGGGGTACATTTAGGGTAGCCCTAAGAACCATCATCAGACTGGCTAACCCCACCCTGTCCCCACTCCACCAGGAAGTGGAGGCTCAGAGAGGTCCCTTGTGGCTCTGCCCTCAAGCCAGTCCAGAGGGACAGTGGGGAGAGCCAGCATTTGGTTTGGAAAATCAAGCAGTGGACTTCTGGATCTCCACATCTTCCTTCCAGTTAGGAATATCACTTCCAGGAGCAATCCTGAAGTTTCCCAAGGTCATACTGTCTCCATTCCAGGGGTGGGGGCAGCGAAGGCAGCTGTAGGGTATGGGGGCTCACTGCTGGGTGTTCTCTGTTCAGCCACGTCACCTCTCTGAGCCTCAGTCTCCTTGCACGGCCTCCTGCCCTGGGTTGTCACATGGCCGGGAGAAGCAAAGGCCACGCTGACTCCAAAGGGCTTCCTGTTGTTACCAGTTTCCCCAAACCACATTGGGCTACACTGTAAGCAACACACTCGTTTATTTCTAATCAATTTCAAGGCAAGGGTTGGTGCAGTCATGGGGTAGGCTTTTTCTCATTTTCTTTCTGCAAGATGGGAATCAGATTCTAATAAAATTTTCCACATCATCTCCTGGTTGTCTTAACGTGCTCCAGCTTTCGGTTTTTATCCTTGAAGCCCGCAGAGCCAGGGGACCTTTTTGTAAGAGGGGACTGTAGGTCCGGAAGCGTGACTGTGTGTCACCCCGGGTTTAATGGCCAGGACTGGAGTCGCCATGGGGACGAGAGAGAAAGGACAGTCTCCAGTCTGCTGCACTAAGATGCACATGGTTAGCAATTTGTGATAGTTCCTTCCAGTCTTTTTTTAATGCCCACGTCTGTGTTTAATAAAAGCTGTAATCGCTCCATATAAACCGTGTTGAAGGCGATTTTTTAAATGAAACATGAGCTTATAATAGAGTTCTCCAGTGCTTGGCGGGCTTCCTGGTTGTACAACCCGTGCAGTCACGTGGGGCCCTCCACACTCAGGAGGCCTGTTTTTGGTTTCGTACTCTGCCATGGCCATGTTGAAAGTTTTATAATTTTATCTCCAAACCCGTGTTTTGTAAGTGACATCTGATGGGACAGTGGAGCGGGCGCCTGAGCAGAGGTGATGCCCACAACACGTGTTTTGGCTGTTTTGTGTGGCTTCTGTACGCACTTAACTTACGTGCACTTTGAGTGTCGCTGAGCTCCCGCACGGTCTTGCTCGTGCCCTGGATGGACGTGCCCACAACCCTGTAGACAGCGGTGGGAGCAGATGGTGTGGAGAAGCCACTCTATTCCCTGTGAACCAGAACCTGATTTGGACGCAGAAGGGAGAAAGTGACATTCCAAGGAGCTCGAGGGACCAAGGAACCCGGTTGTCATACCCCCTTACTCATGATACGTCCTTGTGTGAGCTGATCACTGATGCTAACAGGAGGGCCCAGCAGGGAACGGAAGGATGGGACAGCCACAGTCCTTCCCTTTCAATGCCTGTTCATCACTGAGCCAAGGGGAGAGGAGCTGTGTGTGGAATGTGCAAGCACCAAAAAGGGAAGTAAAGCCAGATGAGCTGGTTTGGTGTTGTGTTCCCGCTGCCCTGTAAGAGGAAAAGACACATGCCTATGGAAGCTACCAGTTACAAAGTATGTATTTCAGTGACTCTGCTTTCCAGTTAAATACTCTCCTATTTGCATTTAAAACTGAAATTGCATAATAGAATGATGAGTGGCAAAATCCATGCTAGTAATTTAAACTTTTTTTTTTTTTCTATTGGCAAGAAGTGGCAAATGACACCATGGCAAGTCTCGGGGAAAATGAAAGAGCGTTATTTTTTAGTATCTTTAATGACAGTTTCCCCCTCCTTTTTGAACAGGGTGCTCTGAATTTTCATTGTGCACTGGGCCCTAAAAATGATAGAATTGGCTCTGCTTTGCCTTAGGGGACAGGCTGGAATTCCAGGGGGAAAGAATCCTTGGCCCACCTCCCACCCCCTCTTCGCTTTTGTGATTGGTGGAAATGTGAGAGTCTGTCACCCATTGGGCAACTTCTCCCTAGTGGGTGGAGTTAAAATATTAAAGGTCGCTGTTCCTCCCCTACCTATTGGGCCCTCAGGGTGGGCTGTTCCAAGGAGATGCCCATAGGTCTCTCATTGCAGTCTCCAGTCTTTAGACTTCTCTCTCCCCACAGGTCCAAGGGGAGGGGCAGTAGACTAGGGGTCCCTAGCTCCTCCCACCATTACCATTAATAAGGCAGATTTGATTGCCCTCTTGTCCACCTTCCCTGTGTGATCTCAAGTGCTAGTGGGGTGGGGAGAGAAGGTACCCAGCTGGTAACCCCAGCATCGCCCCCAAACTCTATCCTTAATGGGCTGCACATTGTTGCTGTGATGGGTGTCCCATTGTCCAATTAATCACCCCCTGATGTTGGATAACGAGGTGGCCTTTTTTCTCATATAACTAACGCCTAGTGAACGAGCCCTTTCTATGAATGAGGACACCCTACTCCCATCCCTCCTTTAAGTCTGGAATAATTTCTTACGAGAGAACCCTGTGCACGCAATTTTATGTAAAAATTATGAGTGTGTTTAATGTTCTTGACACATATTGCTAAATTATTCTCCAGAGAATTTTTCTGTTTTACCACCTGCTGATCAGCATTTGGTTCGCAATTCATCTGACCTCTGCAGATATCGTAGATGAAAGATATTTGTTTTAGTTTATGTCTGAATACCAATGAGGTGGGACATTTCTTTTTCCTTTTGTTCAACAGACATTTACTGCTCCCCCTTATAAGCTGGGGGGACATGAGATGCTGGAGGTGCAACACTGAGGAGCAAGTTCATTGCTGGCATTCATTCACTCACTTGCTCATTCATTTGTCGGACAGTTATCTCTGAAGCTGCCACTGAGGTCTGGGCACAAAAGAAGCCAGTGTGGCTGGACAGGGAGGGTGCGGGTCGGGTCAGAGCCCAGACAGGAGAGAGCTCAGGCAGAGCCCAGAGTTCACCAACATCTAAAGGAAGGAGAATGAGAAGTCTGGGGCAGGGTAGGGGTATTCACCCAGGTAGGAAGAAAACAGGAGGGCTGTGGAGTCCTAGGCCTGACAGTGTAGCTAGGAAGGCACAGGGAGGGAAGAAGGATGGATGGCCAGCATTAAACCCTGCCATACCATCAGGTAGGACAGTATCAGAAAGCATCCCCAGGGCCCCCTGTTTCAGGTGTTCACACCCACTCAGCACCCTCTCCCCTGGGGCTCTGCTTGGTGATGTCTTTCCATTAGCCCCTGCAGGCTGCAACTCTGTCTCCCCTCTTGGGTCTCCCTGCTGGCACACAGAATAGTTTGCTGTCTATTCTCTGCTCTCCCCCAGAGCCCCTGCACCCTGCTTCTCCAGTCTCACTATCTCTGGGGCAAAGAATCCAGGTCCTAGAAGGCATGTTTCGAGAGCTCGGTGCTCCTGGTTTCATTCTGTGGACAGGAGCCAGGCTGTGTCCTTGAAAGCACGGGCTGTCTCTCCCAGGGTCTCAGATGCCACTGAAGGATCCCAGGGTCTCAGATGCCACTGAGAGAGAGCTGCCCCCTGCAGAGTGCCCTGGGGAGTCCTGCTGGCTAAATCAGGCCCTGCAAGAGAGGTGCCCCTTTCCGACCACACTGGCAGCCAGCGGCCCTCATGCAAAATGACCCATGTGGACTTCAGTATTAAATAATTGTAAAACAAATGTAATAACAATTAATATGATTAACCATTTACTGATTGCATACTATATACCCGGTGTGATGCTAAGTACCTCATCTTACTGGTTCCTGACAAAAATCCAGTGTTGTATGTATTCTCCCCATTTTACAGGGGAGAGAGCTGAGAGCTGGCCCTGAGTACCATGCATAAGGGGCAGAGCTGGGGTTTGGACACAGGCTGTCTGCCTGCAGAACCCACACTCCTAACCTCCACCTGTTGTGGAGGGACTAACAGGGCAGGGACGGGAGATCTGTTGAGATCTGATTACTTGCCTGGCTTAGGAGGGTGTGAGATTTGAGCCCAGGAGTACCTGGTGTGGTGTTCAGGCTGAACTTGTGGCAATGAATGCATCCGTCATGTCCATGTGTGTGGTTAAAGGCAATTGAGATGGGCCAGGAGCAGGAGGGATCCCCTCCCCTGCATGGGGGGTGGACGTGGGGGGCTGGGCACAGCTCTGCAGAGGACAGGTGCTTTGGCACTGAAGGGAGTGGTATTCTCCAGGTCAGGAAGTGATGCCCTTTGGGACATGGCATTTGAGTACATTCCAAACACGAAGAATAGCGTGTGCGAAGTGACGTATTTTTTTTTCTTTTTTTAAGATTCTATTTATTTATTTGACTGAGAGAGAGAGAGATCACAAGTAGGCAGAGCAACAGGCAGAGAGAGAGGGGGAAGCAGGCTCCCCGCTGAGCAGAGAGCCTGATTCGGGGCTCGATCCCAGGACCCTCGAGACTATGACCTGAGCCGAACGCAGAGGCTTATAACCCACTGAGCCATCCAGGTGCCCCATGAAGGGACATATTCTTGTCTCTTGACAATGTCTGGGGTCCTTGGCCTGAGCCTAGTAAGCAGTTGCCAGGCAGCTCGGGGTAAAGGGCCCACCTGGGAGCCACTGCGCTGTCCAGGATGGGCCCTGCCTCCTTGTACAGTAGAAGCTATTGTCCTCCACAGTTCTGGGCTGAATGGCCCATTGAGGCAGTACAAAGACAGCTCAGAGGTCCCAGCTGCCCCAAGCAGGGATAGGATCACCAGCTCAGGCCTGGGGCTTCCTCTGGGCCTGCCTGGCCTCCTGCCTTCCTCTGCCCTGAGGAGATGGTGGCCTTGACACCTGAGTCTGCCAGTGCTGGGGCCTGGGTCCCCGGGGCCTGGACTCTGGTCCTGGCCTAGCTGGCAGGTGCTTCCTCCTCAGAACCTGGTTCCCCACCTGTAAGACTTTCCGTGAGAATTGGGTAAAATCTCTATATACAGATATAAATCTCCATAAAAGTCAGCTATTTGTATTATCAGATGAGCTTTTGGCTTCTTCTTTTTTTCAATTTCAAAAAGGTTTTATTTTTAAAAAAATTTTTTTTAAAGATTTTGTTTATTCATTTGGCAGAGAGAGATCACAAGTAGGTAGAGAGAGAGGGGGAAGCAGACTCCCTGCCAAGCAGAGAGCCTAATGCGGGACTCGATCCCAGGACCCTGAGATCATGACCCGAGTCAAGGGCAGAGGCTTAACCCACTGAGCCACCCAAGCACCCCAATTTCAAAAAGGTTTTAAGGAAACTTCCAAGTACGTACAGAGGTAGAGGAAATTGAATCTGGAATTGCTCCTCTCCCGTGGCCTTGCTCCAGCCGCTCTGAAGATTGCACCATGCCCCCTTCGTTGACTTTCCTCTCTTTCTGGCTGAAGAATTTTTTAAGCCAATTCAGCCCTCTGGTCATCTCCCCACTCCCTCAGCAGGTCAGGGCACATCTTGCCTGCCCAAATGCCACCACCAGCCCTACCAGAATGAGTACTCATGCCTTCCCATCCGAACACTCAGTCATCCTAGCAAGGTCCCTACTTGTCTCACAAATGCCTTTTTCTAATTGCTGGGTTTGAACTAGGATCCCGAGTCCTGCACCTGAATGAGGGTGTTCTGTCTCTTAGGCCTTTCCTGTTTGAGACCCGTCCTCTATCCCATTTCCGGATCACTGAGTGTGGAAGACATTCGTTACTCTTCTGGAAAGATTACAGTTTTACCCCCCAGACAGTGTCTGGCTCCCAGTTGACTGATGGGTCTAGAAGGCTGATGGGCAGTTGCCTGTATCCTAGGAGTCAGCCCTGGGGCATGCCCTGCTCTCTTTCCAGGGTCTTCCTTACCCTTCATCAGCTGGGAGAGCCTGGTCACATTGCTCAGGGGGTATAAGTGTCTTCACCAAGACCTGGCCAGATGGCAGGTTCATGAGCAAGAACAGTGGTTTCTGTTGGAAGCCGTTGAGTTTTGAGATTTATTACATAGCAGTGGAGAACTGGAATAGTCCTGGATTCCCAGATTGAATTCCCAGTTGTGCCCAGCTCCTGCTCCTTCTGAGATGCCTTATCTAGCTATGGTGCTCTCCTTGATTCTGTAGCTCTTCCAGAACCTTCCAGGGACTTCCTTCTTATGTGTGTTTGCCTGTGTCATTTCTGTTCTTTATAACCAAAGAACCCTCATTCCCAGTCCCAGCCAGGACAGTGACTCAGCTCACATCATAAGATAGGACTGGCAGCCAGGCCTTTCTGAAACCTAGGACCCAGAGTCCTGCTCCATGAGATGTCAGTAGATACAGATATTGGACACATCTGCTTCGTCTTACACAGCTCAGCACTTGCCACCCACCGGGTGCTAGGTAAGAATGTGTCTGAGTGACCCAGTGAATAAAAGCCACCCTTCTGCCTAGCCACATCCTCTGAGCACATAGTCTTCTCTTTACAAAGTTTAGATAGGTGCAGATTTCAGTGCCCGTGTTCCTGTTAAATCACTCCAGACCCATAGCCACACAGATCAGACTTGAGCTACCATGGTGCAGTGACCGTGAGGAAATGCATAAAGCAAAAATGTTGCTGCTACCTTTTCAGTGTGCAGATCACTCAGTAAATAACAGGTGCATGTTGTGGACCACGACCCGGTCACCTCTTTCGGTGTCTGCCGTTGGCTGGTCACCGCATATCTGTTAGTTCACAGACAGCAAAGCACGTGGCAGCACCACCTCCTTGTCTCCCCCGAGAAACCCATGCGACGCTTTACGCAAGTGGCAAATCAAAAAGAGGAAATTGGGCAACAGATAGTGGTCAGCAGGGGAGTGAAAGTGACCCAGCTAGAGCAGAAGTAGGGATGTGGGGAATGTGAGCAGAGTTAGAGAGGAAATTGCCGACTGGACTCTCACGTGCAGCCAGCTACACAGAGTGCGGGAGTCAGTAGACTCTAGAAGATGTTTCCTGGTGTTGGAAGCACATGGGGTAAAATCATAGGAGTTGACCTGAGCTTGGGAGGATGGGTCTCCAAGGCACAGACAGGGTGCCAGCAGTTGGGTGGTCAATGGAAGCAGCACTGTCCAAATGACTCCCCCACGCATTTGTTATTACAAAGAAATAAAAACACTTGAATTCTTGATATTTCTGAGGTTTTAAAATTACCGTACTAAATACTGCTTTCACTATTTTAAAAATTTCTCTATAACTTAAAACTGTCAGTAAGAGAATTTTTTAAGACTTAAAGATTTTTTTTAAAGTCACTGAACATTGGGGTGCCTAGTTGTGCCATCGGTTGAGCATCTGACTCTTTTGTTTTTGACTCAGGTCATGATCTCGGGGTGGTTGAGTTTCAGCCCCATGTCAGGCTTTGCGCACAGCACGGAGTCTGCTTGAGATTCTCTCTCTCTCTCTCTCTCCTTCTCCCTCTGCCTCTCCCCTGTGCTTCCAAACACACCACCCCAATAAATAAATAAATAAATAAAATACACACACACACAAAAAAGTCACAGGGTATATGTAATTTCCACACTGATTATTAAGATCACTTTGAATGGAGCTCCTGGGTGGCTCAGTGGATTAAGCTGCTGCCTTTGGTTCAGGTCCTGATCTCGGGGTCCTGGGATCAAGCCCTGCATTGCGCTCTCTCAGCAGGGAGCCTGCTTCCCTCTCTCTCTCTGCCTGACTCTGTGCCACTTGTGATCTTTCTCTCTGTCAAATAAATAAATAAAATCTTTAAAAAAAGAAAAAGATCACTTTGAATGATTTGGGCATACACCATCAGTTTTTTTGTCCCCCAAACTGAGAACTCCCTGTTTTCATTCTGAATGTGCTGTGTACCACATTGCCCCTCCACAGTGATGTTCTAAGCCCTGGCTGAAGGAGTACAGTCAGTCTCCTTATTGAAGGCAGCAACTCAAGAATATTAAATAATGCAAATTCCTTGCTGTGGCAATGGTCACGCAGCCCGTGGATCACTGTGAGTGGGACACACGCCTTCCCTCCACGGCACTCATCACGCAGACCTCCAGCCAGCCCATCTGCTTTGCGAACAATCCATCACGGAATGAACTGGGTGAAGGAGTCAGAGGCTGAATGATTGTGGCTCCTACACCAGCTTTCAATGTGAAAGATGATAAAAACAACCCGGAATAGTTTATAGCCCCAAGGAGAGGTAAGGCTCTTTATTGAAGCTGTGAAAATATAATCCATCATCATAATGTATCCCATATCGTCAGACTGTGGGAGCTAAGTTTCATGTATGCTAAGATGCTGCTTGCAAGAAGATATTAATTCTGGTTTTCTATTTTATCTCATTACAGAAACATTTAAAAATGCAGGAAGTAGAATGGGGGGGATATCTTGATGTTACTGCCCCAGAAATGTTCCAATTTTACTGTATTTCCTTGTTTACCCCTTCCCCTCTACTGACTCCCGCATTCTGTGTAGCTGGCTGCACGTGAGAGTCCAGTCGGCAATTTCCTCTCTAACTCTGCTCACATTCCCCACCCCTCTAGATGGTCATATAAATACAGTTTGTATCTTTTAAAATATTTAACATCCTGGGTGCCTGGTGGCTCAGTTGGTTAAGCAACTGCCTTCAGCTCAGGTCATGATGCCAGAGCACCGGGATTGAGTCCCGCATGGGGCTCCCAGCTTCCCTGGGGAGTCTGCTTCTCCCTTTGACCTTCTCCTCTCTCATGCTCTCTCTCAGTTTCTCTCTCTAAAATAAATAAACAAAATCTTTAAAAAAATTAAAATGTTTAATATCTTGAAACATTTCCCCATGTTGTCATAATTTCCGAGTAAATAATTTTTTAATGGCTGCATGATAGCCCATCACATACATATAATTATTCACCCAATAACTAGGTATGGATCCATTCATTAGACTGGGGTGGATGCCTGCGGTGGGGGTGTGGGTGGGTGGGGAGTGGGTGTGGGAAGGAGGAATTGGGCCCAGCCCCTCCCTGGAGACGGTCTGGAACCAGGGAGACATAAACAGATGGTGGTGATACACCGTGCTGGGTGCTGAGAGACAGTGGGACGCCATAGCTGGGACCCCATGGCAGTGTGGGGGCTGGGCTGGGTCAAGAGCTAAGGCCATCAGAAAGGATGAATACCCAACTTTTGTAGCAACATGCTTGGGGCTGGAAGGGATCATGCTGAGTGAAATAAGTCAAGCAGAGAGAGTCAGTTATCATATGGTTTCACTTATTTGTGGAGCATAAGAAATAACACGGAGGACATGGGGAGATGGAGAGGAGAAGGGAGTTGAGGGAAATTGGAAGGGGGAGATGAACCATGAGAGACTATGGACTCTGAGAAACAATCTGACGGTTTTGAAGGGGTGGGTGGTGGGAGGTTGGGGGAGCCAGGTGGTGGGTATTATGGAGGGCATGCATTGCATGGAGCACTGGGTGTGGTGCAAAAACAATGAATTCTGTTACACTGAAAGGAAAAAAAAAAAAAAAGAGCTAAGGAGTAGCCAGTAGGGATTGGGGGAGAAGCTGTTCTCAGTACTCAGATGTTATGGCAGAAGCAGATCGGTGAGAACAAGCATGGCCCTAGGGTTGCTGGAGCATTAACTTTTGGGATCTTGGAGCCCCAGGACTGGTCTGGTTCATGAGAAGACAGACCAGACTGCTTCTGGGAAAGGGCCCTTGGTCATCTCTCCAGGCACAGGAGGAAGAGGGAGCAAGACCGGCCAGAGGTCTCCGGGGGTTTGGAGAGTGAATTGGGACTGGAGGGGGTGGGGTGGGGAATGAAGATCAGAGTGGCGTGTGAGCACCTCCAGGAGAGGTGAGAAAGTTCCCCCACTCCTACTACAGTGAGGCTTCTGGGGTGAGCAGGGGAGGGGAGTAGAGGTGAGTGTTGCACAAAGGGGAGGTTGGCTGGGAGGGTTTAGTGGCTTGCCCTTTAGAGGGAGAAGGGTTGAGCCTCCTTTCATGATCTGTCTATACAAGAGTCCTCCTGAGGCTGGCAGCACTGGGGACAGTGTGGGGAGGGGGGAGAAAGGGCCCCACTCCTGGACACCGGCATCCAAGCTATGGGTGCTGGAAAGTGAGATGTGAGATCATCCTCATCAGTGTCTTCCCATATTTCAGAATATTCTTGTCTCTGGGTATCTGGGAATGCCATTTCTTGGTGAAAGGCTAGGAGAGCCCTTAGGGGCTTGAATAAAGACGTGACTCTCATGTTGTCACTAAAACAAAAATAAAATTCATCAAAAATTTTTGTTTGGGTGATCTTCAAAAGTATAAGTCCATGGGTATCCTGCAGCTCTGGCCAAACCATAGATTAGAGTGAACCCATCGGTCTGTGTCTCTCCCGCTTAAGGAAAAAGAGGGTCGATTTCAGCTGTGGTGCCTGGTGACTTATGACTGTTTCACGGTCTCTTGATGTGTGTCTGATGGTGATGGGCTTTGGCTGTGCGGGGAGGACTCATGCTGCGAACCTTTCTCTGCGTCTACAACTCTCTTGGCTTCGTGGGCGAATGACCATGGTGGGCGGTGGGGATGATAGGCAAAGCGATCACTTCTTGACTGTTATATTGTCACCTGCCGTGGTGACATTGTAACCATCCTCGGGGGTGGTGGGAGTGACTCCCTTTTGTGTATCAGGAATTAGAGCCCCCGGAAAAGTCAGGTAGCACGCCTAGAGTCTCACAGTGGGTGTTATGTTAACTATTATGCCTTGACAAACCATTCTTAATCTTAGTGACTTGAGGTAACAACCGTCTTATCATGTCCTCTGGATTCTGTGGGTCAGGAATTTGGGTAGGGCTTGGCTGGGCAAATTGGCTCTGCATGGCCATTGTGGAGTCCCACTGTCAACAGAGCCCCTCCAGCATGGCAGTCCCAGGGCGGATGGACTCCTTCTGGGGCAGCTGGCTTTCTCAGGTCAGGTGTCCTAAGAAGCAGGTAGGAGACTTGACTTCCTGACCTCCTTGGAGTCTCCCTCATCAGTCCTGTGGCTTTCGTTCAGTTGAGTCACTGGCCAGGCCAGGTTCCAGGGGAGGTAGAGTCTGCCTTTGGACATGGGAAAGGCCAGGTCCACCGTGGAAGAGCAGATGGGATGGGAGACAGTGCCGTAGCCCTCATTGGGAAACCTTCTGCTGCAGATGCCCGGCTGAGCCAAGCTCTGCACTGGGTCTGACCTTGGAGCGGCTGCATCTCCAGCCGGGAAGGAACATTCTCCCTTGCCGTCCTGACCGGCCTGCAGAAACGGAGGCCTCTTCCCCGTACCATTTCCCTGATCAGAAGTAAAAAATCATCCTGTACATTTGCCAGTCTAAATACGGAGTTCATGGTGATGGGGATGAACCTTGAGGCCAGTATGCTAAGTGAAATAAGGCAGACAGGGAAGGACAAATGCCATAAGATCTCACTTACATGTGAAATCGACAAAAGCCAAAGGCATGGAAACGGAGACGGGGATGGTGCTTGCCAAGGGCTGGGGCTGGGGGAAATGGGGAGATGCTGGTCAAAGGGTACAAGCTTCCAGTTACAAGATGAAGCAGCTCTGGGATCGAATATCCAGCAGGGTGATGATAGTTAATAGTACTGTCTTACATACTTCCCAAAGTTGCTAAGAGAGTAGATCTTAAATATTCTCATCGTAAAGGAGAAATGGCAGTCATGTGATGTGGTGGAGACCTTAGCTAATGCTATGGTGGTAATCATTTTACAGCATTTGAGCAGATCAAATCAACACCTTAAACTCACATACCTTAAACTTACCCAATGTTACACGTAATTGTATCTCCATCTCCGTGAAGCTGGAAACAAATAAATACAGAAAACAAGAGGTGAATATAAGCTTTCTTTAGGAGGTAGATTTCCCGCAGACCTGTCACTCCTGTGTGTCCCAGGCAGAAGTTGTTAACGCAGAGGAGGGTGGGATTGGGGGCAACGGGAGTCGCCCCTGCCCCTCCCCCTCTGCAGGTGCACTGCGTTGTGTGCCCACAACAGGGAAGGTGACTTTGGATGGAGCGGTGCTTGCTTTCTTACCAGGGCCCCTGAAGTGGGGGAGGAACGCCGAAGAGAAACAGGTGTGCTGGCTGGTTTTCTGCTTGGCTTGACTCTAAGGACACACTGACCTCATGGATCACCCTATTTGCTCAGTCTCATGGAATCAGTTTTATTAGAAACCATTATGGCGTGGTGGCCCTGGGCCGAGACACAGTGTACATGGCATCCACCCGCCAGGCGATGGACACCATGCTCTGAGTAACGTGGTGGAGGGGAAGGGAGCTGCCTTGCCATTCAGTGAGAGCCCCTGTGTGCCTGCAGGGCAGGGTGGGTATTGTCCAGGCATTGTTCCTGAGGCAGATGTCATCATTGTCCCCATTCAGCAGACAGGCAGCCGGGAGCTCAGGGAGATGAAGGGACCAGAGTCTCACTGCGAGGACTTCTTTAGCCTGTCTACTCCCCTCCCCCCAACCCTCTGGCTCCCTCCTCCACCAGGCTGCTCCTTTGCCGGAGACTGAACACCTTTGGGTCTTGCTTCCAATGAGAGGTGAGCCTTGAGTCCCAGGCAATCATCTTTCTCCTCCAGATCCTGTCCTCTGGAGCAGGGGAGCATTGGGGTGCAATAGAGGCTCCCCTGGGTCTCTGGGCTCAGAGTAAGAGTATATGTGTGGGTGGGGTTCCCTTTCCTTTGGGTATTAGCAAAGCTAATGGAAAGAGCCTTTGTCCACCAGGGATTATGCAGGTTACAGAAAAGGCAGGTGCCTAGGGTTTGGCCAAAGCAGATGGGCTCAGCCTACGCCCTCAGGACCCCTGGCCAGCCTACGGCTCTGGTGGCCCAGTGGATATTCATGCCTTTAATTAATAAAACGAAACAAAACACAAAAATCCAGCTTTTTTGAGATGCAGTTGACATATTGCTGCAATTCACCCATTTAAAGTCTACAATGCAATGGTGTTTGGTATATTACATGATTGATTTTTCAAAAATCGAGGCAGAGTACACATAACATAAAATTTGCCCTGTTAACCCTTTTTCAGTGTACAAATGCCTCTAATCACATCCACAGTGTTGTGCAACCATCACCACTGTGTATTTCCAAAATCCCGTAATTACTCCAAGCAGAAGATCTGGACCCATTAAGCAACAGCTCTCCCTTCCCCCGGCTGCCTGCCTGCCTCTCTTAGGGACCTCGTGTAAATACAGTCACACACTGCATGTCTTCTGTGCCTGGCTTGGTTCCCTGGGCATACGCCATCCAGATACATCCGTGTCAGAGCAGCTGAGAATGAGCCTCAGGGTCGCGGGGACAGAACCAAGCCCCACAAGCGGTCTTGGTATTGGTATTGCGCACGTGGGTGAGGCGGGGAGAAACCCGGCCCCAGCACCCTTCCTGCAACATTTGCTGGTGCCTGGGTGACACGTGGTGGGCCTATCCTCTCTCCAGCCAGTGGGCACCTGGCTTATCTTCTTGGCATCAAGAGGTAGGAGTGATTCTCCCCATTTTACAGCTGAGGAAACTGAGGGCCCTGGGAAGTAGGACTCCCCCAGCCAGGTGGAGGCGGAGCTGGGGTGCACCTGGGCTGCTTCCTGATGCGGCAGGCACTTGTGTTGACTCCCAACTCCGCTCTTTCCCGTCTTGGGACCCTTCCCCCCTGCTTTGCCCCCTGGTGCTTTTGTAGCTGATGCCCAGAAGTGCACCAAAGGGGACTCTAGTCACCCTGGGGGGGTGCTCCTTTGCGTTCACGTTCCCGAGTGCCATTGACCTGCCCCAGCCTCTCTTGGTGCCCCTTAGCTTCATCTCTAAGCCGGGGCCAAAAAGAATGTCTTCTCGGGGTCTCCTCAAGTCTGGACAGAGAGGTAAAGCAGCAGATGTGCTTGTTACTCCCATCAGAAGAAGCTCCTCTTCCACTGAGCAGGGAACCCCAAGTGCAGGGAGCCCAACAACTTGTGGCATCTCAGGGAAAGACGCTGCAGGGTGGCTCTGAAGACCTTGACCCTTGGCCCTGACCCACCCCAATCCCAGCCTCGCCATGAACCACCTTAAGGACATCTAGCAGCGTAGTCTCTAGGAGCGGGAGGCGGGGACAGGAGAGGCCAGTCCGGGCAGCAGGCTGACAAACCCCTTGTGGGGGCAGCGTGGCCAGCCCAGCCCTGAGGGCTCCTGTGGTGCCTCCTGTGTTCTCTGGAGGGTCCCAATCTGTGCTGGGCCAGAGGGTGAATGTATCCCCAGGAGAGTGTGAGCTGGGACAGCGGGCAGGACAGAGCTGGCTCCAAGGACCCACACGGGCCTTGTGTGAAGGCCTCTGTAGATGACTTTGCTTCCAGTTGCCTCCCTGAGTCCCCAACTTGGAAGTGTTTGGGGGGGGACTGGGAGGCCCCAGGGTCAACCCTGTGAAACCCGTGTGAACCCCGAGTAGACCTCCCTGATGGCATCTTCCCTGGGGTGATCCAATTAAAAAAAAAAACAAAAACAAAATCGCAGACTGGGACACTTGGCTAACTACATGTGTGTCCTTAGGGGGACCGTGGGGCAGCAGGTGGTAAACTGGGGCAGTGGCTGAAAACCTGGAGTTTGGGGTCCCTCAAAAGGGGCGATGTGTTGTGGGGACGGATAATGATGTTGGGCTTGGAGACCCCGTGCAGACGCATGCTCTCCTGGTGACTGGCTGCGTGACAAGGCAGGTGAAGCCACAAGGCCTTCCTGGGCCTCAGTTCCCTCATTGGTGAAATGCAGCCTGTCTCAAGAGCAGAAATGCCCATGTGTTCTCTGCAGAACGCAGCATGTGGCCACAAGGCACCAGACCAGGGGCAGGGGCCCATTATGGGGAGACAGGGTCTGGGAAGTGAGGCAGGTCCCCTATACCTTGACAGACTCCAGTCTTCACACATTTGGGATCTGAAGGGGACGTGGGGACATGCGTGGTCATTGTGAGGGACACATGGCCCTCAGGCCAGCAGGAGGTGGCTGGACCCATCTATACATCTAAGGAAGGCAGAGGCAGAGTGGGACCCTGCCCCTCTGGTCTGGTCTGGTCTCCTGTCCAGGCTGTCAGGAGGCCCTGATCCCCAGCCCTGGTCCCGGGAGGGGTCCTCTGTACCCTGCCCCACTGCTCCAGCACTCCAGGGCAGGGAGAGGGTGCTCTGGTTTGTGGGTTTGGGCTAAGTTGTGACATAAGCCTGGAGTGGGCGTGGGTGAGGTCATTTCTATGTTCTGGAAGAGCCAATCTTGTTGGTGTTAGGGCTTACTTCCCATCCTCCAGGCTGAGCCCGATCCTGCATACTGAGTCCTCCTCTCCCTGACCCAGGGGGAGCTTCAGGCTCGGGCAGGAATGGGGGTGCCATTTATAGGGTCTCCAGATACCCCAGGCGAGTCCTCAGGGGGAGGAGAAAGGAAAGGCTTACTGAGTACAGAGAAGGCCCAGGAGCCCTGGAGGGCAGGCAGGGGTGTCCTTTCTGTCCCTCTGCCTCCCTGGCCACCCCCAAACTGGGCCCCACGGGACAGCAGGGATAGCACGGAGGTAGCTGGGAATTCATTATGCTTTGGCTTTGGAAAGACATAGCTATAAAAGCCTATCAGCGGTGCAGCCCCTTCTCCATAAAAAAGGCTTCGCTGGATTTATAACCCGAGGCCCTGGTCCGGAGCTGCTCTCAGAGGAAGAGCAAAGTAGCCCTCTTTGCGCTGAGAGGTGGTGCTGTCGGTTGCGGAGAGCTCAAAAAAAACAGAGACCGGGAGAGAGGGTACGTCCAGTGTTCGTGTGTTAGATGGACTTTGTCGCCATAAGAAGCTGCATTTCACTGGGGGACTTGGGACGATTGGGAGGGGAGAGAGGCAGAAGAGGAGGAAGGCTGACCCTGCTGAGAAGGAGACTCACTTTTGAGAGGACTTAGGTTTACGTGAGGTGCGAACCTTTGGCCCGTGGTTTATTGAGCTCGTACTACGTGTTAGGTGCTTTGCTGGGAGTGGGGAATAGGGCCATTGATGTGCTTGACAGGGCTGTGTTCTGAGAAGTCCCCAGAACAGTCAGGGTAGACGGGGGTCAGTGCTGCGATGGTGGCGGGGAGGAGCCTCGGGGCTGGGCTTCCCAGAGGAAGTCCTGGGTGGTGGGAAGTCAGGGAGGGCTTCTTGGAAGACGTGTATTTGCTCAGTATGTATTTATTGAGGCATGCTGTATGCAGGCATTGAGATTGGTTTGGGGGAGAACGGGAGACCCAGGGTCCTGAGAAAGTTCTGGAGTCTAAGGAGGAACACGAGAGGGGAAGATGGTTCTAGAACAGTGAATTGGAAGTGGGTGGCACGGAAAGGGGGAAGCGGAGGCAGGCCTGGCTCAGGACTCCTTTAGGTGTGGGATTGTTATTGCCTCCCATCAACAGGCAAGGAAACGGAGGTGCGGGCTTCACAGCTCCAAGGTGGGTGGGCTGCAGATACCAAACCCAGGCCCCCCACGGTGTGCACAGACCGCCCTGTACCCCTGGGGCCTTGGGGTGGGCACTGTGTCCAGGATGGCTCCTGGCGCTTGTCGGCAGCCCCCCGTCAGCCTTCCTTCGCTGTTGGCCAGCATGCTTTGAGCAGGTGCTGCGGGGCCGGATCCCCCAAGCTGACCCACTGTGCGTCTCATCTGGCATTTTCCTTCAAGCTCTTGGCAAGCTGCCAGAGTCCAGCTGAGCTGCTGCTCGATTTTTCCCTGACCCAGATGAAGAGCCGGGTAGCCATACACCCACTAAAGCAAGAGGCAGAATCCTGATTTCTGGTTAAAATACGGATGTCGATGGCAGGTGAGGGAAGACGGCATTGGTGGAGAAGACGCCAGAGACTGGCCAGAGGCCCCAACCACTCTCCTTGTCGTGATAACCACCTGCAGTTGGGGCCGGCTCCCCCATCCCCCTAGCCCCTCACCGAGGAGAAAAATGAGGCTCAGAGAGGTCAGGCTCCCTGCCCAGATTGCACAGCCAGCAAGGGGGTGGACTTGGGATTCAACCCAGCCTTTCCTGACTCCAGAGTGTACGCCATTTCCGCCACACCCAGCATCTCCCAGAGCTAATTCTGCTGCTGCCTGAGACTCCGCCCCCAAAGCCATCTGGGACATGCAACACGAGTGACACAGAATTAGGAGGGAATCCTACAAAAACAGGGCATTGTGGCTTTCTTAGCTGATTGGGATCTGCCTCTTTTCAGGGCTCTCTGCCTCCCAACCCCCAGCCCAGTTCCTGTACCCGGACCTGCTATTTCCGTGGAAATCATAGCTCACCAGCATTTGCCTTCTGGTGAAAGAATAGAAGATTCTGGCTCCTTGGAGCCGGGAGACCGTGCGCTGTCCAGGTGGCCTGGCGTCCTGGGGCTTTGAGATTTGCTTCCCTGCTGAGTAGATTTACAAGTCTCCTGCCTTCTTTGGGCAACACACCTTGCTGTGCATGGGGTGGACTTCTTGACGCAGGAGGTCCTCTGCACAGAGCCCGGGATTGGGGCCCACGGATAAGGCATGGGGCAGTCAGAGGCCTGGGGGCCCCCAGGGGCCTCGCATCTGCACAGCTCTGTATTTTCCTTTCTCTCTAGTATGTGTTTTGTGGATTTTTATGAGCAGTTGCTTTTACAGTCATTAAAAAAGAGTCCAATTCATTTTATTGTTAAAAATTAATGTCACGTGGGCGCCTGGGTGGCTCAGTTGGCTGAGCAACTGCCTTCAGCTCAGGTCATGATCCCAGAATTCCAGGATCGAGTCCCGCATCGGACTCCCAGCTCCCTGGGGAGTCTGCTTCTCCCTCTGACCTTCTCCTCTCTCATGCTCTTTCTCACTCATTCTCTCTCAAATAAATAAATAAAATCTTTTAAAAAAATTAACGTCACATATTCATATGATAAAAAATGTTGGGAGCACGCAGAAGCCCCGTATGAAATTACTGTTCTTTCCGAATTGGCCCGAAGAGTTATGCTTTGTTGTGTTTAACGGCTGGAGAGAGTTCTGGGTGGGGATGGAGCTGTCACCTGTTAGACTAGCCTGACTCGTTTTGTTCTGTTCCCTGTTTTGCACGATGCTGCAAATGAACCCCCGTGCCATGTATTTTGAGTAAGGTAGCCAAATGTCTGGTGCCTGTTCCCCAATTCTTACCAGCACTGGGTTTCATGGCTCTCTACCTTTTGCAAAGCCTTTCCTTCAGAAACAGTCCCGAGGCCACCTCTGTGCTGCCCACCCCCCAGGTGGGAGGACACTGAGTGGAATGCGCCCAGGCCCTGTCTGCAGGTATGTGCACTGTACCTGGCTGGCCTTGCAGGCTCCCTCTTAGGGGATCGAGGTTGGCTGGTTGGTGACTAGGGCTGATGGTGGGGCTTCCAAGGGGCTCTCTGTGGGAAACGCCATCCTCAGGGACATTTCAGTGGTCTGCTGGGGTCAGCTCTGCCTTCTACTCCTCGTTATCTAAGACCTCACTTAACCTGATGTAGGGCCTTCCAGGAGCACATTCCCTTTGGGGTTCTGCCCACTGGCCTGTGGTCCCTTTGCTTTTCTGGGGCGAGGGGAACAGCCAGATGTAGATGGCAATTTCTGTCCTTGGCCCTGCTCCAGGCGTTCCTGGCCGAAGGCCCCAGGGAGGGTCTCTTAGCTTCCTGGACCTCAACTTTTCCACCTCCCAGGTCAGCAGAGCCTGAGCACCTTGGCCTTGGTGGTTCTGGCTGGGGGGTTCTCCCTGAGTCCTAGGAGCCACAGTGCTGCGAGGTGGACCCTGGGACTCGCTGGAGGGATGGGGTGATCCAGATGGAGGGGATAGTGACAGGCAGCATAGGCTGGGGGGCCTCTCTCAAGGGTCAGGTTGGGTCCTGAGATGAGACTTCATCCAGCCACAGCCTGGAAGCTGGGGAAGGTGGGCTGACCCAGGCAGGGGAGTGCAGGGGGCCCCATAGTGGGCTGTGAGCAAGTGTCAGGGGACCTGGGCCTCAGTCCTGCCCTCTCCCCTCTCCCTGTGACCTCTCGGGGCCTCAGTGTACCCATCAGCAAAGTGGGGGCAACAGTTCTCAAAGTCAGAGGGTGGCTTTGAGAACCTCATGGCCCAGGAAGTGCCTGGTGCACATTTGTGGCCAGTGCTGTTCTTGCTAGCTGGGGGCTCTTCTTAGTCTCATTTGCCAATTGCACGTGATGGCTGGTGCACCCCACGGGGAGTGTGCAGGAGCCCCCCACTCTCCCTGCCCCTAGCAGGGTTTCAAAATCCTTTGATGGCACGAACCGAAGAACTTTTCCATAATATTTTAGGATTCTGAGGCCAGCATGGCCCCAGCAGGGGGAGGGAGGCAGTGATTTGAGAACTGCAGGTATCTCCGTATCTGGTCTTACCCAGGGTGCTGGAGAACGTGGAGGCTCTGAGTCAGGGGCTTGTCCTGGTCACTTTGTGATGACAGACCCTGGATTAGACCCCAGGGCCACATCCCTGCAAACCTGGGCCCTCCCAGTGGGAGACAGATGGATGTTGTTTTAGATGCCATGGGTGATTTCCTCCTTGTTGTTCACTTGCCAGGGAAGTGGTCTTGTGCGCCTCCCCCCCACCCCTTGCCAGCAGGGAATTGAGGTTAAATTGACTCCCAGGCCCTGCTCACCTCCGCTGCCAGAGTGAGTGGGTGGGCAGCACGGGGCTGAGCCCTGGGCCTCAAAATTTCCATGGCATCCTGTGTGCGGGTGAGAGTCCGCCTCCCTCCACTCCCTCCATCACATTTATCCCTGAGCACTTCCTCCGCAGGGAAGACAGCAGCCTGTTACGGGGTTATTTCAAGGGGATCCCCATGGAAACGGAGAGTGGGAGGCTCCCTCGGCACTGGAGTGTTGGGAGTTGCCAGAGCTGCCTGTCCCCAGCCCATCCGGCTGAAGGGTGTGAGGCCCTCGCCCAGGCCTCCCTCTGCACCTCGTGGGTCTCAGGCTGGGAATCCCGGGTCCCTGCTCTCGTCCATGGGCAAGTGTGAACCCCAGCACTGCCTCCTGAGCCCCCCAGTCATGTGACACCGAGGCTGGCTCACAGGGCACTCCAGAGTCGGGCTGGGGCTGCTCTTTCCTTCAGCAGGTGGGGGGCTGCCGCCTCCCCTAGTTCTCTGGGCACAGCACTTTGAGCCTATTAACCAGCTGCTGCATGAATAAGGCCGTGGTTCATCCCTCAGCCCTCCATCCAGCACATTTGCATTTCATCAGCAGAATCTTTTCCTCTGGGAAAGTGCTGGTGTGGATTGCATAGCGTCCCACCCCTGGAGCCTCTCTTTTCTCATCTGATCAGTGGGGGACACAGACTCGTGAGGAGCAAGCTCCTGGAGGCAGGGGGACCCTGGGGAGACCTGCAGAAGTGTCCTCAAGGTGGTGAGACTTGTCCCCTCTTGCAAGCCCCTGCATAGGCACGGTGCATCTCAGCGTGCGGCGGGCTTTCCCACCTGTGTCCTGTTTGTTGATGAGGCAGGCGACATTCATGTTCATTTTACAGATGAGGAAACTGAGGCTCAGGGAGGCATTGTGATCAGTGCCCATGTCTGGGAAGGGGCAGAGCTGGAGCTCAAGCTCAGGTCTGATCCAGCTCCGCTGCTCCAGGCAATGGGGCAGCTGCTAGGGCTGGCAGCAAGGGTGGGTTAAGACCACACGGTGGCCCAAGGCGGGGAGAGGGGGAAGGGTGAGGCTTGGCAGGCGAGTGGGGCGGGGCTGGAAAAGTGATGTCCCCTATTCTTCCAGGTCTGGCTGCCCTTGGTGGCGGTGGGGTGGGGGGTGGTGGAAGGGGACATTGAAGATGCTGCTGGCCCCTCTCCGACTTCTAGAGTCAGGATAATAACTGACATCTGTGGGCACTTCCTACGGATCAGGAAGTGTCTGAGCTCTTTACCTTAATTTTCAATATGGCCCCCTACGGTAGGTGGTCACTGCTTTTGTCACTGGCTTTTTACAGGTGAGCGAACTGTGCCCAGATTCCCTCAGCCAGGAGTGGCAGAGCCCACATTCAGGAAATGCCAGCTCTCAGAGTCAGGGTGAGGTCCTCAGGTCAGCACCCAGATGAGGCCCTTAGGTGGGCTGGAAGCCACGTGGCCACTCAGGGACAGCAGATCATCTCTTCCTTTTCAAGTTCTGGGACACATGAGAGCTGATGCTCAGGGGAGGGACCCCCTTGCTTCCCTTGGAACACCACAGCAGCGGGAGAATGTTTGGAGCGAGCAGGAACCTTGGTGCTTAGAAAGGCCTCTTGAACCACTTGGATTAGTGAAAGTTACACATGTAGAGCCCCGCTTTTCTCGCAGTTTTAACTTTGCAATCTCACTAGCCTGTGTATGAGCCTGTGCCTTTGTGTAAGAGAACTTCCACCTAGCTTGCTCTTTGGATGTTTGGTTCACAGATGCAAAAGCCGAGCTCCCTTGGATAATCGGTCCTTCTGCAAACTTGCTTAATTAACTACCCCCAAATTGGTTCCAGTTGGATTCATTAAATGTACAGTTGCTGATGCAGATGTGCAAATGATCCCAGCATGTCCTGTCTTACCTGGGCAGTGAACACGAGAATCTGGAATGTTCTTAGCTGGAGCACACAGATGACCAGGAGTCAACCTGAAAAGGCTCAGGGAGAGGTTTTTGAGGCTGCCGGGCTGTGGATGGAAAGGTGCCCCGCAGAAACGATCCTTGGATGTTTCTCTGATCTCTGTGGGATCGTTATTATATGTCACAGTAAAAACTGCTGAGTGCAGAGCCATCTGCCTGGCTAGTCATCACTCAGAATATATGGGACATTGGACCTTCCATTTGCAGATTCCTTATGTTCAAAGAAGGTTAGAAACTAAGTCTCTCCACCCTTAGTAGCCTCAGAAATGCAGAATCATGGTCTCTGAAGCAGCAGAGCCGTAGAGGTAGAGAGAAGGAGCAGGGTGACTTTGAGAACCTTGGGGGAAATTGCGCGAGCGAGAACCCTTGAGAGCTAGCGGCACGGTGCATGCGAATTCCCAGGATCCTGGCTCCTACTTCCTATCTGGGGCACTTGGGGCAAGTTATGGGGGCCTCTTAAAGCCTCAGTCTTCTCATCTGCAAAATGGGAGAGGTAGCAATGAGGCTCTGCTGTTGTTGGGAAGATAAAGAGAGAAGATGGGTGTGAGGGTGCCTGGGTGGCTCAGTCATTAAGCAGCTGCCTTTGGGTTGGGTCATGATCCCAGGGTCCTGGGATTGAGCCCCATGTCAGGCTCTTTGCTCAAGGGGAAGTCTGCTTCTCTCTCTCCTACTCCTCCTGCTTGTGTTTCCTCTCTCACTGTGTCTCCCTCTGTCAAATAAATAAATAAAATGTTAAAGAAAAGAAGAGAAAAGGAAATGGGTGTGGAAAATGGCTGTCACTCGGACTGATACTCCTCCTGGCCACGCCCCCCAGCCACCCGGGCCTCTATAGACACAGACATCCTCTAATAAGAGTCAGGGCAAGGTCTGATTTATCACTCTGGTTTCTGTACCTGGGGAGACTAGCTCTTGTCTGTGTCGGGCACTTGGTAGCCATCTGTATAGTCAGTCTTTGTCCGTGATTTGGTTCTGGGCTGTAGTTTTCTTGATCTGTCCGTTCTTTCCTCGATCCCGGGCGAAGGGCTGCAGGCAGTCCAAATCTGTGACCGGGGTGGTGGCTTGGGCTGCTGCTGAGCTGGGCCAGCTCAACACTGGCCTTGTCACGCTGCTTGCAAGTCTGTGTGGGCCAGACGAGGCAGCCGGATAAACTGCACCCAGGAGCCATCTGTTCCCAGCCCTTGGACCAGATGGTCTGCAAGGACACCTGGGGGCGGAGTAGGGAGGGAATACATTTACTGAGCACCCAGCATCTTCCGGAGCCTCTCTATCGCCCTGTAAGCCCGGCATGGCCATTGTGATCATACAGACCAGGAACACAAGGCCCAGAGCGGTCGAGTCACTGGTAAAGGTCACACAGCCAGGAAGTGGTGGCGTGGGATTTGAACCCCGGACTTCCTGTTCTCTGCTTGTGTCCTTTCCACCATGCTGCTGAGGTTCGCCATCGTCTGGCTGAATTTGGCACCAGTGACTTATGGGAAATATCCATAAACAGGGAGTGACTCATGCAGGAGCAAGCCGGCTCCTCTCGCGGTGCCTGATGACCCCCAGGTCCCAGGGGATCCTTGGGCTTTTGAACGCCAGCAGTATCGGGCAGTCGGGACAGAACATTTGGGCTGGAGGGCGCCCTGTGTGTGTCACAAGATACCCATGGCCTATACAAACCTTCCTAATAAAATCAGCCAAAGACAGAGAAGCCAGAGTCACTTTTATGAGATGGTGCTGACAGTTTATGGCCATACCACCCTGAACGCGCCCGATCTCGTCTGATCTCGGAAGCTAAGCAGGGTCGGGCCTGGTTAGTACTTGGATGGGAGATGGTGCTGACAGTATGAAGGTGGATCAGGCTGGCCTGTGTGATGAATTTAGTCCTGCCAGGCGGCTGCCGGGTGGGCTGGCTGGGGTCCTCACTAAAGCAGGGCCAAGGGGAGAGGGAAGGGGCCCCATCTCTCCTGGAAATTGAAAAACTTGGGGCCACCACAGAGCTTTGTTCTCCATGATGCTGAGAGTGGAACACAGGGTTTCCTACAAAATGTGGGAACAGGTGTGGATGGTGCTAAGCCTGCAGGGGGGCAGCCAAGCATAGTGATCCAGGGCATGGGCTTTGGAGCCCAGCAGACTCAAGGTCAGGTTCTCTGCTGGCCCTGGGCATGTCATGCAATTCTCTGAGCCTCGGTTTCCATGGCTGTGACAGGAGAAATACAGGGACCTTCATTCAGTGAATTCTGGGGACCCAGAACTCATTATGGAGAACGCTGGGCTCAACCTCGCAACCAGCGGCCTCTCTGTGCATTCAAAGCCCGATTCCTCTTACTGGCTCTGTGACCCAGGACTGGTTGCTTAACCACTCTGTGCATAGATTTCTTCATCTGTAAAACAGGGACGATAAAAGCATTCTCGTGCCATAGGGTCATTGGAAATTTAAATGGTTTAATTCATAGAGAACACTCAGTGAATCCCTGGGACGAGAAAAGTGCTGTTTGTGTTGGTGGCTCCGATTATCGCCATGCTCAGCAACATGGTCACCGTGTCCTCTCCCTGGGCCCTTGTGGTGCATGTTGGGGCCTGATGCCACCTGAAACTTAATGGAGCTGAATGGTCAGCAGAGCATCACAGTCAAGGCTTGGCAGCCCCATGGGTTGAAGCAGGTGGCTGAGGGCAGTTTTTGCTTCCCCCGAGAGTTTTGGAGTGTCCAAGGCGGTTGGTCCCGAGCCCAGGCCTCTGCCGACTTGCCTACCTTCCTGTCAAGAACAGGCAGGAGCTGATCCCCAGCCCCAGGCAGGAGAATCATCTGCAGCCCGAGGCTCGGAGGGGAGCGTGGGCCTTCTGCTGCTGGGACAGATGGCGGGGAGTAGCAGCCCAGGTGCTGGGAATGGATGTGGGAGACAGCCCGCTGGACAGGCTGGTGGCTTCCTCACCCTGGGGCCGCTCAAGCCACCGGCAGTTTCACTGCACGCTACAATGCCACATGTCACATCAGAATGTGACAGCCCGAGCTCAGCAGCTCAAGGAACAAGACGAATCGGAGGGTGAAGTGGTCGTCTTGGCCAACTGGCTTCTCCCACACAGAGTCGGTATTTGAGTCAGATCGGCCGTGTGTTGGGTTTGACCCAAGTGGCCAGGTGGCTTCTGCTGTGGCCTGAGAGACATGGCGGGGGGTGGGGGGTGGGAGGGGGAGCTACTGCCCAGCTGGTGTTTAGTTCCCTGTGGCTGGGCTGGAGGAGGGTCTGTCATCCTGAACTGCCGATGAAGACGTGAGACAAGGGTTCTGGGTCCTTGTGCAGAGACACATGGTGCCTGGTGGAGTCGTTGGGGGACCGCCCCCTCCCTTCCGCAACACCACACCTTTGCTACTTACCTGTGTCATCCCAAAGGTCCCTCTACTCCTCATGGGGGTGGCCACTAGAGCCAAGGAGGCCCAGGCTGAGGAATGGAGGTCTAGGTGAGGGTGAGGAACAGGGACACGAGTGTGTTGAGTGGTAACCCAGCTGCAGAGGGTGATAAGAGCTGTTAGCCAGGTGCGCAAGCCTGGAGGGCCTTCAGGTGGAGGTCACAGCGGAGCACAGGCCAGGCAGAGAGCAAGCGTTTGTGGAGAGACTGCAGGCCATCCAGTAAAGCAGACTGTACGACAGGGTGGGATTCGGAGGCTGGGTTGTGGAGGCCTGTGAGGCTAGATTTTCCCTGGGGCTGGTGGGCTGGGAAGGGCTCTGAGCTGAGGAGGGAGAGACAAGAGCTGGGTTGAGAAGGGCCGCTGTGGCATTGGTGAGGAGAGGGGCTGTGGCCAATGTTGTCAGTCCTCTGCCATATCCCCTCAGAGCCCCGTACTTTCGTGCATAAGGACCCCCGAGCGCTTCCTTTTCCAAGAGCCTATACCTGGGTCTCCCACAGGCTGCTGGAGCTCCCCTTGCCTGTGCCCTGTGGGCCTCGAGGTTCCTGGGCATCTGTGTCCTCTGAGGGGCAGCCATGACTGCCAGGGGTCATGGTACAAACACCCTGGCCTCCTGCACCTGGTGGGGACACTCTGGGGATGACCTGTTCTGTCCCCAGAACTCCCCTCAGGGCTCAGCCAGGTTGTCCTCTGTGTGCCTTTTCTGGGCCTCACTGCCTTCTTGGCCTCCTTTCTGTCCTGGTCCCAACTCCCCATGCTCTCCCCGGGTTTTCCCAGGAAGATGCACTAATCACTTCTGCTCAGAACCTTGCCTCAGAGTCAACTTCTGGACGCAACCTGAGACAGGTCGGTGAAGAAGCCGGGCTATCACTCAAAAGGGCCTTCAGGGGAAATGTGGTAAGACAGGACCAAGGCAGTGGCTGTCAGCTCAGCCAGGAGGCTTGGAGGCAAAGGCAGATGGGGAGGGCGGTGCTGAGGCCCTAATGGAACTGAGCCTGGAGGTCAGCACCTTAGACAACGCCAGCCTGGGTTGGGGCAGGGGGCAACTGGATTCTTTACCTTGGGTCTCCCCAGGACCACAATGGGGTTTAAAAAATGGAGCATTTTACACCATTGCTGAAAACCAGGCTATTGTCTGGTAAGTGCCATCCTGTTCAGGGGTTTGGGCCTCCTTCAGGAAGTTGCTGCTCTGTTCCTCCACACCCACCAGGCTAATCCTTGGCCCCAGGGATAGGAACTGATAGGACTTTGGGTTTCCCTGTTTCTGCTTCTCCTGTAAATGGGATTGGAATTCTGGCTTGAGCTTGCCAAGACATTGGACTGATTGTTCAGGCAGGAGGCTCTGAAGGTAGATAGATACCCTTTCCTGAGGACTTCCCAGAAAATGAATCTGTGAAGCCTTTGTTCATTGGGCCGCGACCCATCTGCCCAGCATGGATGCTTTGCATTTGTCTGTTGACCCCTGGCTAGGCCCTGAGAACCTAGAGATGGCTCAGTCCCCAGGGTCATGCCTCGTGGAGGTAGTGTGGAGAGGAGACAGCTGGACAAAGAGACAACTATGATGTGTGTCATTTTGATGAGTTCTGGGAGGGAGGGTGTCATAGGGACTGTGACACCTCTGTGTGGCGATGGAGGGATGGGGAAGGTGTTGGTGTTCCATGAGTTGGTCTTAAGAGCTTAGCAGAGTTTTCCAGGCAGTAGAGGAAAGCAGAGGGCAGGGCGGCTGGAGGCGTTCGTCCCTAAAGAATGTGAAATGGCATAGTGAGCGTGACGAATGGCAAATAGCAATATGTGGGTTAAGTTCAAGCTGGCTAAGCTGGGGCTGGAAGTGTGGGTTTGGTCAGCAAGAACTCACACGTGTGCATGTGCATTTGGACTTGACCCTGAAGGTGTAGCCATCCAACAAAAGTATTTAAGCTGGGGTGCGATGGAGTCAGATTTTCAGTTTAGAAAGCTCTCTCCAGATCTGGAGGGAAGAGGAGACAAGACAGGGGAGCCTGGAGGTAGGAGAGCCATGGGGAGACTTGCAGACTTCCTAGGGGAAGGGAGAGGGCTGGTCCCAGGGTCTGGCCACGAGGCTGTGACCAGAAGCATCCATCAGCCCAGATCACACCTCCCTAATTTAGAAGAAAGTGACAGGAAATATACTTGTCACCTCTGCTCTTCTGGAAGGGAAAGGAACTATTTTGAACCATGCCAAAGTTAGATTTTTAAATTTCTTCTTCATCTGTGTCTCATTTAGAGCTCTAGAACTAGTGAGAACATCGTGCCGTAAATCAGGGCACGTCACAGGCTGTAGAGCGAGTCATCTCTGCACGAGCGCACACTGTGCATTTATAATAAATCTAATTCTTTATCTTTCTGGGCTTTAGACTAGAGTAATTAGTAATTCCTGCTGATGCTGGGAAACCAGTGCTTATGCAGGGTTAATGCCAAGCAAGTTTGTTTGAACTGCTTTTGCTGTTGCTAATGGGTGTCACAGTGGGTTCTTCTGCCTGGTTGCAGAAGGGAAGCATCCCATTTATTTCCTTCTTGCCTTTTTCATAAATAGGGGCAGCAGTAGTAACAAAGGTCATTTGCTGACCTTCTTCCCCTATCCCCCCGGTGCTGCTGAGGGAGTCCGTGTGAAAGGATCCTCTGTCCCAGATGTCATCTGCCCTATGTGTTCTGAGGTCCTGGGACTGGTTTCATCGCTGGGTTTGCTCTGTGCCCACACTGTGTCAGGTTTCTACCCCATAAGCTGTTGTCGGTCAGGGACTACCTCTGCTTCATACCTGTTATTATTAGCTTAATATTTTTCTTTAAAAAACTGGCTCTCTACCATAAATGGAAAGCAACAAATCAGGCCAAAAGTAAAAGGTTAACTGTAAAAATCAGTGTGGGGTTCTCTGCCTCAGCAGGATGTATAGGTTCCTGGGAAACCTCTGAATTGGGAAAATCCCATGCTGACATGGGTTGGTGGACAGAATGGTGGTGGACAGAATGGACAGGTTGGTGGGGCAGAGCTCTGGAAACCTATTCACCTTGAACCGGAATGCTAACAAATATAGTAACAATTCTCTAAAAATCTAGCACAGTTAAAAAAACACATGTTAGGGGTGCCTGGGCGGTTCAGTGGGTTGAGCATCTGCCTTGGACTCAGGTCATGATCTTGGGGTCCTGGGATCAAGTCCGCATCGGTCTCCCTGCTCATCGGGGAATCTGCCTGTCCCTCTGCATCTGCCCTTCCCCCCTGCTCATGCTCCCTCTTTCTGTCTCTCAAATAAATAAAGTCTTAAAGAAGCACAGGTTAAATTCCTAATAAATATTGGAGCAATTATATAATTTTCTGCAGTAAAACAGGGTGAAGTTTGTTTGATGTACAGGTGGAGACAAGTCCCAAGCACAGGAGACTTGCCCGCCAAACCCTTGCGGACTGAGCCAAGAGGAGGGAGGGAGGGAGCCAGCGAGTGAGCGGGCACGGTTTCCTGTGCTGTCTTCCTTGGCGGCTTGCTGGGTTGAGCTGCTCGTGGTTTTTGTGTTCAGCGGCTCCCACTGCCTGGCACAAAACAGTCACACGCCAAGGAGCATCACGCCGGAGCCAGCCCCACTTTCCCTTTCTCCCGACGTCATTCTCCTGTTTGCGAGATGCACGTGATGCACTTTGCTTTGCAGCAACGGTGGGGAGACAGGCAGCGGTGTTCTGTACAGGCTAGGGATGCTGTGGCAGGGCTGGGAGTAGGACTCTTCCTCCAGACACCTGGGATGAGAAAGGACGGGAAGGAGAGGTTTTGTGAGGACTCTGGCATAAGCACACTCTTAGTTGTCTTCCGGAAGATCTGGTAAAACCGCAGTGAAGCCCACAGCAGTGCTGCTTGGGGATTGGTCCAGACCAAAATGAGGGCAACAAGCCAAAATATTTCCATCCCCTCCCTCGAAAGGGTTGATAGTTGTGTTATGTGAGAAAAGTTACTTAAGGAGACAGCAGTTGGCAGCTCATCCCGCAGGGGGATGGGGGGCAGGGGCTTTATCTAAGCGCAGGGGTATTGTGAGGATTCGATGAGCTAGGGTACGAAGGCGCAGACCGCAGAGGTGGCCATGGTGTTGAGGGGCTGTCCACGTAGCACAGACTTGCTCACTCTGCTGAGCGAGCTGCTCTGCCTGTCTTTGTGCACCGAGTTCCCGGTGCGTTTCTAGATCCTTACAAGTGCATCTCCATAAACACAGGAGACCTGTGGCAAGAGACACATTCCCTCTGCCTTCCCTCTTTGCCTTGGCTGAGCTTTGAAGATGGGGCCGTCGCGGGTTTCTAATGTCCAGGTCCTGGGTGAAGGGACATGGATGAGAGCTCTGGTCCCGGCTTCCCTGGCTCCTATCAAGCCAAGCTCCTCTCTGGGCTTGTGTTCCCCATCTTTAACAAGAAAACCCCTTCCTTTTATGGCCGCAGGAGGCCTTTGCCACCCTCAAGTCTCAGATCCCCCTGTGGCCAGCGGGCCAGAAGAAGGATGCCTTACGCCAGGGACGCTATTTCCTTTTGAGCAATTCTAGTCATGTCTCTTGATGGCCATGTTCCCCTAGCACTTCAGCGGCTTTTTTGAGGAAATGGACTAAGAGGCGTGGCCTTCACGTTGGTGACCAGTAAACGAGTCTGGTTGGGCCGTGAGCATCTCTGCACCAACGAAAACCATTCACTGCTCTTCTCTAATCCCCCAGATCTCCAAAAGCCTGAAGATTTTTGGTAACGTGTTTGGCAGCAAAACCTGACTTCAAGTGATGTCTTGAATTGATCAAGAGTATTTATCCCTTCAGCACGAATTTTCGTATGTTTTGCTCCAGAAATAGAAACGTGGTTCAGCATGGGGCACTGGCCCAGATCCTCGTGGCGAGGTCTGCAGTGTATGGAAGGCAGGGCGGGGAACTCCTCTGACTTTTGCTCACTCCCCCCACCCCTGCGGGAGCCCAGCTCAGAGTGGACAACCATGGCAGGGGAGCTGAAGATTGGCCTGGGGGTGTGGATGGTGGGGGGAGCGGGGAGCCGGTGTCTAGAGAGGTGTCTGTGGAAGCTGGCCCAGACTCCACCCCGAGTCCACAGAGCTGGAAAGTGTCTGAGGCAGGCTTGAGACTTTGAGAACCCAGGCTCTTGGCAGTGGTGGTGGGGGGTGGGGGGGAAGGGTCTTCCTCAGAAGCTGACCCTAAGACCAGACAGGAGTGCAAGTGATTAGTAAAGATGTGCTCCCAGGGGACACTCAGTGGGGCACGGGGGAGGCAGGGCAGGGCAGGGCTGGGTGTGATTTTCAGTGAAAGTAGTTTCTGGCCTGAATCTGGCAGATTGTCCTCACAGAGTAAGGCAGGCACTGTGGTGATGGGCCTGGAGTGGGGGCTGCTCATCACCATGCCCAGGCCCTCCCCGCTCTCTTTGGGGGTGGGAAAGCAGCTCCAGGAGCAGGAGGGCATCTTCTTTCCAGAGAGTTCCAGGTGCAGATGGGCAGAAACTTGCACACAGAGAACCCAGGTGAGGGGTTGAGGGGGGTAGGGCCTGGAGGAGCTTGGAGTCGGGGAACAGGAAGTGGATGGAAAACAGTGTCCACAGTGCAGGCTTGGTGCTCAGTCCCAGGACACAGACTGGGGAAGGGCGGACTTAGAGAGGAACCGGGGCGTGGTGGTCTAACCTCTGGGTCCTCCTGGGTTTTGGCGGCCCGCCGTTGTCTCTGTCGGGCCTTCCTCAATGCAGAGGCCCTCGGAAGCCCTGTGGCCCTGCCTTACTTAGCCCCAGGAAGTGGGCCTCACCCCATCACATGTTGAAGACCACCTTCCCAAGCAGCTCATGCTAGCTCACAGGAGCTAGTTACCAAGTTTCTCATCTTGTGAGCTGGTCCTTAACTTGGCAGTAGGTTGAACTCAGCCACAGTATGAGTATTTCCCCATGGAGATGGGCAGATGCTACTGTCCAGCCTCTCCTCTTTCTGCGGTTCAGCCCCTGTCTTGGGTGGCCTCAGTCTGAGATTCTGAGAGCTCAGTATGACCACGGATCTCTGGCTGGGGGCCTTGCCTCACGCTGAGACTCTGCACACCAGTTTTTCCGAGCACCGTGCATGGTGGGGTCTAGTCACTTAGGGGAGTCCCCTTTCTCTTCCTGAACCTCTGGTCCCCTTTGGCTTTTCAAGGACACAAGGCACTGGAAGTGGAGCAGAGAAAACATGGATTTTGGAGCCAGGCCTCTGGTGTAGGCTCTGTGACCTCAGACAACTTGCTAGACCTCTCTGGGCCTTGCCTTCCTTCTGGGAAATCTGAATTGGACCTCCCAGGGCTTCTGGGGAGGTCGGGGGAGACCGTGCAGGGGGTCGTCGTGAAGCAGCATGGCTCTCTAAGGTCTAGCCGTGGCGGAGTGTCATTGATACTGGTGCTGGGGAATATCAGCTCATTGTGGGGAAGGAAATGGATTCACGTGGCCACTTCTTACGTGGAAGTTCACATCCCAACCTTGGTCTGGGCCCCGTTGGGAGGTGATAGGACAGACTAGGCTCTGAGTGGCATCCTTAGCCTCAGCGACTAGGGCATTCAGGTGGCGGTCAGGCCCCTGTAGATAGGGTGTGTGACCTAGGGCAAGGTCATTGACCCCTCTGGGGCTGTGCCCTTGTTACACCCTCTCTGCGCCGGCCAGTTGGAGCAGGCCATCCCCAGCAAGGACCCCCCTTATCCTCAGACCTCGGGAAGCTTCCTGGGAGCCAGCCCTCACTCCCGGAGCCTTTCTTCTTGGACGTGACTGGGCATTCGTTTATCCCCTGACTGTGAACCAGAACAGAGTTCATCAAGAACTGATGCCCATGGTGTTAGCATACAATAAAGCTTCAAGGAGCTGGTTAAATGCTAGGAGACAGGTCATAAATTTGGCTTTTCTTCCCGGTCAGAGCTTCCTCCCTACAGACAAGGGGAAGCAAGACAGAGCAGCACCATACATTCTGAGGCGAGCTTAATCTAGAACCACTGCCAGGACCATGGGGGGCCCTTTGCACTGTTCGTGACCATGGACTGGGGTGTCACTCTGATTGACAGCACTGGAATTAATTCTGTCATATCTGACTGCTTGCTTTTGGGGTTCCTGTTAATATCTGTTGTTGATTTCATTCATGGTTCCCCTTCTTTCTAGTCTTTTTGTGTGTGTGTGAGCATTTAATATTGTTTATTACTCCTTTCTTCTAGTCTTAAGACACATCTTAGAGAGGCTTGGGGAGGGTCTTCATCATTTTTTTTTTTTTTAACCAAGTAGGATGGCCTGAGATTTACTATTAATTGACTCTTGATTATCTGATTTGAACCACACGTTAATTTTTTTTTTAAAGGATGTGAAAATAAGCTTAGAAATGAACATAAAAGATGGGGTGTTGAAGTTGGAAAAAAGCATTGTCACAGTCAGAAATTCGTGCTGCATCTGCCTGGTCATGGGGTTTTGAACCAGGATGGCAACTATAGCCTGCGGGCCAAACCCAGCCCACTGCCTGTTTTGATAACTATGGTTTTACGGGAACACAGCCACAGCTGCTCATTTCCAGACTGTGTGTGGCTGCCTCTGCACAATCATTGCAGAGGTGGGGACCTGCGACAGAAGCCATGTGGCCCACAGACTCTCTCCGTGTTGGCTCTCTGGTCTTTTTCAGAGTTTGCCAACTCTGATGATTACAGTCAGCTTGGCTAGGCCGTGGTGCCCAGACATGTGGTCCGACATTATTCTAGATGTTCCTGGGAGGGCATTCTTAGACGTGATTAACATTGAAATCCGTAGACATTGAGTTAAGCAGATTACCTTTTATGATATGGGTGGGCCTCATCTAATTTGTTGATGGCTGGAATAGAATGAAGACTGACATCCTCTGGGCAAGGGGGAATTCTGCCAGAAGACGGCCTTCAGACTCCCAAATTGCAACATGACCTCTTTCTGAGTCTTCAGGCTGCTGGGCAACCTTGCAGCCTTCGGACTTTTCAGCCTCTATAATCACATGAGCTGATTCCTTATTAGATTTCTTTCTCTGTATAAACATCTTATTGGTTTTGTTTTCCCTGACTCATATGCAGACCCTTGAGTTAGAAGAAAGCATGTGGTTCAGGGTCAGACCATAATGTATTGAAAGACTGTGCCTATCCTAGGAGTCAGGCAGACTGGATCTGAATCCCAGCTCTGCCCCTTCCTGGTTGGGACTTGGACCTGATCCTTTACCTCTCAGGCCTCTTGTTCTGTTTCTGGAAATTACAGCCATCTGCTGCCCACTTTGCAGGGTCCTCGTGCATAACTGAGGGTCCTGGCGGCTGTTCTGGTCATTGTCAGTGTTATCACCGTAAATGAGTTGCCTGGCTTATTCATCAGTCTCTTGTGAATTTGGTTCAGTGGAGTCAGCCGTCCAGTCCTGTGAAACTCTGGCTGGCCCTGACAAAATGTGGTTTCTGAGCCAGAAAAGTGGAGGCCCTGACCTGTGGTGGTAGAGTCACAGGTGGCTTTGTGACCTTGATCTCCTCTCTGTCCCCCCATCTCTCCTCCACAGAACCAAACAGGCCCCATGCCCAGAAGCTGGTCACTGGGTTATTGTCACTTGATATTGTGGCTGGATGATGGGAGCTTCAGGCCAGCCGTGTCCTGACTTCTTGCTATGAGTGAGTCTTGTAGAGAGGTGTCTGTCCAGGGCATAGCCATCACAGGAACCAGAGGTGAACAGAGGCAATGCAGGTCTCCTCCCAGGAGGCCCTTCCAGCCTTCCCTTCCAGTTACCCACCGGATAAGCTCACTGCAGGGAGAGATGGCAGGTGCACAAAGAGGAAAGTAGAGGAGGTACTGCCATGCTGGATGGCCTGGAAGGTATGAGTACTGACCTGACACTGTCCTTTCAAGATTTCAAACCGTGGCTCCTCACCTGGCCTGCTCTCGGGCTTGTTTCCTCATTTCCAAAGCAGGGGCACCGGTGCCCACCTCGGTGGCACTTCATGTGAGGGGAGGAACTAGGATTGTGGGTGACCCAGGCCAAGGAGCCTCCTTCCCAGCATCCTGCCTATGCTGTGCCCATGTAGATTGGGCACCTGCATCTTCTCCCTCCATACCTGGCATGCCTATGAGGTCATAACCTCCTTCTGGTTTCAGCTGCTTACTGGGTCTTTCGTTACTGAGCCCTGCGGGGGGCTCACATCCAGCAGGAGATGTGCAAACAGACACCTAATGGGCCACTGACTATTAGAGGTGAGGGTGACAGAAAAGGGGGTGGCTGTCATCACTGGGGGTGTGGACAGGCGTCACGAGGAGGGCGAGGCGGGGCATGGCCCTGTAGACCAGCTGTGTGAAACTCAGATGCACAGTAGGGAAGCTGCTCCCATTTCTGTCTGGCTGGAGCTGAGTGTGGGAGAAGGGGTAAGGAGCCTGGGATGCTGGCAGGGGCAGCCTCCCGGGAAGGTCCCTGGCATGACAGCCCCAGGCCCCCCTGGCCTGGTTGCAAATGGCAACACTCAGGATGTAGTTGCTGAGTTAGTTGGAAGGAACTGTTCGGGATTTCCCAATCTACATTTGAGCACTGAGGTATTGAATGCCGAGCCATCGTTCTCCCACTTAGGTCTTTTATTCATTCAACAAACATGTATGGAGTCCCTGCTATGTGCCAGACCTGTTCTAGGCAATGGGCTTGCGGCAGGGGCCGGTAGACTCCTCGTGGCCCTCCAAGCCCCACGGGAGCAGAGCAGTCAGTAGGGTTCCTATGTGGGTCCCATTAGCCAAGAGCCAGGCTCTGGGCCCAAGAGGAGGGTAGGGGGGCCTGCTGTGCAGGTGGGAAGAACGCAGGCTGGCCATCAGAGCTGAGCGTGAATCCTGCTCTTTCATGTGACTCCCTGATGACCTCTGGCAGGTGACCTGACCTCTTAGGGCTTGTTCCTCTTTTTATGAATGGAGTCTGAACTTGATTTCTTGAGGGCCTGGCCAGCACCCACCCTTCACGATGCCATTCCTTCTCTGCTCTAGATAGTCGGTTCTGTCTTCTGACACTGCCATTGGAAGTGCTTTGGAATGCTGTCGGGGCGCATAGGGTAAAGTCGGGGTGCTGCAGGTTTCATGGGGACGACCCAGTCCTCACGCCGGAAACACAAGGACCATGTGGTTGGGCAGGTGTGAATACCTCTGGCAAACCCACATTTCCCTGAGCAGCAGAGCCAGCCACTCCCTGGGCTGGTCCCCAACCCCGTGTCCTGAGGCCATGAGCACCTGAGGGCCAGGCCCTGTCTTGTTCCTCTCCCTCCGGCACACAGCAGGCCCGCAGGAAGAGCTTGTGGAAACACGTGGGGATGGAAGTGTTCCTCCTGCTGGGTGTGTTGGTAACTGACCGTGGCAGTAGGCCACCTCTCCCCTCTGTGACAAGTGTGGTGGGTGAGGGCTATAGGCCGCTGGCCACTGTTTGCTTCCTCACACTCCCAGGCCCGGCAGAGAGACCCAGTGGGTCCCCGGGATGGAGCATGCCAGGGAAGGAGGTGATTGGCCATGGCCCCTCGGGCACCATGGGGAGGGCTGGGTGCCTCCTGGCTCCTCCGTTAGGCTGCAGGGATCAGAGCCTGGCTCTGGGAGGTGGTCCACCCTACCTTGGCTGCAGAGACTCCCAGGCACACTCAAGTATTGATTCTGAGGCGCTGTTCTCCCACATGGGATTGGCCCCACAGATGCCGCTCTCTGCCGTCTCGGTTGGCTTGGGCTGCCCTGACGAGGCCTGGCAGGCTTGATCAATGAGCACTGATTTCTCACCATGCCAGCGGCTGGAAGCCCGTAGTCAGGGTGCCAGCCAGCTTGCTTCTTGGTGAGAGCTCTCTTCCTGGCTTGCACATGGCTACCTCCTTGCGGTGTGCTCACAGGGTACAGAGAGAAGCAAGTCCTCCTGTTTCTTCTTAGAAGAGCTCTAATCCCCTGAGGGGTCCACCTAGTGACCCGCTTGCCTCCCAGAGGCCCCACCTCCCAATACCATCCCGCTGGGGGTTAGGGTCTCAACATGTGAATTCTGAGGGGATACCAACGCTCAGTCCACGGCACCCGGGATCTGATGCTGGAGCGGCTTCAGAAATGCCAGGCTGTGCTGCTCTGTGAGCAATGGGCAGGGACGAGCTTTTCTCAGGGTTCCTGCATCCACCAGACAGGAAGTTTCAACGGCTTGGGCTGCCTGGGGCTCTGTTCCTGCACAAAGGCAGAGAGAGGGTTTTGCATTTGCTTGGAAGCCAAAAGTCACAGGTTCACACACTGGGGCAGGTCGCAGAGGTGAACATGTGGGGCTCCTGAGCCTGTTCTTAATGACCATCGGGAGGGAGTGACTGAGCTTCCGCCCTGGACACAGGGTCTCCATGGAGGGGCTGATGGGGAAGAGCTCACTAGGGCTGGGAAGGGTGGGCTGCAGGGACCCGACAGAGAAGCAAGGCCCTTGATCTACCCCGAGCAGCCTCTGCCTTCGGGCACACAGCCCTGCCACATTCTTCCTTTCATCCCCAGACCACCTGTGATGAACGAGCACAGGAACGGCGTCTTTAGAGCCTTCTGGGTCCCAGGCTTGTGCTAAATTCTTTACCTATACTAACTGAAATCTTCCCCAGGACAGTCCTAGAGCTGGAGACTTGCGTCCCCAAGGCCCAGAGGAAGAAATGGGCACAGAGGGGCCAGCTAGGTAGCTAGGCAGGGCTGGAGTTGGGATTTGAACCTACAAAGTCAGGCTCTGAGGTCTTAGCATTGGCCATTTGTGAGCAAAGAAGTAGACTTTCTGAGGTGAGGTCATTGTCCTGGGTCTTGTGCAAGGTGTGGCAGCTGGCAGGGTTGCCCTTCCCACCCCCCTGCCTCTCTTGCAGAACTCTACACATAGGGCACAGTCCTGTCCCTGAGCCTTTGCACACCCAGCCCCTCTGCCTAGAGTGTCTTTCCTCTCCAGCATTGTGAAACCCCACCAACGGTCCAGGCCCATGCACAGGGCCTGCTTTGAGGGGTCTTTGCTGGGATCCCCAAGGTACACCTCATCGACAATGATTGCTCCGTTTGGCGTCTGTTTCCCCAGCTGGAATGCAGTTTCTTAAGGACGTGCGTTTTTTGCTCACTAAACTTCCGTTCCCCGTGGATAGCAGAGACCTGGCACACAGTAGGGCTCTCAGTGTTGGTTGAAGGAATGAGCCAGTGCCGGATGAATGCATCTTGGCCCCTCCTGTGCAACGCTCAGCTGCAGGAGGAAGTGAGTGTCTGGCAGACCCTGAGACAGGATGTGAACCCATGTCGCCGGGTTGTTCCCTGCCTGACAGATGATGTGTGTAAGATGCACGGCATGTTACTGGCACTCAGTGGGCACCCAATCAGTGCTAGATAGGATTCTTTTGAAACTTCAGTGAAGCAGATGTGACCTTTATTGAGGTTCTCTGATGTTCTAGAGCCTGTACATGTGTTACTGTTATGGGCTGAACCGTGTGTCCCCCCAAGATTCATATGTTGGGTTCTAACCCCGGCATGTCCGAATGGGACTGTGTCCTTCTCCAGAGCTGGTGCCAAGGGGGTGGCCTTAGTTTCACCTGCAAGCTGCTAACCTCAGAGGGTGCCACCCAAATCCTTCTGTAGAATGTATGTATATACCTGGCCTGGTTACCAAGCCGTTTTCACCTGCATTTCATTTGATGCTGACCACACCACACAAATGGGGGAATCTGAGTGGGTGCCGACCCCGGCACGGTGCAGGCCCGGTGCTCCCTTGGCAGCCCTGTGCCGGGTGCCCTCCTCTCTTCCCTCAGCTCACTGGCGGTGGAAGCCACCTGGTTGGTCCACACGGCGCCAGCCAGGTGTGCGGCAGCTGCAGGGCACCTGGCACAAAGCAGGTGATGCTCCCGCTCTGGAGCTGTCCATCACGGGGAGCCACAAACACTCAGGGTAACACCTCGGTGCCAGGTGGGGTGCTCTGATTGCCGGAAATGGCATGGGGCACTGGTCCCAGCTAGGGCCTGGAGAACCAGCAGAAGCCACAAAGCCAGGTCCGTCAACCGCAGCCTGGGAAGCAGGAAGTTTGCAGTGCCCCTGGGCAGAACAGACCAACTGCAGGACCTCGGGCCACGTGACCACTGCCCAGTTCTGGGGGGAGGGGTCCCTTCTCTTTATGAGCATCCGATTGGCCCATGCAGGTCATGTGGCAGCCAGGAAGCCCGTGATTGGCCGAGCCCTGGTCTCATGCCTGCGTGTGGCTGAGGGCGCTGAGACGGGTCTGGCTGATACATTTCTGCTGTGGGCGTGCGGTGGGGTTTCACCCCAAATAGGAAGGGGACACCCACAGAGCAGCCAAAAGGACATCAGATGCTCATCACTCCCACTGTGCGTCCCCCAGTGTGCTTGGGGTGACGGAAACTGACATGGGGTTGTGCCTCGGTGCCTCTGGCCCCCGCGATCCCTCCGTGCTCCTCGGAGCCCAGCCCTGCAGCCCTCCTCAGGAACCCTCCTCAGGCCCACCAGGCCACCCCTTCACTCCCACCCGCAGCAGCAGCAGCCTTCCTCTCACGGCTGTTTGCCCAGTCAGAAAAAGCCCAGGCTTGGTAAACAGGTGATGATACATTCACCTAAAGTATCTGACTAGTGACATTCAGCCTCATGTTTAGTGAGCTCCTAGTGCGGCGCAGTCCTGGTGCCAGGAATGTCCGGAAAGTCTCTACAGGTCAGATGTGCATTGGTCCAGACATCCGCAGCTGGTACCGCCCTGTATGGCCATGGCGCTTCGTTTTACCAACCTGCTTTCCTGGTCAGTAAGTTTGTTTTTGCTCTGTTCATACAATCTTTCAGGCCCCGGAATTCCTCACTCCTATCTGCAGATCAGGTACTCAGCCACCAGAAGTTCCCTTTCCGGACCTAAGCAGGTGGAAGCCGGAGGTGGGCATTGGGAAGCCATGAGGGCCCTGTCCCTGTGGCTCCCGGGCAGAAACTGACACCTTGCTGAACAAGGCTGGTCCTTGGGACGAGAAGTTGCTCAGGCATCTTCGAATCCCAGGCTGGGCCATCTGAAAGCCTTGCTGCCTGCTGGGTTGCTGGGAGGGAGGGAACGCTCTTGATGCACACAGAGCAAATGATCTTATTCTCGCCTTTGTCGCCGGTGGATCATGCTCATGGAAGGAGACACTGGCAGTGGGGCTTGGCAAAAAATAAGCCATTTGTTGTGGCTATGTGCCAGCCTACGTGTTGTGTCACACAACCTGTCCTTGGGAAGTCTCGCCCACCTGTCATGGGGGTTGAACATCTGTGTCCATATGTGTGTGAGACAAAATTATCCAGACCTTTGATAACACAGTTTCCCAGGACAGGCAGCATGAATGCATGGAAGAAATTAGGGGCTCTAGACCATAGTGGGTTGACCAGTGTCCTCCCAAATTTGAATTCCACCTAAAACCTCAGAACATGACCTTACTTGGACCTCACTTACTTAAGAGGAGGTCATACTGGAGTCGGGTGGGCCCTGAATCCAATGACTGGTGTCCTTAGAAGAGGAGGGAGTGGCAGAGACTGGAGTGACGCGCCTACTAGCCATGGAAGGCCAAGGGCTGCGGGGCCATGGCCAAAAGCGAGAAGGGCAAAGATGGGCTTTGCCCTGGAGCCTCCAGAGGAAACCAGCCCTGCTAACATTGGCCTTCTGGCCTCCAGAACTGTGAGAAAGTACATTTCCATCATTTCCAGCCTCTGTATTTGTAGTGGGAAAGACACAGGCCTGGCTCAGCCCAGCCCAGCCTCTAACTTGTTGACCCTGGTTTTCTTCCTCTGCAAGTGAGGTGTTAGACATGGGGCTGGGCGGGAAGGGGTGGGGGGAGAGGGGAGAGGACGGCAACACCCCTTTGCTGCAGATGGCCAGATAGAGAGTACATTTTGTATTTTACGGCTAAAATACAGTTGCATAGTTTGCTTTGTTATCATTGTTTGTTGTTTGTTTTAAAACACTTTACAAATGCAAAGGACATTCTTTTTTAGGGGTGGGGGAGGGCAGAGTGAGAGAGAATCTGAAGCAGGCTCCATGCCCAGTGCAGAGCCTGACATGGGGCTTGATCTCTTGATCCTGAGATTTCTTGACCCTGAGATCATGACTTGAGCCGAAATCAAGAGTCAGACTCTTAACTGACTGAGCCACCCAGGCGCCCTGACAAATAAAAAGAGCATTCTCAATTGTGGATTGGTTTTGGCCTGCTGACCGCAGTTTGTTAGCCCCTGGATTTGAGGCGTGAGAGCACCGGCCCCACGCACAGCCGTCCCGGGCTGAAGGATCCTGGGTTCTGCTGTCAGCTGCGTGCTGATAGAGGAACCAGCCTGGAGCCCCCCAGGCCTCCATTTTTGCCACCTGTCAGTGTGGATAAGGGCTGGTCTTCCTGAGTGAGAACCACAGGCCAGGCGTACGTGACTGTGTCCATGCCTAGGGCCCGTCTGTTTTGTTCACACTTCATTCCCTAGTGCCGGACACAGAACTTGGCACGTGGCAGGAGCTCAAGGGAGAGTGTCTGAAGAAGGAAGGAAGCTTTCCAGATGCTCTGTCTGGGTCAGGGGCCCTCAGCTCCCACTTCCACAGCAGCACCTTCCATGCTGTCATTGTCCCTTTGGGAGGGAAGGTTGTCTGGCCCAGTCACCTCTGTACAGTGTTTGACGACAGAGGAGAAGACGACAAAGTGAGGGACGCCTGATGGGTGTCTGGGCTAGTGGGGTGATTTGATCTGCACCCAGCAGAAGGGCTGGGGTCCGGCTTCAGTCTCTCAGATGTGGACTCTAGAAAAGAGGGAGAGGATGTCTAAAAGCAGTACAAGCTGTTCCTGGAAGCATGGAGTTTCACATCAGACCCAGATCTGAATTCCAGCTTCGCTGCCTGGCAGCTGTGTGACCCTGAGTGAATGTCCTAACCTTGCTGGGCTTCAGCCTTCTCTTAAGGAGGGCACCACAAGCCTCCCGTCAGGTGTGTCCTGAGGACAGGGTAAGGAGCAGCCAGGCCTATGGGGGTGCTCTCTGTTACAACAGCTCTGTTGACCAGTGGGCTCTGAAGGATAAAGCCTCACATTTTTGCCAGGCCCTCTCACCTTCCAGGGTGGGTTTGTGTCCCCTGTCCCCTTGGATCCTTCCCATCTTGGCCCTGGGTGAGGGTTGCTCTGGTCAATCCCGTTTTACAGATGAAGAAACAGAGGCTCAGCAAAGGAGTGGATGTACTTGAGGCCTCAAGGCAAGGTGCCCGGCAGAAGGGGGACCGCAGCCTGGTCCTCCTCCCGCCCTTCCCCCCCCCCTCCAGAATCACTGCCTGCTCGAAGCTCTGTCTGGGTTGGGCCACATGGGCCGGAGCTAAGAGAAGCCTCCATCATCTCAGATCAGTGGACTGAATAATAGAAATCCGTCTGGAACGCCGCCATTTGAGGCCTGGTGACTCCACTGAGCCCCTCTCTGATGGCTGCTCCATGCACCCACCTTCCTTCTCCCCTCTCCCCCCTCCTCCCCTTCCTTTCCCTCCCTTCCCCTCCCTGGGCACACACAGCCCAGATCCCATCCTTGATTAGATTCTCTTGGTTTTAATCAGAATCTATCCCAAGAAGGCCTGTTTGATTGCCCTCACATAGGAGGCATCTTTGAATTATTGCCCTGGGGCTGAGGCCATGGGCTGGGGTTCCTGGGGGCCCCCGAGCTTCTGCAGGAGAATGTTTACCCAGAAGCTAGCGCAGCATCCAGAGGGAGCCAGGCAGGCTGGGGCCTAGAAACGGGTACCGTTGAGCTGCCCCTGGGATTTGAGGAGCTGGAGCTCATTCTCGGTGTTTTGCAGGGAGGGGGTAGGTGCTATCCGGGAGCGCCACGGGGGTGGGGAGTGCCAGGAGCCCCAGAAAGGGTGGTGATTCTTAGAAGAGTCTAAGGCCCGAAGCCTGCATCAACAGGTATTAGAATCAGAGGAAGGGTCATGCCCTTAATTGACGTATCCCAGAGAATGTGTGTGAGTACCTTGTCCATGGGGCCTGGGCATCGCTGAGCTCTTCTTTTCTTCAGTTTTGTCAAAAGCAGTATCCCTTTCCATTCCCTCCCTCCCCTCCTCATCCTTGATGACATCTCTATGGGGGACCCAGGAGCTCATCCATACAGGGGTCGTGGAGGCAACAGAGAGAAGCAGAGTACGGCTTCGAGCACTGTGTTGTGGCTACTGGAGGGCATGGCTTAGGGTCTTGGCAAACAGGCTTCCAAACAACGAACCCTGGAATTGGTCTGGCATATGCACCCCTCCCTAGACTCTGGCAGGCATGCAGGGGCAGAGCCTGGTGGGTGGGCTTCCTGCAGGCACCTGGCTCCCAGGAGGAAGGGGAAGGGAGATGGCAAGAGAGAAGCCTGGTTGGGGTGCCCGGGAACTCAGCCAGGGCTCCCAGTTCCTTCTGGAGCCAGCAGCCAATCTGCAGTGTGGGAGAAGCCAGGCTGTAAGGGGAAAAGGGTGCACAAGGCTGGAGGCAGGGGTGGTGGGCGCTCAGCTGAGCCGAGGCTTGGGGGGAGGGGTCCCCGAAGAGCATGTTAGGGGACTTCAAGATGAGAGAAGGAGAGAAGGGATGGGCTGTCCTGCTAGATTGGCTGTGACATTTCCACTGGGTTGCATTCAGACCTGGGTTTGAAGCCGGGCTCCCATTCTTGGTAGCTGTGTGACTTTGCCAAGTTGTCTGACCTGAACCTCCGTGGTAGAGTTGTTGCATGCATGTGTCTTGAGGGAGGTGTAGGGGCACTGGGCTGACTCTGGCTTTCAGGCTGGGCTGATAGGTGGACATGACAGAGGAGTGGGTTTGTTTTAGAGGATGGTAGGCTCAGTCCTGGACGTGTTGTATTTAAACTTCTAGTGAGGGGGCACCTGGAGGGCTCAGTCAGTTCAGCATCTGCCTTCAGCTCTGGTCATGATTTGGGGTCCTGGGATTGAGCCCCGCGTCAGGCTCCCTGCTCAGTGGGGAGTCTGCTCCTCCCTCTCCCTCTGCCCCTCCCCTGCTCATGCTCATGCATGTACTCTCTCTCAAATGAATAACATTTGAAAACAAGAAAAACAACAACTTCTGGTGAGAAATCCAAATAGAAAGACCCAATGTGGCAAGCAGGGATTCGAAAAGAAAGCTGAACCTGAACCTGGGGTCCCTATCCCTTGTCGTATGGATACCAGAGCTGAGTGCTCTGTGTGGGCCAGGAAGGCAGACCAGGATAAGAAGAGGAAACTGGTAGGGGAACACTTGGGGGAAGTAGGTCCTTATCACCGCAGCCACCTGAAGTCGGAATGGGTTGTGCAAGGAGGTAATGAGTTCCCCATCATGGGAGGTATGAGAGTTGGCTGGAGGTCTACCTGGGGGGCTGTGGAGAGAGAGCAGCAGAGAGGGCAGGACTGGATGACCTTCAGGTGCCCTCCTGTGTGTCCAAATCTCTCAAAGGCCTTGGCATCTGCCGGTCTCGGCACAGGATTCCGGGCACAGACGTGCTTTCCAAAGTGTAATGGTCGCCCTGGTCTGCCCATGCTTGAGCCTTGGCTAGACAAGCTTATCAAGGTGTTTTTTTCTTTTCGAGCAGAAACAGTAAAGCAGGCACAAATATGCCTTTAAAATCAGATGCTGAGTGTCTGCCAAGTGCAAATGGATTTAAGCAGCTGGAAGTCTAACCTTGAGACGTGTCTTGTGTGGCTGGTTGTTTCCAAGGGGCCCTGAGCAACTCTCGGGCTGTCCTGGTGGACCCGCTGGCACTGGTGGGCATGGGTCCTTCGGGAGTCATCCTGTCCTGGGTGTTTGGCTCTGAGCGAGGGACGTGCAGCCGGTCCTTGAACACATGGACAAGGGAGTATCCATCAGCTCTGTGCCAGGACAAGACTTTCTGTCCATTGTCCTGGCATTTCATGACCCTGGCTCCCCAGATACCTGCACTGGTTTCTATCACCTCCTGTCCCATCATTGTGAGCATGAATGAGGTGGTCCTTCGGCCACTGGGAGAGTGGCCTCTCGCTCCCAGGGTCCCGGCAGCAGGCTGATAGAGGAGGCTGACAGCTCGTGCCAAGCATCAGACAGTCCCGGGCAAGAAGTACTTTCAGATAAGGTCCCCGGGGCTCAGAGGGCTTAGGGGAGTGGGCTGATATTGTGCAGCCATGAGCTGTGAAGGAGTGGCAGTCCCCGCTGGGGTCTCCGCTCCCTGGTCCTCCCTCCATGCTGCAGGGCCTCGTTCTGGATGACACCGGTGCAGGGCCTTGTGAACACGCGCAGCTCACTGCGAGTGCCTTTCCCTGCCTTCTCTGAGCCTTAGCTTCCTCAACTGTACAATGGGAGGAACGCCTGCCGCTTTTGCGAGGCTCTCTGAACTTGAAGTGAGAGCCAGATGCTGGCTCTGCGTCAACTCTAAGTGCCTGTCGCCTTCCTGGAGACTAAAAGGGACGGTCGCCTTTGCCTGGTGCTCCCCCGTGGCCTCCTGCTTTCTGCCTAGCCGCCGTTACCCCAGTGGAGAACAGAGCTGCCCGCGTATTCGTTTCCACGGGAGTTCCCTCTGCGCACGTGGATGGAGCATTTCCACACCCAGCTGGGACCTTCGGAGACCTAGCGTTTCTCCAAGGGGTAGAAAGTAACGCAGGGCACTTCTGAGTAAATCCTGAGTAACTTAGCAGTGCGGACTTGTCTAGCTCCAGTGCGGAGCAGGACAAACACATCCCAGGCGGTGTTTCACTGCTTTGAATGTTGATCTGTCAGACTGCACGCCATACCCACATTCGGGCGCACGCACGCATGTTCGCAGTTTAGAGTGCCGTCCTGAGCGTTACTCGGTCAGCTTGGGCCCCATCGGCCTGTTTCTCGCTGTTGGCTGGCAACATGGCGTTGACTGCAGAGCCGCGGGTGATGATTCTGAGATTCTGATGCAGGGGGATGAAACCTGTAGGAGGGACGGAAGGAGAGAGCAGGGACCTGAGGGCTGGTGGCAGCTGGAAACTGGTTGGTCCCGGGAGGCAGTCTGGCTCTGCCTCCTGCTAGCTGCTGTGCCGGTCCAGTCACTCCTCTTCTCGGGCCTCAGCATCTCTACCTGCCAACAAGAGGATTGTTGGGGTATCTACATTTAAAGACGCAGGTCACGCAAGAGCCCACAGGGGAGATCCGAGTCAGCTTTGGCAGTCAGGAGAGGACCCAAGGGCCAAGCTCTTGTGCAGGCTGGGTAGCCAGCGGGGCTCTCCTCCATCCAGGTCGTGGCCCTGGTGAGAGCACCAAGACAAAGAGCTACCAGCGTCCCCCGGCAATGTGGTGCTGGGGTCATCCGTGGGACTCCAGCCACGATAGATTCAGGTGAATCCCCCATCTGAAGGCCCTGGTTTTGACCCCAAGCTGCTGTATGAACGGGGGGATGGGGTTCGGCTCCAGCTGGTGTGAGTGTTAGTATGTGTGTGTGTTCATCCTGTTTATTCTGGGCGGGGAAGAGCAGGAAATCTTTTTTTAAATTTTTATTTACTTTTTAATTTCTTTTCAATGTTTCAGAATTCATTGTTTATGCACCACACCCAGTGCTCCATGCAGTGCATGCCCTCCACAATACCCACCACCAGGCTCACCCAACCTCCCACCTCCCTCCCCTCCAAAACCCTCAGATTATTTCTCAGAGTCCACAGTCTCTCATGCTTCATCTCCCCTTACAATTTCCCCAACTCACTTCTCTTCTCCATCTCCCCATGTCCTCTGTGTTATTCTTTATGCTTCACAAATAAGTGAAACCATATGATAATTGACTCTCTCTGCTTGACTTATTTCACTCAGCATAATCTCTTCCAGTCTCGTCCATGTTGCTACAAAAGCATCCTTTCCGATGGAGGCATAATACTCCATAGTGTATATGGACCATATCTTCCTTATCCATTCTTCCGTTGAATGGCACCTTAGTTTCCACAGTTTGGGGATTGTGGCCATTGCTGCTATGAACATTGGGGTACAGATGGCCCTTCTTTTCACTACATCTGTATCTTTGGGGTAAATACCCAGTAGTGCAATTGCAGGGTCATAGGGTAGCTCTATTTTTAATTTCTTAAGGAATCTCCACACTGTTTTCCAAAGTGGCTGCACCAACTTGCATTCCCACCAACAGTGTCAGAGGGTTCCCCTTTCTCCATATCCTCTCCAAAAGGATCTGTACTCGAGGAACTACAGAACTCTCATGAAAGAAATTGAAAAAGACATGAAAAGATGGTAGACCATTCCATGCTCATGGATCTGAAGAATAAACATTGTTAAAATCTCTATATTGCCTAGAACAATCCATACTTTCCATGCCATTCCAATCAAAATTCCACCGGCATTTTTCAAAGAGCTGGAGCAAACAATCCTAAAATTTGTATGGAATCAGAAGAGACCCCAAATTGCTAAGGAAATGTTGAAAAAGAAAAACAAAACTGGCGGCATCATGTTGCCCGATTTCAAGCTTTACTACAAAGCTGTGATCACCAAGACAGCGTGGTACTGGCACAAAAACAGACACATAGACCAGTGGAACAGAGTAGAGCGCCCAGATATGGACTCTCAACTTTATGGTCAACTAATCTTCAACAAAGCAGGAAAAAATATACAATGGAAAAAAGACAGTCTCTTCAACAAATAGGGTTGGGAAAATTGGACAGCTGTGTGTAGAAGAATGAAACTCGACCATTCTCTTACACCGTACACAAAGATAAACTTGAAATGGATAAAAGACCTCAACGTGAGGCAGGAATATATCAGAATCCTAGAAGAGAACATAGTAACCTCTTTGACATTGACCACAGCATTTTCTTTCAAGATATGTCTCCAAAGGCAAAGGGAACAAAAGTGAAAATGAATTTTTGGGACTTCATCAAGATCAAAAGCTTCTGCACAGCAAAGGAAACAGTCAACAAAACAAAGAGGCAACCCCCAGAATGGGAGAAGATACTTACAAATGACAGTACAGACAATGGGTGATATCCAAGATCTATAAGGAACTACTCAAACTCACACACAAAACGAATAATCACGTCAAAAAATGGGCAAAAGACGCTTCTCCAAAGAAGACATACAAATGGCTAACAGACACATGAAAAAATGTTCATCATCATTAGCCATCAGGGAGATTCAAATCAAAACCAATGGCAAAAATTAACAAGACAGTAAAGAAGAGCAGGAAATCTTGAAGTGATTCCAAGTCCATCCCGTGAGCGGGGCTGTGGCTCTGTTAGAACTTTCTTTGGTACCTGGCTGACCACTCCTCACCTGTAAGATGGGGTGAAGCCACCTAAGGGGGTGCGGGTTATTTTCAGGGGTCAGTAGGTTTGAACCCCGACAACATCCAGCTCGGGGCCCCACCCATTTGTTGTAAATACTCCGTTCCCACTCTCCACGTCCTCCTTGCTGCTGCCGACGGGCAAATGATGGTCAGCTTCTGAAGTCATTCAGAGGATGTCTTTTTTTTAGAAATGTCATGAAACCAGATCTTTGATCCAAAGTAGCTTTTTAAAAATATTCTCATCCAGTCTGGGTTTATGAGGCACCTTCTGCAGGCTCCTCCTTGGGCACGGGGCCTGGAGAGCCAGAGCTGGGAAAGGGAAGACCCGCTCCCGGGCACGTGAACTCCTGAATCTCAGGGCTGGAGGAAAGCCAGCGCTGAAGGGATAGCTTGTTTCCCCATGTGGCATCGTCTATGCGGGAAGCTACACCTTCTGCTCGCACACATCCCGTGCCAGGGAGCTCACGGTCTCCCTGCAATTCTACCTTCAGCTTGGATGGGTGGGTTCATACGAATTTCTCTCCCCAAGTGCCCCCCCCACTGGACCAGTTTGGCATGTGGGGCCACGCAGATCAAGTCTGCTCCCTCGTAAGTATGAGAATCCACCAGACACCCGAGGACAGGAAACCTCATCTTCTCCGAGCCTTGTCTTGGCTAAACATCTCACATTCCTTCCATGGTGCCTTTTAGAATAAGGTTCTGGGTCCCTTCTGCCTCCTTAGTGCTCTGCTCAGAACATGCCTGGGTTTGGCTCTGTTGCCCTAAAATAATATGTCGGTGATCGAACCCAACTGCCCAGCGCACAGCTGTCCCAACCGCTATCCACCTTGGTCCTCAGGGCACTGTTCAGAGTAGAGGGCTGTGGTGGGTGCTCTGGTCCTTGTGAGCACAGCCCCTGCTGAGTGACAAATGGGTGATATTGGAGAAGTCACTTAAACCCCCTGTGTCTCAGTTTTCTCATCTGTAAAATGGGGGAATTCATTTAATGCTTCATAGGATTGCTGTGGGATTAAAGGAGGTATAGCAGTTGAGGAATGTGCCCAGATGGGGCGTGGTATGTGGGCATCCAGTCATGGTTGGCTGCTATGGTCATTGTCAATTTGTTTTTGATCTGAACCCCACTGGGGAGCTCCTTTACTGAGCTGGCTGGCCTATTCAACCTGATATGAAGTCTGATCTCACCAGTCTGATGCAGGAAGGGCCTGCCACCCCCAACCCCACCAGCCTGGAGGGGTAAGGAAGAGAAGGGAAACAGTGACTTTCACTTTATTTAACACTTAAAGAGTGCCTGCTGTTTGCTGGGCACAGTTCTAAGTCATTTCCAACTATGAACTCATTTAATCCTCAAAACAATCCCTTGAGGCATTATTATCCTCATTTCCCAGGTGAGAAATCTGGGGCACCGTGAATATTACGTACCCAGGTAAATGGCAGAGCAACCAGAACAGCCCAGGTGGAGAAGAGACACCGATCTGAAAACCTACAGGGTGCAGGTTTAGGGAGAAACAGAAATTGTGTGGAGCAGGGGCACAGAGGAGGAGAGATGGAAGGAAGGTAGGATGGGCTGGGAGAAGCAAACGTCTCTCATGGTCCTCCTTGCTGCATGCCAGATTCTGGGCTCAAGCGCCACGCATCAGCACTAACGCTCCCACCAGCCCTGGAGGTAGACATGGATAGCCTGGGCTAGACCCCCTGCTGCACCCCTTCCTGGCTATATGACTGTGGGCACCTTACCTGTCCTCTCTGATGCTCGGTCTCGTCATTATTAAAGTGGAAGTAAGAATCGTCCCCACTGCATGGGACCACTGCGGGAATCAGGTGCTCAGTGTGCGTAAAGGACTCTGATCCTGCATGAAGATTTCTGAAAGAGAGCCACTTGCCCAGACTTGCTCCTGGGTTGGTGGCAGAGCTGAGTTTCATCCTCATCTCCCTGGCTCTAGACACACCACACCATGGCATGGTCAACCAAGATCTGTCCACACACCAGCCAGAATGACCCCCCGACGGCCCCTTCCTTCATGTCCAACCTTCCTTCCCCTGCTCCAAATGCTGTCACCTGGCATCCCCGCCCCCCATCATCTTTATGATATTTTTTCTTCCATTTCAACCCAAACTCAAATCCCAGAACCCCTTAGCTGGTGCATGAGCTCCCCTGTCCCAGTTCCAGACCTTCCAGTTCCAGACCTACCCCCAGTTTACACGGTCCCTGCTGCTGCTCCCCGAGTCGGGCTGGGGTTCCCTCCTTTGCTGGGGTGATGAGGGCACGCCTGGAGCAGAGGGTTAATTAAATCACACAGCAAGGTTTGTAGAACATGGAATGCTTCATTAGGCTGTGCGTGAACAAGCACACCCAGCACCCCGCGCAGGCTCGTGAGCTGGTGTAATTACAGTTACACGCGGCTCCATTAGTTCGGAGAGGCCGTCAACCTCCAGCCCTGCAGAAAGCAGCTCTGAGCTCGGGGAAGCCCAGTTCTAAGCAGGCATGCCCATCTCTTGCTGGCTTGCTGGTGGCATGGAGCTGGGACCCTCTGTTTAAGGGCATCTGAGGGATCTGTGAGGCTCAGATGGGGACACCGGGGTAGCTCCTCCTATAAACTCTGCTTCCTCAGAGATTGTCCTCCACTCTGGAACCAGCGAGGACCTCAGGTGGAGGTGAAATGGAGTTTTCATCAAACAGATGAAATGAAGGACAGGTAGAGCGTTGCAGATCCATCTGCTCAATTGAGGGGGCAGAGATCCTGGCACCCACTGGCCAGCTTTCCAGGAAGCTCTGAGGCCACAGTGGATGGGGGCTTTGTGGTGAGGGTGCTGTGGGATCCTGTTGGGGACCCCGAGGCAGGGATGTTCCTGGCTGGCTCTGGCCCCTTGAGTTGGACCCAAGGCACCTGTCCCCTGATCTGTTCCATCCTCCCTCCCACCGACCCTCCCTCCTACCGACCCTCCCACTGCCCTTGGGGTTTCTCAGACTTCTGTGGCAGGCATGCTCAGGGGCTGGTTTAAAACCCAGCTTCCCAAGTCCCACCCAGACTGGGGACAGGGCCAAGGAATCTGCATTCTTAACAAGCACTGCTGAAATGGGCCAGCTCTGCTCTGGATTATTCTTGTTTCTCATGGACTTGGCTTACAGGTCTTGCATCCTCTAGGAATCTTACACCTGCTGAACTTATAGCCCGCTACCTTTCACGAGCTCCCTCCAGGGAGAGCAACATGATTGGCTCAGGTCTCTGGGCTGTCTGGTGATTGGCTGCCTCCAAGGGGGAGTGTGCATCTCTTGATCCAATCAGCTGAAGGAAGCGTGGAGGCGTGGTCACGTGGTAAAGAATCACTGACATAGGGTGGCAGGTAAGGGACACCATGAGGTCAGTTCTGTTAGTTGTTCAGTTTTACCTTTGATCCCTTTGTGGTGGTGTTGCATCGTTTTGGGATCCTAGTCTTTTCTGCCATTTAAATTTTTTTTCACCAGCCAAATGGCAATTTTTAAACTTCCAGTAGTCACCAGATTTTTGGCATCCTGTAACTCAGTGCTGAGCGTTAGGATGTCACAGAGCCCCATGGGGAATTCCGGGTTTTCTAGTAGTGGCATTACACACGTAAAAGGAAACAGGTGATTCCTCGCTTCATATGCTAAAATTGGAACGAAAAGGAAACAGGTGCAATTAATGTTAATAACTAATTTACACATCCAAAATATGATCAACGTAGAATCAGTATAGAAATTACCGAGATTTCACATTCTGTTTTTCATACGAGATCTTTGAAATCTGTTGTGTGTTTTATGCTTACGGCACATCTCTGTTCAGGCTAGTCACGTTTTAGGGACTCTGTGGCCCCCCCCCCATGGCTGGTCGCCACTGTCCTGGGCAGTGCAGCTCCCGGGGATGACTTTATACCCTGTTGATTGTGTTTTTATCCACTTTTGAGTAGTTTAAAATAGCTTTAGGACTTTTCTGTCCATTGGCTAAGAGTATTTAACTTCAAAATGCTGGGTTTTCAGCAATAAATGCTCATAGAACCTGTTGGAATTTTAGAGGAGTAGCCCCCTTTCTCCTGATTAACTCTCTATGTCATGATTTTTTTCTGGGTCTTTGTTCACCAGGTCAGGAAGCTGATCATTTCTGATTAGTAAGTGTATTTGTTTATTGGGGCTGCCCTGTTTATTACCACAAACTCAGTGGCTCAAAACAACAGAAATTTATTTTCTCACTGTTCTACTGGCTAGAAGGCTGAAATCAGGGTGTTGGGAGGACTACGTACTCTCTGGGGAAGGTTCTTCTTTGCTTTTGTTGGCTTCTGGAGGCATGACTTGGTTTCTGGCCACATCACCCCAATTTCTGCCCCCTCTATCATACAGTGTCTCTTACAAGGACACTTGCCGCTGGACTTAGGGTCCACTCAGGTAATCTGGGATGACCTCATCTCAAGAACCTTAATTCTATTATGTCTGCAAAGACCCTCTTTATAATTAAAGCCACACATACAGGGTTCTGGGGGTTAGAAGGTGGACACGTGTCTTGCAGGGCGACTGTCCAGGCCACCACAGTGAAATGTTAGCTCGCCACAGTACCAGTGAAGATGTGAGCAAGCTGAGATGTGGTTGTCTTTTTCTGGGCAGCAAAATGCCTGCACCAATAGTGGGCTGTATGGAAGGCACACCAACTCAGCTGCGTCTGCTGGTCTGTGTCCGCTGGGCTTCCGACCCCTTTGGCTGGGACTGGGCAGGAGTTTACTGGATAAACAAGTAAGTCAGATGCATTCAGAAGGGCAAACTGAAAGACGGCAGAAAGACAAGAATGTTTTGTTCAAAAGTAGATGTGGTAATGCTCATCCCATGCTCTGAATAGGGCCGGTCTCGGCACAAGCGCTTATTTAATAAATGCTAAGTCTCATCATCGCACCTGTGATTACCATGATTGTATATTTATATCCATATTGCACACCTTTATATTACTATCGAGGATGGTCATCCATAAGTAAGAGAAGCAGAGACCCCTTCCAGGGTACGGAACAAAGAATCAAGCTGAGTTTATGAGCTCTCCCGGCTCCTTGGTGATGCCATTACCCTTGGTCATGCTTGCTCACGGCTCCGTTTATATGCCCATCCTTCTTGTATATGATCATTGGGACGGCGCTAATTTGAGTTTGCAAATCAGTTTTTTTTTTTTGATCTTGTCATGTCAGCATCTGGATTCAAGATGGGATGCTTCTCAGACCTGGACTCTTCGGTGTGGCCTGGGGAGCAGGCCCGACCCCTCCCCAATCTAATCACCCCAAGGAGCCTGGGGGATTTGCTAATGGGCCTAGGAAACCATAAACAGTAATGAAAGAACTTGTGTTACTGCGGGCAAGGGGTTGTCCTTCCCCGTAATTACACTGGGGATCTTCCTTCTGCCTTTGAGCTGGACGAGAAGGTTCTTTCTCCCCATGGCATTCATTCGCCCCTGCATCCCCCCTCTGCCCGTTTATCCATTTGTTCACTCATTTATTCATCCATTCATTTGTTCAGCAAACCATTGTCAAGGGCCCGCTAAGAGCCAGCTTTGAGCGCTGCCCTTTCTGTTCACAACAGAGCAGGTAGGAGGTGGCTGGGCTCCCTCGGGACAGGAAAGAAGGGCAGAGGGGTCTTCTAGAAGCCTCCTGGCTGACCTTACCCAGCTCTTCTACTTCGAAGCCCTGTGACCTTGGGCGAGTCCTTTAACTCTTCTGTCTTAGGGAGACTAACAGAATAGTAGCTGTCTTACACAGCAGCTTTGGAATTGAAGGAGGTCATGGAAATGACCCCCCACTCGCTGCCTGGCACAGGCAGTGAAGGCTGTGAGAACCCGGATGATTCTCTCACGCTCATTCTATGCCAGACGCTCTTCTGAGAACCTCACACCCGTGAAACCTCGGTCCATTCTTCCATAGCACCCCCCTGCCTGCCTCTCCCCACACACCCTGGTCTGCCCACTGCACATCAGGACCTCCGCTGCAATCTCTTGGTGCCCTGAACCCACCCTGCTTTTCCATACCTACCTGCCCTCATGCCCGCTGCAGTCCCGCTTTCCCCGGGCACCAACCTCCCTCTCGGAGCCCATCGGATACAGATTCTTGGCTGCCCTCTAATACAGAAATGTCAGGGCCCATCATCTCCTTACAAGCCCCCGGGGGATTTTGATGCACCTGCTGTCGGGAAAGTTGTTCTGCAGGGAAGTGAAGGTTGTGCCCCCAAGTCTCATTTCCTCTGTCTTAGGATGGCCAGCAAGCTGTTGGGGCAGCCATTCCACCAAACCCAGGAAGCGAACACCACTTGAGTCTGCAAAGTGCTGTGTGGACGGTCAAGGTCATCAGGGACAGTGCCTCCCTGTAGGCTTGGTTCTGGTAGGGCAGGCTGGAAAATCTACAGTAGCTGCTTTCCTGGCTGTGGAAGCACAGGTTCAGCACACACTTTCAGGATGCCTTCTGTGTGCCAGCCCCTCATCTGGCCTGGGAGCCAGAGAGGGTCAGGGGGACCTGGTGTTCCCCAGGAACTTGGACGGCAGGAAGATGAAGGCACCTTCAGCAGGCCTGGGGAAGGGGAACCTGAACACCTGCCTTTTCTCAAGGGAACTCTCCAGAGGCCTGCTACAGAGCTCAGAACTTAGGAGCAACCCGACTTGTTGGCTCAGGAAGGAAATTTCCACAGTCTATGTCCCTGGACACCAATTCCTCCAGTAGAGAAAAACACTGAGCACCTCCAGGAGGGAGTCAGGAGCAAGCCAGGAGCTGGGACACCACAGGTGGTTTCTAATCCCGGCTTGGCCCACTGGCTTTGCCATTGAACTTCTTTGAGCCCCAGCTTGCTTATCTGAGAAGTGGGTATTGTAATAATTACCTTAGAGGAGGTGTGGGAGGGTCGCTGACATGCTGCATACGCATTCCTAATGCAGTGCCAGAAATGCAGTGGTAACTCACCCCAGACACAATGTGACCAGCAAGGATATGCACTCCGGGGAGACTGTGGGGGCCTGACCTCTCTGCTGGAGTGTGGCAGGAGGTCGGTCACTGTCAGCTGACCGGAACCAAGCTGTAAGGGGTCAGGAGGGGCGGTTTGGAAGTGGGGTCTGCCGCAGAGGGCGGAGCTCAGCCCAGGGTCTGGGTGGGACGTGGAGTCTGGGAGTCTTAGGTAGACCTGGGTCCTTCCCCCTCGCACCCCGCTCCTTGAGCGCCCGGTGGCTCTGGCCTTCGACCAGCTGTGTGAAATTGCGGGCAAGCCCTGCCACGCTTCTGGGTCTGCCTTTGCTCATCTTTACAAGAGAAGAGAGACAGTTCTGCCTGCACCACCCCCCCAGCTGTTGTGAGAGGCACACGGGGGTACACTTGAGTATCAGGGGCAAGGCATACCCCAGGAGCGACGGTTGCCACTCCGAAGTCACGGCGTCTGCTTCTCCCGCCTTGGTGATTGTCAGACAGAGGGGACTCATCTGGAGACGTTCTGGTGGGAGGCCCATGCTGCGCCTTCCCATCCCTCCCAACCCCGTGTGTGTTGGGAAGTTGTAGAGCTGCGGAATTCCTGTTCTGATCCAGCTCCCACTGCCCGCTTCACAGACAACCAGGTCGAACATTGAGGTGCTGGCAGCCTTGGGAGGCATCTGGGGCCCCGGACTCTGCACCAGTGCCCCCACCCCCGTGATAGTCATGTGGTGGAAAGGCAGAAGGTAGTCCTCTCATACACTGAACCCCCCAGGACTAAATACCCTCTCCCCTCCCAAGGAATAGGCTCGGCGCTCAAAGGGCGTGTCAGCATGCTTCAGGTGAACACGCTTGGAAACACAGTTGTAATCTCAGCATCATTTCCTTTGTCTTACATGTTTTTTAATTAAATAAAACACAGGGGAGTGGCGGGAGGAGAGGAGAAGGGCGGAGTGGTTCTTCCTCTTCTTGTCTCCAGACCGATTCCTGAAGGGAGCTCCGCTGCAGTCCCACATCTCTGTCTCCAAGGCTTGACCCCTCAGATGAACAGTCTGCCCGTCTAAGTGAGATAGAATTGCTCCGAGACCCCACGTCTCTGTAGCACCTTGCCCCGCCAGTGGTGTCCCAGCGGACTTAATCACAGATTAAGTCCCACAGACGTGGGGATGCGCTTCCCACCGAGGGCAGTAACTGAGACCCTCCGACTTCTCTGTGGTTCTAATTAGTTCCGAGGGTATCCTTCTGGCCTCAGTAGGATTTACAGCTTCTCTGCCTTCTGATTTCCCAGCTGGTCCTGCAAGGTATGAGTTAGGCAAGAGGATGCAGATTTCCTGACTCAGTTGATCTTTCTCAGCAGGGCCCTTCAGAGCCTTGGAGAGAGGTGGCTTTTGAGGACCCTGTCTGCCTCCCTGCCTCCACGGCTGGGTGCACCCGCCATGCCTGTGCATGCCCCTGGCCACCGGAATGCCTTCCCACCAGCTGGGTTCCTGCTCATACGGACCTTGTAAGACCCAGCTTCAATACCACCTCCTCCAGGAAGCGATCCCTAATTGCCCTGGCTGGGTTCTCCCAGTCCCCATGTCTCTCTCCATTGAAGCACTGACCATATCACATTTGCTTGTTTGCCTCCCTGACTCCTTGATGGCACTGGGAGCTCTAGTGCGGTGGCACAGTATGTCTGCTATAACGAAAGAGTGGGGAAAGGAAGAAAGGAAAAAGCAAGGAGAAAAAGAAGGAAGGTAGCACTGTACCCATTTTGCAGATGAGAACACTGAGGACGTGTGCCTAGGAAGGGGCAGAGCCAAGCACCCCACCTACTAGTTCATCCTACTTTCCATCTTGGTCTAAAATAGCAAAGAGGAGCTTCTTTTTGATTTGGTGAAACAGGAACGACTTTACGAAAAAGCTGCAGGTAAAATGTAAAGTGCGGAGGGCTTGGGGTCTGGCAGATGTGTGTGCAAAGCCCAGTTGTATCTGCCTCAGGACCTTGGACAGGGCCCTTCAGCCTTCCAGGGTGGCTTTTCATCTACCTCAAGTGGAGATCACAATGCTCACTCACCTCCCGGGTTGCTGGTGGGTCAGAAAAGATGGGTCAGAGCAAGGAAAGGAACCCCAGGCAGTGTTCTAAGAATGTCACTGGTTGTCACCCCCTCAACCCTATATGGAACTTGACACCCACCGTATTGGCAACCCTGGTGTACCGATGACGACACCAAGGCACTGAGATGTTGAGCAACTGGCCCAACATCACACACCTAATCCATGACAGAGCCAGGATCTGAAGCTGGGGCCACTGACTGTTTTGCTCTACCGCCTGAGGTGTGTAAGCTTCCAGCACTGTGTCTGGCTGCCGGCGACTTAAGTGGCAGCCGTTGTTATCATCACACCAACACACTCGGTGGGACCCTCCACTGCTGTGTCCGGGTGGGAGGCTCCCCTCCTAGATTCTGCTGTTTGTGCAGCTGGAAGATGGCTTGTTCCCCTGTCTTGCTCATGACTGTCCTCTGTGAGTTCCCAGCCAGGGCACTTTGGAGATGATCAGTGGCCCCTGGAGCCACTTGGATAAAGTCTGACAATGGAGGGCTGTCAGGATGCTGCACGAGAGACCGGAGCTCTCAAGCCCAGCTCTAGGATATCTCAGGCCATGCTGCAGGGCTCTGCCTGGGGCCCCAAGCTGCTCTTCCACACATGGCCTTGCCCTTGGTCTCTGGAAGGCTGAGGAACTGCCCAATTTTCATCCAAACTCTCATGGATCAGTGGTCCAGAATCACCGAGATTGCTAGTATAGTCTTCGTGCATAATGACCACTGGGCAAGTGTGGGCAGAAGTATTGCAACTAAGTGTGCAGCAGAGGGAGGCATTCTGAAGGCTGGAAGTACTCAGGCACCTTCCAAAAGTGTCCATCTGTGAAACCTCATCCTCACCGTCAGCTGGGTCCAGGAGATGGAGAGAAATGTTGTCAACCTCGCCAGCTTTTTCTAGAAGGACAGGCGAGCTGAATAGTGGCTAACATTTCCAGTAAGATTCATGACTCAAATGTTGGATAGGATTTCAGATTTATTCTCATACCCAAAAGTTTTTTCTATGGCAGTAACATTTGCTTTTGGCCAAATACTGATTGGAGCATCCAGCCCTGCCCTATGCACCATGCAGCAGCCAGCTGTGGCCCATGCACCATGCAGCCATGCACCGTTTTGCCAAAATGTGCACTGGACACACTGTGGCTTCTGGCAGAATGTGTATATGAGCTGAGATCCTTTTTCTCCTTTGAGATGTTTTCTTGGCCCCTTCTGGCTCACTTTCCCTCCTTCACTCCCTTGACCAAAACAACTCTGCGAGCAGAGGCAAGGCATTGTCCAAGACGGGAGCAGCAAGGCTGCCCATGAGAGCTTTGGTTCTGGGATGTTTGCTGTCAGGTTCTCATTGGCTCACCTTCACATTTCCATTCGGCTCTGGACACCTTGCAACAAATGGCACCAACATAGGAACACGGGAGAGTCCTTGATGAACCCAAGAGCTCAAAGAACTAAGGAGAGATTCGTGGATTAGTAGACACGTTAATAGATCAAACACCCAAATTGCCCACCATAATTATAGGGGTGGTGATTGTCAACCTTTTAGGTGTCAGGAGCCCTTTATACTCTTAAAAATTATTGGAGATTCCCTAAGAGCTTCTGCATATGAGGGGTATCGCCATCAATATTGACCATATTAGAAATGAAAACTGAGACATTAAAAGATTTACACATCTGTTCATTTAAAAACAAGAATAATAAGCCCATTATATGTTAACATAAATAATTTCTTTTCCTGGAAAATTACTGTGTGAAATGAAAAAAACATTCATGAGAAGAGTAGCGTTTTGTGCATGTGTGTCCTGTCTGGCTTCATAGATGATAGCAGGATCCTTGCCCCTGCTTCTGCACTCAGCCTGTTCAGATCTGTTGTCCGGTTGAAATGGTAGAGCAAACAATCTCATGCACATATGTATTTGGAAAAAAACAGGACCCCGTGAGCTACCAGGGGTCCTTGGACCACATCTGAGAACTGCTGGTTTAGGGGATCGATGAGGCTCAGGATGAAGCTAAAAGAGAAAGCGTGGGTCCCCCTCCCTGGGTCACTTTCCATTGACAAGGTATCTTAGACAGCATCCCAAAGGAGGTAGGTTAGGAGAAAAATACCAGCTCCGACTGGCTTGACCTGAGACCCCTCCAGTCAAGACCCCCACGCTTTGGCTCAACTGTCCCCAGCTGTTTTATCCAGCTTCAGACTTCTGTCATTCAGCTGGACTGGACATTTCTGGTGGAAGCTTGCTTTTGATGCCGTGTTGGCTGCCCACTGGTTTTCAAGCTTCACTGCTGTATGGCCCAGCCCGACCCCTCATATCACATCAAAATGGTCCTGACTCTGCCTTTGCTTGTTGGTCCAAGCCTCAGGATCTGAGAGTACCCTGGAAAAGGCTTTGTCCATGGAGCAGGGGCATCTTGGGCTTCTCCAGAGGTCAGCTCAGGCTACCCATGCTGGCTTCTGGCTTTCTGTTGGCCTTTGATGAGCTCCGTGCACTGGGGGAAGCAGGACAATTATTAATTAATTCAACATGCAATTAATGAGATTCTACTGAGCGCCTGGCACAATGCATTTCTCATGACCAGGCCAGGGTGGGTCAGACCTTCTTAGACAAATCGAGATGAATTAACAGCTTGATAAATAAATATGAATGATCTGAGTTGATGAAAAATGCACCGAATGATTGTTTCCCTTAATGTAATTATTCGGGTGGTCGGCTTGTCTCTAGAGCCCTGAAGGTATTAAACCAGCAGTACTCTGGAGGATTCAGAGCAGGGTAGGTGCCTGCCATGGTGGCTTCCCCTCCCCCTTTCCCCTTTACTGCAAATAACTTAAAAACAGTGTTAGTGAGTGCTATAAACTGCGGTGTTCTAACGATTAGGATTACAATTAGGATTCTGATGATTAGGATCATGATTAGGATTCAGAACATTTCCGTCACCCCCAGAAGTTTCCTTGTTCTCTGGTGCCGTCTCTCTTGGACTGTGCCCTGTGTCCTGGCGACCGCTGATTTGCCTTCTGACACTGTATATTGATTTGCTTTTCCTGGCGCTTCAAATACACGGACCACATGCGCTTTTGTCTGGCTTCTTTCGCTGGGCATAATCCATTTGAGACTCCGCCCCCCCCCCATTGTGTGTCTCACTGGCACGTCCATCCTGATGGCCGAGCGGCATTCCACTGTATGGACGTACCACAGTTTATTTCTGCGTTCACCTGTTGGCGCATCATTTTCAGTTTCGAGCTGCTGTGGGTAAAGCCGCTAGGAACATGTGTGGGCAAGTCTTCATGTTCATGGGCTTTGTTATTCTTGGTGACCAGAAATGGCTGGGTCATATGAGCGGCGTGTGCTGAGCTCTACAAGAAACCACCCAGCTCTTACCTACAGGGCTGAAATCTCCGTGCGTTCCCACCAGCGGGGAAGATTTTCAGTTGTGGGACACTCTCACCAACTTGGGATTATCAGTCTGTTTAATTTCAGTCCTTATCTTGGATGTCTACTGGCATCTCAGTGGGATTTACTTACTTATTTGTTTTTATTTATTTTTCTGAGAGAGAGCAAGAGCTTGAGAGGAGCAGTGGGAACAAGAGAGAGAGAATTTTTTTTTAAAGATTTTATTTATTTGTCAGAGAGGAAGAGAGAGAGAGAGAGCAAGAGCATGAGCTGGGAGAATGGGACAGGGAGACACAGACACCCCACTGAGCAGAGAACCTGATGTGGGACCTGATCCCAGGACCCTGAGATCATGACCTGAGCTAAAGGCAGATGCTGAACCGACTGAGCCACCCAGGCCTCCTGAGAGAGAGAGAATCTAAGCAGACTCCATGCTTAGCACAGAACCTAATGCAGGACTCGATCTCACGACCCTAAGACAATGACCTGAGCTAAAACCAAGAGCTGGTTGCTTAACCAGTTGAGCCACACAGGTGTCCCTCTCATTGGGATTTAAATGTGCATTTCTCTGGTGAGCAATGGTGTTGGGCAACTTTTCATGTCTTTACTAGCCATTCATATATTTTTCTCTAAGAGCAAAGTATTTTTTCTCTATCAAATATTTTACTCATGTGTGTTTTAAGTGGTTTTCAGGCTTATTACTGAATTATATGAGGTCTGTGTACACTCTAGATGTGGGTGGTTTGTCCGCCATACATGTTGTGGATATTTCCTCTCAATCTATGGCGTGCCTTTTTGTTTTTATAATGGTATCTTTCAAAGAACAAAGCTTTAAATTTCTTTTTTTTTAAGATTTTATTTATTTATTTGACAGAGAGAGATCACAAGTAGACAGAGAGGCAGGCAGAGAGAGAGGAGGAAGCAGGCTCTCTGCAGAGCAGAGAGCCTGATGCGGGGCTCAATCCCAGGACCCTGGAATCATGACCTGAGCTGAAGGCAGAGGCTTTAACCCACTGAGCCACCCAAGCGCCCCAAAGCTTTAAATTTCAATCAAGTACAACTTACTTTTTTTTCCCTTTGGCCATTCATGCTTTTTAGGTCTTGTCTAAGAAATCAAAGCTGCAAAGATTATCTCCTATATTTTCGTCCGGTTGTTTTGTAGTTTTAGCTTTTCTATTTAGGTCTGTGACTTATTCAGACATAATTTTGTACAGGGCTTTTTTTTTGTACGTAAATTAAGGATTAACGTTAACTTTTTTCCCCATACATTTATTTATGGATTGGGAAGACCATCCTTCCTTCATCCAGTTGCCTGGAGTGTCTTTAACAAAACCATAGACCATGGATGTGTGGGTCTATTTCTGACCTCTCCATTCTGTTGTCCTATTGTGTCCTTGTAGCAATACGACAGTCTGACGATTGTAACTTTATAGGAAGTCTTGAAGTCAGGTTGGGTAGGGCTCCCAATTTTGCTCTTTTTCTGTAAAGTTGTTTTGGCTGTTCTGGGTCCTGATCTAACAGGAACTCAGGCTCACACATTTACTCCTCCCAGCCCCGTGAGGCAGATATGAATGTTTGGCCCATTTCCTAGTAGGCTGGGGTTTGGCTATTCTCCACGAGCGCCTCGGTCCTGGCCTTTGTGATGCTGGTCTGAGCCAGGTGGGGCTGGGAAGCCATGGTGAGGGTCCTGCTGATTGAGACATGGGGCTTCCAGGGGTCATGCTGCCCCCCACGGGCCATGGGGGGCCTGCCAGAGGAGTCTTGCTTGGCGGCTGAAGGCTGCAACTGAGGCCGGATTCAGGACCCGGGCAGGCATGGATGCGGGGGACTCGCCTGGGGTGTGCCAGAGGTGTCTTGTGTCAGAATTTGGTGCCCCAGCCCTGGCTGTTACGTTTTTAGGGATTTTGCAAGCCTGTTTTTAAACTGTGAATGACTTGAGGTCTCAGGCTTAGCAAACACACACATCAGCATGTTCACTCTGGTTCCCCAACCCCACCCCGTCCCCCAAAGAGCCAGTGATCAGCTGTCTACCAGCACAGCACAGACCCTACCGTCAGGGAGCCTCAGTTTTCCCATCTATAAGTGGGGGAGAGTTGTGCCACCCCAGAAGGCCATCACAGCCATTAAGTAAGGTCATAGGTGCGAAATGCTTGTGGTGATTGTGATGCCAAGTTTAAGGGGCAGTCTCCATGTTGGCCCTGCAGTTGGGATCTGCATACCAGTTGCTGAATACAATGTGCTTGGGCCTGGGTTTACCTGTATGGAGATGGCAGAATGGCCCCAAGTCCTAGAGCTGCGGTGGGGACTTAATGCCGCATGTGGGGAAGGCTCCTGGCCAGCACTCTGCCCGCAGTGGCTCTCAGTGAATGTGCGCCCCCAGGACCTGGGTTCCGCCAGAGTGCCAGGCGAAACCATGATGGGGACATCTGCTTGTCCATGGCCTTGGACAAGCAGAGTGGCTGTGCCAGCCACATAGCCCGGATACCTCGAGGCCGGGAGAGGGGAGCCCCAGGGGAGCCAGGACTCCGGCCCACCAGGGAGCAAGGCAGGCAGTCTAGTGGCCCGAGGCCCTGTGGAGAACCTGCAGCAGCGGCAAAATCAAGTGGGCTCCACGCTAACCTTTGCTTGCCACATCCCATTCCATAGGCATAGTCGTGCCTGTTTTACAGATGAGGAAACTGAACCTTGGAGGTGGGACTGCTGCCAGCGGTCCTCAGCCAGTGCCCAGCTAGAGTGACCCTGTCTACTTGCTGCTAAGGCCATGCCCTCACCCTGGGGCATCTGGGGGGGGGCACCTCTGATGACAGGGCTGGAACAATGGTTGGGGGTGTCCAGGTACTGCCACACTTCAGTGGGAAGGTGCTGTCACCTTGCACTGGACTATCTCCCAGAAGGTGGGCTGCAGGGCCTTCCTAGGAGGAAGGGGAAGGAGAGAGAGTACAGTACGTGGTGTTTCTTTGTTTCTTTGTGGACACTCCCCCGCCAACAGACACTTGGTGTTGGGAGGAACAAGTTCCGCTTAGTTCCCATTTGGTGCCCTGCTGGTTCCTGTGGCCTAGCATGAGATCTGGCCCTTAGTCAGTGGCCACTAGTTCCATTTGGGAAAGCACAAAAGTCCAGGCTGGCTAAGGACTGTGTTTGGAGGGAGAGAGAGGCAGGCGAGGACAATGGGGAGCCACAGAAGGTTTTAGGGAGGGTCACAGTGTGATGGGGTCTCAACTTCACAAAAGGCCCTCTGGCCTGCATGGACCGGGCTGGACAAAGGCAGGAAGCTCCGATCTCCCAGGAGAGAACTAGTGATGGCCGGGACCAGGACAGAGGGGCCAGCTGGCTGTGCCAGCCATGATGTCAGCATCATGGCCCAGCCCCGTGCCCCAGCCCTGGAGCAGAGCAGATGCAGGCCTGACAAAGGAACCAATGGACACACTGATGTGATGAGGCCCGAAGGGTGTCCTTGTCACTGGGCCATTTGGCCCGGCGTTGCCTGGCTGCCAGCAGGGGTCTGAGGGACTGGCTGCATCCTGAGCTGGATGGCCGGAGCTTATAGGACCCAGGCGCTGGGAGGGCCCTGCTCCAGCTGGCCCAGCCAGACCCTGGTTGTCAGTCTGAGTCAGCCTCAGGCCTCCATCCTCCCCTGCACAGCAGGCTCATCATCCTGGCCTGTGAAAGCTCGTTGCCATTTCCAGAGCCTTCCAGCATGGGCAGCTCTTACCACGACCATTACACAGAGGGGGAGGCTGAGATTCAGTGGGGTTCAGAGCCAGGTCCCCCGACAGCAAATTCACCATATCTCAAACCACCCCCTCTGTGTATTAATTCTTCCCTCTGCCCTTCCTCTCGGTATCCAGATCATTCTATTGGTTTGTGTGCAGAATCACAACATTCTACTGATCGCAGCTCCATTTTGGGGCAGTTTCTTGTTATCAGACACTTTTGTATATGTTGCCTCAAGTCCTCACAACCAACCCTGAGAGACAATAGCATTGTACCCACTGTAGAGATCGGGAAACCGAGGCTCCAGCTGCCCCAGTGCTTCACTAGCAGCTTGGAGATCTTGGCATGGCACAGGAGAGCCTGTCAAAATGCAGATTCCAAAGCCAGCAAGAGATTCTGATCCGCTGGGTCTGGACAGGGCCCTGGGAATCTTCCTCTTTAGGAGAGGAGCCCAGACGATGATGTGTGCGCTTTTCCTGGAGCTTGTGCTGTGAGGAAGCGGGCAGGGAGAAGGTGGCCTTCTCTGGATCCCTTTCACCCTGCCCTGTCCCAAGACCAGCTGCTGGCCCCAGGCCCCCTGGCCAACTTCTGGGCCCACAGGGGTGTGATTGAGGAGTGACGCCCGGGGGCTCTCCTGGAGCCCAGTCTGGGGAATTGCCCCTGTTCTGAGCACAATCTGCCCTGGCCCGAAGTCAGACTCAGCGGCCTGACCCGGTCCTGCTGACCATAAGCAAACCCATCACTGTCCCCTCTCCTCCCGTCCCCATCTGCCTCTGGGCTGGCTGGGCCTATGGCTGTGCAGCAGGCACCCATTTGGCCTGGCAGGGAGGAGCTGGTAGGCCCAGCCCCTGCCCTCCTTAAACACTGCCCCAGTCAGGGAGCAGCCATGGAAGGGACAGCACAGTCCCGCCCTCGCTCAGCCCCTCAGCCGGTCAGGGGTCCCAGGGCACAGGGCCACTCATGGGCTCCCACTCAAGCCTTCTGGGGCCTGCGTTTCTGCTGGAAAGGAACGGGACCTGTCCCATTCTTGATCACAGGGGAGTGGTACTCAGCCAAGAAAGGATGGAGCAGTGGTATACCCTGCACATGGGTGAACCTCGAGAACAGGCCAGGGAAAGAAAGCTGGACACAGAAGGCCCTGAGCTCTAGGATCCCAGTTAGAGCAAGTGTCCTGAAGAGGCAAAGCCCCAGGGACAGAAGGCAGATTAGGGCCCGGCAGGGAGTGAGGAGTGATTGCTAACAGGCACAGGGGCTCTCTTGGGGCGTGAATGAAATGTTCTGGAATTAGGTAGGGGCGATGACTGCACAACACAGTGACTACACTAAAAACCGCTGAAGTATACAGTTTGAAATGTGAATTTTATGTTACGTGAATCATATCTCTGTTTTTAAAGTGTTAAAAATAAAAGCAGCTACCACAGAGACATCGTGATGCCTCTCCCAGCAGCTGAGGAACCAGAGCGAGACAGAGAAAGGAGGGAAGGCATGTGGGTGGTGGGGACAGAGTGGGTTCCTGCCATCTCTGCTGCTTAACCCTTTCCTGGGAGCTGCTCGGGCCAGGCCTGCACCGGGCGGGGAAGTGTCTCTGCTCCCCCCAACCCAAAAGAGCTCACCTCCCTTAGTGAGAGACGCACATATGGGTAGCCTCAGCTATCAATCCTTGCCAGTGGGCGGTACCCTGGCCCAGAATGCTCTGCGGTTTCTCGGGTCACCTGGAATCAAATCCTGAGTCCCACCTTGGCCTGCTTCCCCCAAAGACCTCCCCACCTGGCCCGCCACTCTGAGCTCATGTCCTGCTTCCCATCACGTTCACGCACATGCTTCCTCCTCGCCTACCTGCAGCAGACCAAGCTGATTCCTACCTCACCGGGCCTTTGCACCTGCTACTACCCCTTGATAGCTGTGTGGCTTCCTCAGGCCTCTGCTGAAATGCCCCTCCTCCGGAAAGTCTTCCTTGACTTCCCCAACTAAAACACCACCTCCGGCCCCTTCCATCTCTTTTATTTTTATTTTTTATCTTAGCTCTCACACCCTCCCCAGAAAAATGATGTATTTTTATATGAAAATTTGCTTATTGGTTGTGCCCTTCCATAGGGAGTGAGCTTCCTGTGTGGAGCATATATGGACCGCGCCCCTGTATGCAGCAGTGTTTGGGATACAGTAGGTGCTCAATTCTTTTTTTTAAATTATTCTTTTTTAAAATTAAATTTAATTAATTCAAATTAATTAAAAATCAATTAAATTTTTAAATTAAATTAACTATACTTTTTTTTTATTAAAAGTTTTTTGGCGTCCCTGGATGGGCCCAAATAAATGAAATTTCTTCTTGTAAAATATGCACAAGATAAAACGTACCATTTTAATCGTTTTTAAGTGGACAATTCAGTGGCATTAAGTACATTTCCAGTGTTGTGCGACCAAACCCATTTCTAGGACTTTTTCATCATCTCAAACAGAAACTCTGTACTTTTTTTTTTCTTTTATCCAACACTCTACCTTAAAAACACCAAACTCTAGCCAATATTTTCCCTTAAGACCATAACCTAACATTTACCCAGTGGCCGTCCTATGCTAGGTGACGTCAGGTCAACCACCGTGGAAGGTGTGGATGGCCATCTTCGTTTCACAGATGATTGAATGGGCTCAGAGAGATGACGTGCTTTCCAAGCACACACAGCTCAGAAGACTGGGATTTGAAGGCAGATCTCCCGCTTGCTAGATAGTCACCATCCCATGGAGTGACAGCCTTCACCAGCCCAGCACCCAGCCCCACCCTAGGCCTCCTTCTACCACCCCTCTCTCCCATGGGCACTCTGTGAGCCAAACGTTCTAGGCATCCCCGGCTCTGGCTAGCTGACCACAGGATGGGAGGTGGTGGGGGCCCACTGCACAAGACTCTGCCAAACCGCCCACCAGCCCCTTCATATCGTACTCTGGCCAGGTGACCCCAGCATCATTCAAAGAGACCTCCCTGAGCTGGCCACAGCAGCCAGCTGTCCCCACCCAGTCTCTGCCTGCAGCCTGGGAGCTGTTTCCCCACCCCACCATGTCCAGGTTCTCGCAGACTTGCTTGGACACGGGGCTGGACTTCTGCGGCAGGGGCAGAGGTTCAGCAGAAGCATGATGCCAGGAGCCCTGACAGGCTGGGTGCTGGTGCCCAGGTGAGAGCAGAGGTGCGGAAGGCAGGCATGGACTGTGAGCTCAGCCCTCTGGGGTGGTATCTCCTCTCCTTCATCAGGCCTTAGGGAGGTAGTCTTCCCTGCCCTGGATGAGGCCTTGGACAGGTCCGTGCCCCGATGGTCACCTTCAGGGAGCTAAGTGCCCCCTTGTCATATATGTGGTAGCGGCTGTCCAGTCCCAGGTAACAGTTCAGAGGCCGAAGCAGGCTTGGCATGTCCCCTCTGCACCCCCTCCTGCTCGTGCTGGAGGCTGGCAGTGGGTCTGGGGCTGGAGCTGGGTCTTGTGGACCCACCCCACTCACTGGATGGGCCACCTCCTACTTCTGGTGGCTTTGTCTGCTCTGGGTGGACAAGGCAGGTGGATACAACTGCCCGTTTTTCTTGTGGGTCCTTCCCTGGCTGTTCCGGAAGTCTCCTGCCAAATCTTCCCTCATGGAACCCTTGACTCAGTCACAGCTGTGTATCTGGTGGTCTTCCTTGGCCCCCGGGTGCAGTGGTCTCCCTCTCCTGCATTCTCCTTGCCATTCTAGGAAGCCAGCAGACAGGACAAGGATGACCCATGCCGGCTCTCTCTTGTCCCCAGGAAGCACGTGGACACAAGCCATTGTGTCCCCAGCAGAGACAGACCCCAACACCCGGCTTTCCCAGTCTCGGGCCTGGGTCCCCTGCCTTCAGGAATTGTACTTTGGAGCTCTGTGAAGGTGTCGCTAGGCTTGGGGAGAGAATGGGTGAGTGGGGACCTTCCCCTCAGTTCCTGCTTTCTCCCAGGAAGTGTCTTCACTCACCCACTCCCACCTCTGACCCCTTTAAACATCCTGAGAAGCTCCAGACTGGGTGTCAAGTTCAAGGACTGTGGAACCAGCCTGCATAGGAGTGAGTCCTGGCCCTTTACACACCAAGCCGGCAGCTTTTGGCAAGTTAATAATCTTCTCTGTGCCTCAGTTTCCTCAACTGTACAATGGGGACAGCGGCATCACTCCAGCTTTTGGTAGCAAAGAGAATTTAGTGTTGTATGTTTAAGTGCTAGAACAGCTCCCAGGAAGTAGCAGGAGGGTTAACTATTACGGTAACCTGTTCTGGTCCCAGTGTGGACCTGTCATTTGGCTGGTTATATCGGACACCACCTTTGACCTCTTCCTAAGCCCATACTGGACCACAGTGTGGATTTCTGGCTTTCCTGACCAGATAGCTCTGGGACTTCCTGCTAGAGCTGTGTGGTGCCCAGTTCCAGGGAGTTGACTGGTGTCCCTTGTGCCATGGTCCAAGCTGCCTCTTCCAACCCTGCCTTGCCATTTGGGGGACTCCCCAGAGCTGCAGCAGAAGGCAGAGTGGATGCCTCCCAAGTGGAAGGCAGTATAGGTTTTCATGGGATTTTTCTTCACTCAGGATAGAGTGACTTGAAGCACCCACCAATCATGGGCGGGCTTGGTGGACCTCACTTGGTGCTGATTTGGGACCCTGAGCCTGAGGTTTTAGCCAGTGGCACTCTAAGGCTCTATGCTACAGGTGCAGCGACATGCCAGAAGTCCACTGCAGAGGTCCTGCTGCATGTGTGACTTTGGACAAGTGTCTCACCTCTTAGTGCCCAGTGTCCTTATCTGTAAAGATAGAATGATGAGGGGACAGCAGGATTGTGCCAAGACTTTCTGGTCCACAGAAAGCTTTAACTGAGTCTTCACTTGCTTTTCATTCTTGAAGAATATTTGCATTGGATACAGAATTCTGGGTTCACAGATTTTTAAATTCTCTTTCAACACTTTGAACATCTTCCGGACTCTGGACTCTAGTATCTTTTTTTTTTTTTTTAAGATTTGTTTATCTTAGAAAGAGCATAAGCCAGGGGAGACATAGGGGGAGAGGGAGAGTGACAATCTCAAGCAGACTTCCCATTGAGCATGGAGCCCAACACAGGGCTGATCCCAGGATCCCAAGATCATGACCTGAGCTGAAATCAAGAGCCAGCCGCCCAACTGACTGAGCCACCCAGTCGCCCCTGGATCCAGTATTTCTGATGAGAAATTAGCATTCATTTGAGTCCCGATGCCTCTGAATGTAACATGGTTTTATTCTAGCTGCTTACAAAATGTTACCATTATTTTGGTCCTCAGCAGTTTAATGGTTAGGTGTGGTTTTCTCGGTATTTATCCTCTTTGGAGTTAACTGAGTTTCCTAAATGTGTGCATTGATGTCTTTTCCCATACTGGGGATTTCGTCAGTCATTATTCCTTGAAATCTTTCTCCTACTCTACTAACTCTCTCCTCTCTTTCTGGAACTCCAATTATGTGTATGTTATACATTTGATGTTGAGTTACAGATCCCAGAAGATCTGTTCTTTCCTCTTTCAATTTATTTTCTCTCAAGTGTATTAAGTCTTTCTTCCAGCATCTTGAATTTTCAGTTAAGCAATTCAGTGGTTTTCTGTTTCAGATACTGTATTTTTTAGTTATAGGATGTCCATTTGGTTATTTTTTTAAAAATATTTTATTTATTTGACAGAGAGAGACAGTGAGAGAAGGAACACAAGCAGGGGGAGTGGGAGAGGGAGAAGCAGGCCTTCCCCTGAAGAGGGATTCCAGTGAGGGGCTCAATCCCATGACCCTGGGGACCATGACCTGAGCTGAAGGCAAATGCTCAACAGCTGAGCCACACAGGCACCCCTCTACTTGGTTATTTTAAAAATTGTTTCTCTTTCTCTGTTGAAATGTCCTTTTTATCATCCAGTGGGAGCAAATTTTCCTTTATATCCTTGAACATAGTTATAATTCCTACTTTAAATTTTTTTCATTTGCTAATTCCAACATCCAGACATTCCATAGCTAGTTTCTGTCAATTATCCTTATATTAAGTATGGGCAATGTGCTCTTATTCCTTTGTGTGTCTTCAAAATAATTTTGGATTATATCCCGGGTATTGTGAATGATAACATTGTAGAGATTCTAGATGTTTAGTATATCCCTCCAAAGAGCATTTTTGTTTTATTTTGTATTTGTGAGCAGTTAACTTGGTTGACTCCAACGGCAAACCCCATTTCTGGGGAGATGGGCACAAACTCCAGTTCACTTCTTTTAGCCTTAGCTGGGCTGCTTGGAGTCTGTCATGGGTATGCATGTTTTATGGCCAAAGATTTGGGCAGAGTTTATGTGCTATATTTGGGGACCTCCCTTAGGCATCCCCCTTTCTAGAATTTAGTACCTCACTTTCTGTCTACTACTATGGTTTCCCCAGCCTCTGTCACCTGGTTCATTGAGCCTTAAGTGTAATACATTCTACCTGAGTTTCAACAGCTACATAGCACAGACTGGGGCCTTTTCCCAGACTAAAAGCCATGAAAATTACTCACTGGGTGAGTGATTGCTAATTTTCCTGCAGGTTCCAACTGCATTTGGTAGCTGTTTTATTGTTCTTCTGCTGAGCTGTGTTTTCACAGTAGCTGTGTTCAGGTAGCTATGTTTGATTGTTCTTCTGCTGAGGCTTTGTAGTTGTGATTGGTGAGAGAGTTGATCCAACAGGAGCCACCAGGCTATTAGCAGAAGCGAAAGCTCCTATGGAGACATTCAGAACGGTGCCTGGCTGATGAGCACGTAAGACACGTGAGCTGATGTTATTGACTGCACCACTGGGTTTCCTTCCATGGTCAAGATGAGAAGCAACATGGATATGGACACCCTCATGAAAGAAGGGGTCCACATTCAATGAGGGGCACACAGTGGGCATTAGACTGTTGTTGTAGGAGACCACTGAAATGGGGAGCAGCAGCACTCTCCGGGAGGCTTCCTGGAGGAGGTGGTATTGGGGCAGGAGATGTGTCAGATGTTCCAAGATGAGAGAATAGACTTTCTGATTCAGGGTTTTATTGATAAGGATTTCTAGCTCTCGGGGGAGGTAACCTTTCCTAGGGTAGCCCTGGAAGTTACTTCCTGTAGCAGTGAATAGATGTGAAACATCCAGGAGCCCCAAAGTCTGAGGAAGCAATGCCTTGGCCTGCTTACTCCCTAAATGTTCCCAGGATGGGACCAGCACTGGGCTGGAGGTCAGGACCCCTAAACCTTCCTAGTAAGGTTGAGCTACCACTCATTTTGCTCACTTCTGAGCCCGCCATTGGGAAGTCTGTGGAGGCCAGAAGCAAGGATGACAGGGAGCTTTAGTTTTCTGTCCAGTTAATTTTGGTAACTCCTCATTCCTCAGAGTTGTGATCCTTTCTCCCCAACACACCCCGTGGTCCCACTGGAGCTTCCAATCCTGGGCAGGCTCTGTTATGGCCATGCTACAAAACTGAGGCTCAGAGAAGTGGTGTGACCAACCCAAGGCCACACAGCTAAGGCGCTGGGGCTGAGACTCCAACCCAGGACTTCCCACTGGCCCTCGAACAGCTCAGGAGATTGCCCCGGTGCAGGGTCCTCCATCTCTCCAGCTGCCAATGGAAATAATAGCCATATCCCCCTCAGGGGCTGGCGTGAGTTTCAAAAGAGGCCGAGTGTGTGAAACTGACACATAAATTGTAAATTGCCTACAGACGTTAGTGTCTGTTACTGTGGTAACCGCCCAGCATTTATAGACTGCATTCACTCTGGGTACCAGTGGTCACATTGGCATTTTAATTTAATAGCATTGTTATTCTTCCGTCGTAAAAACAATATAAATTATGCATATGTCCAAACTCACCAATTGTATATATCAAATATGTGCATTTTTGTAAATCAGTTGTATCCCAATAAAGCTATTAAAAATTACCTTCATTACAGAAAATTGAGAAAATGTAGAAAAGTAGAAAAAGACACAAAAATATTTTATTGCAGCAACCCCAAAGTACCCTCTGCTAATGTGGGGGGGTGGTAGTCATTTTTCGGCTTTTCTTCCCTCTGCCCAGTGTGTGTGCCATTTAACACGGCTGTGATCACTGGTGTATATAATTAAAAGCATTTTATACACAATTTTATATCCTGCTCTTTGCCCCTTAGGGGCTGCTAAGAGGAAGAGCGAGGACTGCTGCCTTGCTGTCCGGGTCCCTGGCTCCGCTGGGCTCTGGCTCTGGGTCCAGTGTGCTTGTGCTCCTCAGTCAGGGTGGATGGCCCCGGAGAGGGCCTGACGTATGCCCCCGCTCTGTGCTCAGCAAGCATTTCCATATTCCTATCCGCTGCTCTCCTTGTCTTGTTTTTCTAAGTGTAATGAAATGTGCTTTTATCGTGATCTATGGAAAGTCCAGCTCATCATCCCACTTCTAAACCACCTTCTCTCTCTTCATTTCTTTTGTCGTCAAACGGGCATTTACTTGGGCTCAGAAGGCTAGTGCAGGCCAGAAGCTGCCTGTAACAACAGGCACTGATTGGAAAAGCAAAAGGTGTTGATTGAATAGGAAAGTGAAAATCACTTGAGGGCTTGAGATAAGACATAGCAGGTGCTTTTGAGAAGCAGCAAGGAGCCCCGTCTGAGTGTAAGAGCGAGGTGGGCAGGAGGGAAGATGAGGCTGGGCGGGGTGAGAGGGGTTATCTTTTTACCAAGTGGAAACATGAAACTCAGTGGCAGTGAACCACAATTTCTTCTTGAGCACCTGATGATCCTGCTCATCTGGGCTGGGCTGGGCTGGGCGAGCAGGTGGGCAGAGGCCCTGCTTGGGGCTGACTCTGTTGCATTCCTCTCCCCCTCCTGAGACCGCTGGGCTGGCATGGGCAGGTCCTTCTGGCAGGGGCAGGGACAGGATGGTGGCTTATCCGATGGTGCCCCGTAGGCCAGAGCAAATCACGTGGCCAAACCCAGAGCTGGGAGTGGTGATGGGGGGCGGGGGCTGGGGATTGCCCAGCCCAGGGTGGGAGGCAGGGCCATGTTCTGTGCAGGTGCAGGAGAAGGGCCAAGGTCTGGGCTTCTGACGTGGTCTGCCTCTGGGGACTGCAGACTACTCAAGCTTTAGACCCCTCTGAGACATCGCTTTACTCCAAGGTCAAATGGGGATTTGACTCAAAGGGTTTCGGGTGGGCTCCCTCGTGCTCTGCTGGGGTTAGCATAAGCAGTGGCAGGGAGAAAGCAAAGAGATCCTTTAGGGGGCTGTTGGAATCTTCCAGGCGAGAGGCGGGGAGATGTGGGTGGGATCTGGCTACATTGCGTAGGCTTGGCCAGGAGGGTGGGACACGGCCCATGGAAAGGGAGACTGAGAAAGGGGTCAGGGAGATTCCAAGGCTTGGGCCCGAGCCAGGGGAGGATGGAACTGCCACCACCTGGTGGGGGAGGCGACCCAGGAGGGCTTTGGGAGGGCACAGCATCTGGTTTGGGGGACCAGTGCAGCATTTGGGGCCGAGTCACACCGTGATTCAGGTCACTGTGGGAGATTGGACTGGGGGCTGTATTTAGAGCAGTGGTTTATTGGAGAGTAGGTCTCCAGTGCTGAAGCTGGACTTGGTGCCTGCAGAGTCCAGGCCAGGAATGCGTGAAGGTTACGGGGGTCCCTCCAGTGGGGAACTCATGGGGGGCAGGGATGACCATAGCTGGCCCCAGTGGATCCCAGAGTAGGGCTAGCATCAGATTGTGGCCCATTCATCTGGTCAGCACACGAAACCCCCAAGCTGCTTCCGGAAGGAGGAGGAGGAAGGAAAGAAGCAGGAAGGAGAGAGAGGGAAGCAAGCCTGCGAACAAGTCTCCATCCCATAGCCAGTGGGGAGGGGACAGGGAGACCTTCGGCCCCTCGTTAGTACTCCTGACCCTCGGGCCCCTGCTTCTGGATGGTGGCCCAGCCCATGGGTGCAGGCTCTGGTGAGGGGGGGCTATTCTGTTGAGCTGCACAGTACTGGGGTCCTAATGAGCCACACCTTCCTGTCTCTCCCTACTCCCCACAGCCGATATCATCTCTACTGTTGAGTTCAACCATACCGGAGAGCTGCTGGCCACAGGCGACAAGGGTGGCCGGGTTGTCATCTTCCAGCGGGAACCGGAGGTGCGGCGGGACCTGGTGGTGGCGGGAGGGGGCGCCACACCCCACCCGGGCCTTTGCTGGCTCTGTCCTGGACTTGGGACACATTCAGAACAGGCAGGGGCAGCTGTGGCCCTGGGTTAAGCCTCTGATTGCTGCCCTCTGCCTGGGTGTCCCGGCCAGCGGTGGGGTGGACAGGAAGACTGCGTTTTCTGGAGCCGTGGGGCTGCCTTCAGGCTGGGGTTGGTGACTTGGCTGAGCCCCAGGCCTCGCCCTTACGAGGTTTGTTGTCCAGCAGAATTTCAGGTCAGACTGGGGTGGCCTGGAACAACCTACCTAGGGGCACTGTTTTTGAACCGCTATGAGAACATCATGATAAAAGACCCCCATTTGTTGAGTACCTACTATGTGCGGTTACCTTGCTGTGTTCTCTACACACTTTTGTCATTGACTCTCCACTGCCCACCTCAGAGGGTAGGGACCGACACCTATTTTACAGATGAGGACACTTGGAGAAGTTGCCCAGCTAGTGAGCAAAGACCAGGGGCCGAAACCAAGGCCATGTGTTGCCACGTACACCGTGCCTCGGAAAGGGGTGACCCACACACCAAACACACGCAGGGATTCGATGCTGAGGACGGAAGGGCGCGCACCAAGGAGGTGGAGGACAGAGAAGGGAGAGGGGAGGGCAAGTGGGATGAAGGGAGAGGAAAGAGGGGTGAGGAAGAGAAGGGGGGGTTGAGAAGGAGAATGGGGAGGAGAGGGATGAAGGGGGCAGGAGAGATGTTGCAGATACATCCCTGCCCCGTTCCATTCCAGAGTGTTCCTCAAGGTCTGACTTCTCTGTGTTCCCTCCCTCCCACTGTAACCCCTCTCACGACAACCCCAGTGGGGCCTTTAGGTGCTATAAGAGCCCTCACATCACAGACGGGCAGACCAAAGCTCGGAGGGTATAACCTAACTTAGCCAGGACACTTAGTGAAAAACAGACGGCTGAAAATCGGTTACCCGAGCACAGACCTGTGGCCGGAGCATGCCGATTTCACAAGAAGGACCCGGGTCACCCACTGGTGATTGCAAAGCCAAGCCTCCTTTTTGCGGGAAGAAAATTAAATGGGGAGATGCACGTTTCTTGACTTTGGAATTTTTCTCCCATAATTTTTTTCTGTATTCTGGTCCCCGTGACCTTAGTCATAGACAGCGATCATGGCAGCTGAAGGGACTTAGAGGCAAAAACACAGAAGCTTGCCAGAAGCAGGACAGGTGTATAAATATAGCAATAGATGCTTTTAGAAAAAATCAGCAGGAACTTGAAATTCTGTCTGGTTGACTGTCTCTGTTTGCTCCCGGGCGGGTTACATGTCTGGCTGAAGCTTTGTATCACCATGTACACTGAACATGTCCACTGAGAAGGCCAGCCCTGTGCCCACGATGCCTCCCCACCTCACTGTTTGGAGGGCCCTATCACGAGGGTCCTTGTTATTGGGAGCTCTGCTACCTCAGCCAGGATGGACCCATGGAGGAAAGCCATGGGGATGATGGCCTGGCCCCAGTCTGACATTCCAGAATATTCTACCTCTGTGTAAAAATCTGCTCCAAGATGCATGCATCCCATGAGTCAGGACCAAGTTGGACACTTGGACTGGAAGAGCAGACAGGAGCCTTGGCCATGGTGTCAGACAGACCTCAGATGCACAAGGGATGCATGGCCTTTGAGGGGAGCAGTCAGTTCACCTCCGAATCTCCACTTTCTCATCTGTAAAATGGGGGAAAATGGCTGTGCCCACTCCAGAGGGGTCATGCAGATAGAACAAGACGAAGAGGGAGAAGCACTTAGATCAGCACCCTGCACATAGTAGGTGCTTAGTAAATGTGAGCCACCCTGATTGCTGGACTGAGGAGAAGATGGGGCTTCGCTACAGCCACGCACCAAGTCATTGGTCATTTAAAATGCAGAGTTCCCTTTGACCCTGATGTCAGATCGCCCAGCCCTGGTGGACACGGGCTCCTGGTGGTCAGCGCGCCCCTCACCCCTGCCCCTGCGGGCCTGGAGCTCACGCCCCCTTGTCTGGCTTTTCTGGCAGAGTAAAAATGCGCCTCACAGCCAAGGCGAGTATGACGTCTACAGCACCTTCCAGAGCCATGAGCCTGAGTTCGATTATCTCAAGAGTCTGGAGATAGAGGAGAAAATCAACAAGATCAAGTGGCTTCCGCAGCACAATGCCGCCCACTCCCTGCTGTCCACCAACGGTGAGGGGCGTGCGTGGGGGTGGGGCGCCGGCTCTCTGGTGCTCTTTCCCAGTTCGCTTGGACTGAGCATCCTTCTAGCTCCCCAGACCTCTGAAAGAGCATCTTGAGCGGGTGGGAACATTCCGAGCCATGAGGTTCGTGGCTTCCTCCTCCCTGGCCCGTGGCGGGTGTGGGGCTTGTTTGCACTGCAACAGCTGGCTGGGTCAGGGGCAACTCTGTCATTACTGTTCCTGGGAGGTGGATGGAGCGTGACATTCCCAACCGAGGAGGCAGACCTAACTTTTGGAATCCCAGAACACCCCTGGGTGGGGTTGTCACTCAGAATGTGGGGCGGGCAGCCGCAGGAGGACGGGTTCAGAAGCCTGGCTGGACATTTGACCGTTCTGCCCCAGGAAGGGTGCATGCACCACTCCCCCACCCCCGCCTAGGCTCCAGGGAGGCTCCTGGCCAGACTCCTCCTTCGATGTGTCCCGCTCAGGGCCTGGATGCTGGGGCCCGAGGCTCGGTGTCCCCCTGCTCACCCTCCTGCATCTCTCGCCCCTGTCATCAGTGGTGTCTGAGTGGTGGGAGGACAAGTCTGGACTCTGTCCCAGCCCTGTGATCTTGGGGCAGTGGCTTTGCTTCCCTAGGCCTCGGTTCCCTCCCCTGTGCAGCGGGGTGGACACAGCTCCCCCGGATTGTGGTCGGGGTGACATGGAGGCCACACGGCCAGGACCCTGAGGCCAGCCAGCCCTGCTGCAGCGTGCGTGAGCCTCACACGGTGATGCCACCTGTCCTCCCTGACAGAACCCAGACTTAGTGCAGCGGCTAAGGCATCCTCAAGACTGCTTGGACTTGACCCCTCCAACCCTTGCGCCTGAAGGCCGCCCTGTCTACCCCTCACCTGGCCAGCCCCTCCTCATCCCTCAGACCTCCAGTGCATGTCACCTGCCACTGAGCCTTTGAGGACTTCTCCGCTCAGCCTGCTGTCCCTCCCGCAGTCAGTTCTGGCCGCCTCCCACCCCTGCCAGCCCCTCCTGACCCCGGGCCTGCCCTCTGGGTCTCCTGCTGCTCTCATCCTTCACTGCGCCCAGTGCAGGACCAAGCCCCCTAAGGGTGCCTGGCCCTGGGCCATGCTCAGGCAGGAGTCCATCACGTGGTTCACATCCCGGCCCTGCCACTTCCTCATCTGCGTTGCCAAGGTTATTCCTGCCTTGTGGGGGCGCTGACTGGACAAAATGACGAAAAGCCACAGGGTAGCTTAGAACAGGGCTGGTGCTAGGGAGTCGCACATGCGTGCTCCTTTCCTTTAACCATGGGAGTGGGATGTTTCATTCTCCTCCTGTCCCTCGGGAGGGAAGGTCAGCTTCAGGAGCTTCTTTACCGTGGGTTTAAATTCCACCTGCACCCTTTCAAAACGGCATGTCCTTGGTACCTACAAGGGTTGATGATAGCAGTTGTCTCCCTCCTCTTCCTTCTCCCACGGAGAAGGCTGTTTGTTTTGGCTACAGTCCCGGAAGCAGAACCGATATGATAAGCATGTGTGTGTGTGCGTGTGTGCGCGTGCGTGTGTATAGGTGTGTAGCTGTGGAGGTAGGGATACGCATGTACATACAGATAAGATATATGGGAAGAGATATTTTAAGTTGTCTCACATGATGGTGGGGGCTGGAAAACCCAAAATATGCAGGGCTGCGTGGAAGGCTGGAGATCCATGGAAGAGCTCATGTTACAGCTTGAGTCCGAAGGCCACCTGCTGGCAGAATTCTCTCTTTCTTCGGGGGTGAGGAGGGGTGTGTCAGGCCTTTGAAGGCCTTCAACTGATTAGACAAGGCCCACCTGCAGCATGGCCAGCAGTCTGCTTTGCTCTATGTTTTTATTTCTTTTTCTGTGTGTGTGTGTGTGTGTGTATGTGTGGTTTAACAGAAGTTTGTTCTTCATTCCCATAAAGTCCATCGCAGGGCTGTGGGACTTTCCAGAACAGCTGTTCTCAATGCGGGGGGTTCAGCATTCCAAAGTACTTTAGTTGCTGGCCCCTGTTTCTGTATGGGTTTCCACGACTGGAATTCCCAGCCACCCCATCTCCTGAACTGTGCTCCGTGCTGGTGTTAGTCATGCGTCTCATTGCATTTGCTCTGTTTTGAAAGATAAAACTATCAAACTATGGAAGATCACGGAACGAGATAAAAGGCCCGAGGGATATAACCTGAAAGATGAAGAAGGAAAGCTTAAGGACTTGTCCACAGTGACGTCACTGCAGGTAAGATGTGGAACGCGTGAGGTTCTGGCAAGCGGGAAGCAGTGTGGGTTTCATATGTGAAACAGTGAGACTTCAGGACTTGAGGGGCCTTTGAGATTTGAGCCAGAGTTGGGTTCGGGTCCTGGCTGGGCTGTTTCCCTGTGGGGAGGCTGCAGGCTCTTCTCTGGCTCTAGCCTTGGGCTCTTCATGAGCTAAGCAGAGGCCATTCTCTTTCTCTCAGAAGTGATGTGGGGATGAGGTGGGGTGATACGTGTCCTGGAGAACCCATGGGCTGAACTTCGTGGATTCCAAGCCCTTTGCCGAAGGGCCGAAGGGCCGAGAGAGGCCTGGAATAGGTGATTCTCGCCGCCTGCTCAGTGGGAAAGAGGGCTATTTGAAAAGAGGCTGGGAAGGTTCAGCTGCGGGACCATGCCAAAGCAAACTCTTGTTCCCACATGATTAAAAGGCAAAAGAACTCCTCTTTCTTCCAGAGGCTGTGAGACACAGTGGAGAGTGTTCTGGAGTCCCAGGATCTGGGTTCAAATCCTGCCTGGGCCACTGGCTGCCGGTGTGGCCTTGGGAGGCACTCAGCCTCCGTGAGTCTGCTGACTCCTGGTCTGGAACGAGCATAAGCACTGTGGCCTGCATGAGTCTTCCAAGCACTCTACCCATGGTACCTCAGTCCTCCCCAAAGTCCTATAAACGGGACATATGATTATCAATACCATTTGACAGATGAAACAAGAGCCAGGATCCAAACCCAGGAAAGTCTGGCTCCAGAATCAGCATCCCAGGCTCTTCCGTGATGTGGGAGCAAGGTCCCAGCCTTCCGGGAGAGCAGTGGGGATGGTCAGTGGTGTCCTGCGAGAAGATTCCGTAGAAGTCTGTCCCTGTCCATCTCCAGCAGGCCACAGCCACAGGGAGCATAGCCAGGCCACCTTGTCTGCCCCTTGCTTCCAGAACGGAACCTGGAACATGGCAGGGCTCTGCTCGTGTCTGCTGAAGGGGATGCTGGTGCCATGGCTCATTTGGACTTATTTACGCATTGCACACCTAGAGCACCAGTTTTGTGCCCAGCCCTGCTTGGGGCATGGGGAGCCCTCAGCGAAACAAAGAGCCTGGGGGCAGGATTGGGTCTGAGTCTCAGTGTCTCCTGTTCCTGGGACCAGCTTGGCTCTGAGGAGGCGGCCTGAGTCCCATGAGTGAGCCTCACAGGTACCTCTCTTCAGCTTCGATTTCCATGTTTTGGCCGATTGGAAAAGCCTGGGTCACATCGCACAAGCTGCCTGTCCTCCTGGGAGAGGGGGACCAACTCACGACTCTGAGTGTGCACCACTCCCGCGGGGGGCTGGGGATGGGAGGACAGTGGCGAGGCCTGGCGTGGGGCTGTTCGCGTTTCTCCCGGGCTCCCCAACGGCTCCCAGGTCCACTAGTGGTTGGTCAGGCGGCTGAAGGCAGGGCCCTGCCCCATGCCTCCGTTTCCTCACCAGCAAAATGGGGATGAGGACTCACTTTCCCTGAAGCAGCTCAGTGTATACGCTGACTACGTGTGCAGAGAATCGTCATAAATATGAAAGAGTAATCAATGTTGGTCCCGAGATGAAGAAATAAATGTTTAAGCATATCAGCCTCTAAATGACTGGCAAATTGTGCAAATAAATTCTGAGAAAGCCAGGAGGCCAATTAGCTTCCACATTGAGTAATGGGAGTGATGTGCTCCCTCCCATGTCTCCCCCAGCCCCCAGGAAGTTTATGAGGCTTTCATCTGGTGGGAAGGATGCAATTATCACCACTTGATGGGCTTGGCGTTTGCGGCAGAGCCGGTGGCCCGCGGGAATCCATTTATTTCCCTCCCAGCATCTGAGAATTTGCTCTGTATCTCACTCACATCCCAAGATGACCCTTAACCACCCGCTGAGGCTGGAGGAGGAGAAAGGGAGAAAGAACGGGGGCATCTGGGGCTTTCCTCCTCTTACGTCTTCCTTGTCTCTTCTTGTGTTTCCCAAGCCACCCAGCCGTGTGCAGTTTTTTACTGAATCCAAGCTGTTCCTGCTGGAGCCTGTCACTGTTGTTTACTGACCAGCTGCTATGCCCTGGGCCCCATGCTAGCTCCCTGGGTTTCAGAGGTGGGCTGGGTCAGACTGAGTGCACAGCCCCACAGGGAGACAGACACGGAGTCATTCTACCTTGTTGATTTGGTGAACTCCTATTCATCCTTTAAAACCCTATTAGCTTTCTCCTCTGGGAAGCTGTTTCTACACAAGCCACGGAAAAATCCTCACCCTGTTTCTGTGCAGTCTGGCCTTGTGTATCCACAATGTTCTGTCCTTAGTGTTTAGATGTCTCCTGTCCTGTCTCTCACCTTGACTAGACTGTGGCTTCTAGAAGGGTTGGGGGAGAAGAATCGTTTTAATCATGAGACACCCAAAACTTCAGGGCATTTTTATTTTCACTCTTCTCCTTTGTTCTTTTAATGACTCTGAAATATGGTTTGGGGATGGCAGTAAATGACAGAGCCCTGGGTGTAGGCCAAGGCTGCCAAGAGGGGAAGTGATGTTGCCAGAAGGAGGGGAGGCAGATTGAGATCTAAGACTTTGCTGGGCCAGTGATACTCTGACCTTCTCCAGACAGGTGTGACATGAGAGAGTCCAGGGGACCTGCGGGTGGCTGTGACTTGAGGAAAAGGAAGGAAGATTAAGAGCTGGCCTAGAATATCCAACACGGGGGGGACATGGGCAAGGCGGAGGCCCAGTCACACCACCCGCTCTCATCTCAGGTAGAGTTCCTAGAAGCTCAGGCCCAGAGTCAGCGACACAAGTATGGCCCAGAGCCAGGCAGGCATGCACACCGATTTTGCACACATCCACACTCATGTTCACACATGTGCACACCCACACACCCGCATTCACGCATCACACACCCACATCCATGTGCATGCCCACACATACACCTGCACAAATGCATACTTGCATACGCCCACACTCATGCACACGCATGCACACTCACATGTGCACAAGCAGGCACACATGCTGGCACAGGCTTGTGCTGGGTCCCCTGGTGCTGTGCCAGAGGAGGAATATTTAGGGCTCACGCACCCTGACTGTAGCACCAAGCTCCCTGGGGAGCCCAAGGGACTCACCCCATTCATTTATTCACTGACCTGCCCACTCATTCCCCCAGGACCTTTCTGTGCAGGATCCTGGGCTGAGCATCAGTCATACAGAGATGAACACAAGAAGACACGGTGCACCCCAGGAATACGACAGGCCACTGCAGGAATACGACAGCAGCCTTGTCATGGGGCCAGGCCTATGACAGACTGTGGCCCCTCCAGGGAGCCCCTGGCCCAGCCTAAGAGTGACGGGCAATCAGGAGAGGTCCACTGGGAGGAGATTGTCAGGTCCATGTCAGCCCAAGTCTGAGCCACACAGCCTTTGTCAGCCCTGCTCCTACGATCCCTCCTCATTTCCCTTCCTACCTGGCACCTTTCCAGCCACCCTGTCACCCGACCCTGCACCTGTTTATTTTTCCACATAGCACCTGTGCTATGGGAACTCTCGCTCACATAGACACACACGCGCACACGTGCTCCCTTCTGTATCGGTTTATTTTCTCTCTCCCACCCGAGGGCTGGTAGCCCGTCTGCCCCTGTGTGTCCTCGCCCAGTTCAGCTTGGCTTCCCGGGACTCTCCCTGGTAACTGCTGCCCCAGGCCCAGGACCCTGGCAGGTAGCAGGACGAGTCAGCATAACCTGGTGTTCAAAGAGGGTGATCGTTTCAGGCAGAGGTCATGGAGGGAAGCCAAGACACAGGATGTGATGCTGTCCCAGGGACTCCTCACACCACCCTCTCTGGCGGGAGTTCGTGTGCATGAGGCTAACACCAGCGGCCCTAACAGATAATCCCAGCATCACAGGGAGCAGCACACAGAAATGTCTTGCTCATTTATGGGAAGGCCCAGGGTCGGTGTTCCTGGTGGACACAAGACCCTCCTGCAAGGACACAGACTCCTTCCATCCCACGGCCTTCACTCCAAAATCTCAGGTCCTCACCTTCCAGCAGTGGAATGGGAATGCAGGTAGAGAAGGCCCACGTGCCCAGTGTCACTGTGCTCACATCCTACTGGTCAGAACCAGTCACATGGCCACAGCCAACTGCAAGGGCAGCTGGGAAATGTAGTTCTTGCCTCCGCAGCCACTTCCTTGTGAAAAGGGAACAAAAATGGTGGATCGTTGGAGGGGGCTGCCATGGTATCTTCTTATTTCATTTCAGAGGCGAGGAATCTGGGGTTCTGAGGGGTTTGGCCTCTTATTCAATGTCCAGCAGCCGACTCAGAACGAATCCTGGGAGGCTAAGCTTTCCTGTAGGGCTAGCTGGTGAAGAATGTTGGCCACATTGTGCTGCCTGTTCCCAGTCTGTGCAGGATGGACACCCACAAGCACACTCCTGGCCTCTGGTTGTCATCGTGTAGCCCCGGCATGCCGTCTCTGCCTTGGGTCCCCCTCCCCCTGCACCACCCCCCTCCGTCACCTCATCATCCTGCAGCCCACCCCCTCCCCTGCAGGTGCCTGTGCTGAAGCCCATGGATCTGATGGTGGAGGTGAGCCCACGGAGGGTCTTCGCCAACGGCCACACCTACCACATCAACTCCATCTCCGTCAACAGTGACTGTGAGACGTACATGTCGGCGGACGACCTGCGCATCAACCTCTGGCACCTGGCTGTCACCGACAGGAGCTTCAGTATCCTTTCCCGCACCATCTCTCAGGGGGCTTCCGGAAGGGGGGTGCTGGCTCAGTTCTGCTTTCACTCAGCTTCTTCAGCAAGTGAGGCCCCAATCTGGAATCCTGATGAACTGATTTATGAAAACTCTAAATCCATGACTGCCGAGGGTTATATTTGACCCCTTGCCTTCTCTGGATGGCTGTGTTCCCTGTCGTTCTGGGACCGCCTTGGGGACCCCAGAGGAGAGAGAGTTCTGGGGTCTGTCCTCCCGGAGGAGGGATGGCAAACCCATTGGAGAGTCAGATGGAGGCTGCTCTGGACCCTCCTCCCTGCAGCCCAAGGCAGGGGCCTGAGTGTGTGATGAACAACCTTGGGGTCCCGGCTTAGGGGGATAGTCGAGGTGTCAGGAGCCCAGCTGGAGGGGGTCAGAGGGGGGCCTGCCTGGAGGTGCCCTATATCTAGGCAAGCTAAGGGCAGTAGGATGGACTCTAGACCCCGCTGGCTGGTGAGGAAAGAACTTGGTACACAAGCACAAGCCTGGGAGGGGCCCCCATGGACAAAGCAGGCAGGTTGCTACCGTGTCACTGTTTGCAGGCCAGTAATAATAATCCTACACAGTGGGGCTCTGCGCCTGACTTCAGCATGTGTTCATGTCAACTCATGTCACCCTCACAGCAACCCGGGAGGTAGGTGCTCTCATGACTTCCTGTATCAATGAGGAAACTGAGTCCCAGGGAGCCCAAGTTAACCCACTCAGAGCTCACACATAGTAAGTGTCCGACCCAGCACCTGGCACCCCAAACCCCTGACTCCCCATCTCCAACCTTTATGTCCAGCTGCCTTTTGTGAAGTCTGCTTCCCAGATGTGCAATGGAACGGGGTAGGAGGCACCCCCCCCCAACTCCAGAACTGTCATGCAAGCTGACAGTCTCCCAAGTGTCCCCTCTGTGCTGGGCACCGGGCTGCTTCTGCCACCAGGAGCTCCCAGCATGGGGCGTCCGGCCTGCTACTGCTGCTGCCTTACCTAAGGTCACGAGTAGGTTGTGTCCATCAGAGCAGAAGCCAGGGCTGGCCGGGAGGGCGTGTGGGAGCAGGAAGGAGCTGTATGGAGGACTTGAAGGTGAGACAGAGGGTAGCAAATGGCTTCTGAGGGTCAGAATGGCCCCTGAGAGTCAGGGGCTGGCTGGAGGCCACTGGGCAGAGAGACCTTGGGAACAGGGAGAAAGGGGGCTCACAGGAACAGAGAACAAGCACATGTTCTTCCCTGAGCCCCATGGGTGGGTGTGGGGCTTTGCGGTCACTGTGAGCCTCTGCAAGAGTCTTGCTCTGCCCCCAGCTTCCTGTGAGCCTCATGGACCCCCTCCCCGCTAGGACTGCAGCGGGCGCGTTCAGTGAGCCCCTCCCAGCTGCGCCGAGCACAGAGCTGGTGCTTGGTGTCAGGAAACGAAAGCATCTGTCTCCTTCCTGCCCCAAAAGGGTGGAGAGCTCTGAGCCAGGAGGGTGGAAGTGGATTGCGGTGGGCCCAGAGTTCAAGGGGAAGCTGAAGCTGGAGCTGCTCAGAAGGAATGGAAGCTCAGATTTGGCTTGGTGGAGAGAGCTGGGCTGGGCATCTGCCTGATGCTCCATTAACGCTGAAAGCCCAGTGGGCCCTGCCCTTGTTCCCAGTGCTGAGAGCTTCAGTGGGTCAGGACTCCTTTGGTTGCAAGGCTTAGAACACCTCATCCCTGCTGACTCAATCAAATACAGGCATTTACTGACTTGTGGATCATGAGAAGGCTTCAGGCACAGCTGGAGCCAGGGGCTGAAACAATGCCATTAGATGGTTCTCTCTGCTTTTCTTGCATCTGCTCTCTGCTCTGGCTTATCTCCGGTGCCCCATGGTGGCAAACTGGGGCCAACAGCACATGCCCTGCCCTCCAGAATAAAGTCCAAGAGGAAAGAGACCAGTTTCCTGTAACCTGTCCCACCAAGCCCCCAGATGGTGCCCCATGGGCTCTGATGGGGGCCTCAAGGGCACCTCTGAACCTGTGACTATTGTGGGGGTGGGATACAGTGCTCTGACTGGTCAGGCCTGAATCAAGGGTGCTGGAGGGGGTCACTATAGGGGTCCCCTTGGGAAAAGCAGGCACTGTCCCAGCAGTTGGGGGTCCCTGTGGTGGATCACACAGCCAGATGTCCCCTGCCAAGTTTGAGGTGTTGACCAGTTTCCTAGCAGAACAAAATGGGTCACATGGCAGCTTTAGGTCTGCAAACAGGGTGAGCACGGGACTTGAGGGATTGTTCCGGGCTGTCCTCAGCGCTTCCTCCTAGCACTCGACCATGTTCCCTTTGCTGTCTCACTTGACCTTGGTGTTGATATGAAAGCTGAATGCAGTGGCCCGTTATCACCCCATTGTGCAGTGCAGAAATAGAAGTTCAGGGAGACTGGGGGCTGGGCTGACGGGGGCAGAGCTGGGACTCACTCTCGGGCCTCCATGGCCTGGGCCCAGGGTGTTTGCCCTGCCCTTGGGCCACCTGCTGTGGCCACTTTCTTGGAGCTCTGGCTCCCTTGTCATAGGACCAGGCTGGGGACATGCCCCAGGCCGGACTAACGCTGCTGGGCTGCTGTAAGAACTCGGTAACACTGTGAATGCCCTCACCCCTTACAAACCATAAAGCCCGCAGCTGTATAAGGGATAGTGTTCCCTTTAGTTTAGCCATTAATTCCTGGTGCCTCTTCTGACCTGGGCCCATGCTGAGCCCCAGGGCCACAGGGACAATGAAAGAAAATCGGCCCTGCCCGTGGGGGCCTCTGGACTGTGTCGGGAACATCACTCTTGCTGTGAGCAGGGCAGCACCTACACAAGCTGTGGTGGGCAAGGGTGGGTGTGGCAAGTGAGGACGGTGGGAGAGCTGTGTGTGTATGTCCTGGGTGGACTGGATTCCAGCAGGCAAGCCTGGAGCCCAGGAGCCCAGGAGCCCAGCAAGGAGATCTGGGGGGAAGCAGCAACGAGCAGGCAGGGGCTTGGCCGTGGGCAGGAGGCAGTGGAGTAGTGGGGCAGTGGGCCATATAATAACCATCTTTCAGACTGAGGTGGCCACAGGACATTGGAACAGGTTAGTTGTGAACAAGAAGAGAGGGTTGATCCACCTCAGGACGGCAGGCACGGTCCTCCTGAGTCCTTATGACCAGCGGTGCCTCCTTGCCCCGTTTAAACACATGGATTGTGCCCTGTCCACATGCTGGGGAGCATGCCATTCACCACTGTATTTATTGAGTGCCTACTGTATGCCAGGCTCTTTGACTTTGAATTAGATAGACAAAGAACTTTGCCTTCCTAGAGCCAACAGACAGTAAACCATTCATGTAATAAACAAGTACATTACCCAGCATGCAAGCAGCTGGCAGGTGCTGGGAGACCACCAAGCATAGTGCTGTGCAGTTTCTCCAGCCCCATTTATCTGCAGGGCTGCTGGTGTGGGCTAAGTGGAGGGGTAGTGGGGAGTCTCCCGGGCCATGCGGTGGTTGTGGAAACCTCCCCTGCTGAGACCGGTTTGTCAGGGAGCCATGGTGCACTTGGCACTCCCTGGGGCCTGTTGCTACTTGGCCACCAGTATGATGAGCCCCAGGGGCCCACGCAGAGCCTGGTACCCGCACTGCGGAGGCTGGCGTCCTGGCAAAAAAGGCGTTGGGACCGTGGGCTGCCACCACGACATGGATCTTGCACCGTCAAGTAACTAGAAAAGGTGTTTCATTTCCAACGTGGGAGGAATGGCTCCAAATTGGGAGACCCCATTTGGGCAAGCACATGGCCAGGTGTTCTGGGCCAGGGGCTTCACCATCCTTTAACTCTTGCCCTCCGGTGTCTTGACTTGCCCCAGTGGGCACTGTGGTTCAGGCTCTGATCCCCCAAAAATCTCCTGCTGCGGAACTACCTTCTTTTTTTTTTTTAAAGATTTTATTTATTTATTTGATAGGCAGAGATCTCAAGTAGACAGAGAGAGAGAGAAGGAAGCAGGCTCCTTGCTGAGCAGAGAGCCCGACGTGGGGCTCGATCCCAGGTCCCTGAGATCATGACCTGAGCCGAAGGCAGAGGCTTTAACCCACTGAGCCACCCAAGCGCCCTGCGGAACTACCTTCTTAAAATACTTTCCACCCTAGCAGAATTGATCTCTAGCAAAGGTTTTGAGAGAAAGGAAAGCCTTCTTAATAAAGGAGAGAAGGTGGGCGTTGTTTGGACCAGTGTGAACAGATAGTGAAGAAGCGGACTCAGAGGACCTTTCTGTTGCTAATTTGAGATTTGGCTGCTATGCATGGAGAGGCAGGGAGCCCGGTGCTCATGGAGCCTCCGTGTGTGTGCCAGGCACCTCCTTCCTCTCCCTCGCCCCCAAGATGGAAGGAGGTGCCAAGCCCTTTCCTTCCTCCCCTTGGATGGCTCTGGAATCAGGCTTTCCTTTCCATCCCTGCCAAGGCCCCGCTGCAGCCACATGGTTCCTGCCTGGCCTGTTGCCTGGATCCTACACAGCCCAACCCCCCTGGCCCTGCACAGAGCTGGGAGAGCGGCTCATCAGATCCTCTGCTCTGAGCATGTCAGGCCCTGGCTTAAAAATCTCAGTGGCTCCCCATCAATTCCTAGAGAAAGTCCAAATCCCTCAGCAATGGCCCCTACCCGCCTCCCCAGGCTCCTGTGCATCAGGCCTGACCACACCTTCAGGCCGTTGGGGTTCCCTTCATGTTATTGGGGGGGATTAAAGGGAGAGGTGCTCTGACTTCTGCTATTCCTCTTCTGGATTGTTCTTTCTCCTTCTTGTAGCCTGGCTGGCTGCCCTTTGCCCTTAAGCGTGACTCACAGCCCCCTTCACCAGGTCACCTCTGCTCTGCCCACTCTGTGTGCCTCCTGGGCTGTCAGAGCCCCTCTGAGCCCACACTATCTGGTCACACCGGGCTTTTCCTCCTCAACCTATTTTCTGGAGAAACGCTTGAGATGAGGCACACCCCCTCTGAGCCGTCTCTGTATCCCCATACATAAGGTAGGGTCTGGCACATAGTAGGTGCTTAGGAATGGTTGTACACAACGACTTTGGATAGAGGAATTCCAGTGTCCATGTGGTGTTAGGATGTAGACACCTCCTTGTAAATCTGGGCTCCGGGGGGCTAGAGACCCCGGGCACAAATTAGCAGCGGTCTGGGCTCTGAGGTCTGGCAGACCTGTGCTCAGATTAATTGTGTAACCTCCTTGGCCACCGATTTCCACCAGTGTAAAATAAGCCAAACTCCTCGTCCAAAGGATGTTTGTAAGGAATAAAGAAGTCATGCTTGTGAAAGGCCCGGCAGTAATCAGGCCCACCAGGTGGCCAGTGTTTCCCCCCTAAACAGAAGCTCCTTAGGTCTTTGAGACTGGCTCTCAGAATTGCCGTGTCGTCTCTGATTGTTGAAGCCCCTTTCCTACCCGGCACTGTGTCCACATCTGTTTAAACAACCTCTCACATCCTGTAATACCAACATTGGAGACAGTTGGGCAGCGCTGAGTGATTTTTCTGGAACTTGATGCCTTTTAAATAAAGGTAACAGATTGCACAGAGGGTCTCAGCTGATGGGCCACTGCTTTATTTTTAGCACTTGGAGAATTGTGAAGATGGTTCAATTGATTTTCCTACGCCCTGACCAATTTCTCATGGTGGAAGCTTGTATCGCACCAAGCCTTGGTCGAGCAAATTTCTAATCGCCATTGATGGAGCAGGTCCTGAAATGAGGCGGGATGGTGTGGTGATGAGGGGCAGGCAGAGCCTCCAAACCTCGGTCCACACTCAGCCACCTGTGGGCTGAGCGTGTTCCCCATGCAGGGAACAAAGGAGAGGACTATGGTGGGAGCTAGGAGGGTGGAAGGGTCAGAGAGCACAGAGCCTGGTGGACTTCAGACTCAACTCACACTGGCCCTGACCTGCTGTCAGGCACCCTAGAAGCTGCCTTGTTACATCCTCCCATAGTTCCACTCTACAGAGAAGGAACAGGAATGTGTGCTCAGAAATGCCCTGGGTCTGAATCCCCAAAATTGTTTCCCACCCAGAAAGCATGTGGGTGAACTCTTGCCAGCACACCCTTGCTTGGGGGCTCAGCAAGGCTGGGCTTCCAGCGGGGCCTGTGGGGGGGGAGGGCTTGTCAGCTGTCCATGGTGCTGACTTCACAGGCAACCAGCGCTGTGGGTGCTCTCCCCCACCACTTCCCCCCACCACCTCGCACAGCACCATCACCCTCATCCCTTACTGAGACGTACTCTGCCCAACACAGCTCTGAGCACATCGCTTATGCCAATTCTCTTTAAACCTCCTGACAACACTGTGGAGTAGGCCTCATTCACATCCCCCTTATATAGACAAGGAAACGAAGCCACAGGAAGGACAAGTAATACCCAGAGTTACCCAGCTGGGAAGTGGCAGGGCCTAGGATTCAGACTCGGGACCTCTGGGTGCAGAATGCACACGCATCCCTGCACAACCTTGCAGTGAGGAGAGCCACAGCCTTTGCCACAGCCGCTGTCATTCCACCTCTAGCCCGTACGTGGTTCACCTCATGGGGCTGTCATTTTGTGGGTGGTGTGGGAATGAGCTCTGAGAAGCCCCATGAGTACAATGATGTTTCCTGGCTTTACTTTTAGATCCTAAGGGAAAGCGTGTACTCTCCCACAGCAGGACAGAGTGGGGATCATATGGTGACATAGGTGACAGTTGACCCAGGTGGCCAAGTGCATGGGCGGTGGCAGCTGTGTGTTCCTAGCAGAGGCTCTAGTGATGAGAATGTGTGCCTTTTCTGTGCTTCTGATTCCTCCTGATGGGCCTCCATGGCATTTCTGAGACATGCTCCTGATTAAATTCCTCCACCCTTGACCCCAGCCCGGAGTCCTGTCTCCTATCCTGTCCCATTGGAGCTCCGGCAGGACAGCATTGTGAGGTCCTCTGCTTTCACTGCTGGGCTGGAAACCCTGGGAGGGGAGGTCAAGAGAGGCTCTGGTTTGCCTTCTCTCAGTAACCACGAGAAGGCAGCCTCCTGGGTGTGCTTCCCGGCTCTGTCCTGTCTGGGGTTTCTCCCTCAGCTCTTAGGAGCCAAGGAAGGCGTGCCATTCAACACAGAGCCTTAAGTTCTTATTTTCTCAGGGAGGAGGGGCATATGCTGCACCTTTGGCAACCTGCTTAATTTCCTGTTTTCCCAGAGGGAGAGAAAGACTCTGATTCTGATTTGGAGAACTTTAATTATTGCTAAAAGTACTAACTGGGCTAGGGCCTTTTTAAAAATCATATGTCTAAGTCATTTTATTTACTTTAATTGCTAGGGCCTTTGACTTAATGTCCTCTCATTAAATCCTTATCACAGCCTTGCTAAGCAGATGTTATCAATCCATTCTGCAGATGAGAAAAGCAGGGGCAGGGAGGTGGAGAAGTTGTCCAGAGGGTCACACAGCTGTGTACCGTGGGGCTGGACTATTAAGCCCTGATCTTTGTGACTCTGAACTGAGTGCTTTCTTCCCTAGCTCGGAACTTGGGAATCACATAGGCTGGCTGGTGGCTTGACACATGAAGACACACAAGGGCTTTAGCGGGCTTGTGCGTGAGCAGTTACATGGACTAGCTCCTCTCCATGGCCCCCGATGGCCCCAGCAATCTGGCTCTTCTTTCCAAGCAGGACTGCACCCTCATAGTTAGTAAGGTTCTGATCAGAGAAGGGCAGGAGACTGTCACGGGCTGAATTGTGTCCCACTGAAATTCATATGTTGGCGTCCTATCCCCAGGACCTCAAATGTAACTATATTTGGTCTTTCTTTAAAGAGGTGATTAAGCTAAAAGGAATCCATTGGGGGGGGGTGTCCTAATCCCTTGTGACTGTTGTCCTTACAGGAAGAGGAGGTTAAGAGAGAGAGGGGGAAGACTATGCGAGGAGATGGGCAGAAGAGGGCCATCTACACCCTACAGAGAGAAGCCTTAAAGAAGGCAACATTCTGATAACTTGATCTTGAACTTCCAGCCTCCAGGACTAGAAGGGAATAATTTATTGTTTAAGCCACCCACGCTGTGGCAGCCTGCAGCAAATTCATACAGAGGCCAAGGTTGCCAGGAACCTTTTCCAGGAACTGATGCGGTTTGGCCAGAGTGCTTCTAGCTCATGTCCGTAGCCAGGTCATCTTTTGGAGAAAACTGGCTGGAAAAAAAAAAAAGGAAGAAATAGGAAGAGAAATAGGAAGAATAGGTGGCTATTCCCCAACAAGACTGCCTCCATGGGCAGGAGGCCTTCTCCAGTGTCCCTGGAGAGCCCGTGGGGGAGGCTTCTCATGGCGTGGTTCTCAGCAGAACTGCCTCCGTCCTCGTGCGGTGGCTGCTCCGTCCCCATGGTAACTGTCTCCCCCATCCCGAGAGCATGTTCCTGCTGAGACATCTAGATCAACCACACTTTGTTTAGTTGAATCAGTGGAGCCCAAGGCTGCATCCTTCTCATTGAATGCTCCCACCCACACTGCTAGCACCCCCCTTGCAGGTCATGAGCCAGTCCATTGTGCCCCAGCTGCCTTGCCTGTGGGGTTGCGTATCGTGTGGAGATGCCCTCCTGCCAGAAAAGGGTGGGCGCAGGGAGGAGCACGAGCTGGGAGTCAGGAAGCCAGGACTCTGTCCTTGCTCTGAGGTGGCCCACCCATGGCCCTGGGTACCTCACTTGCCAGCCCTGGGGTCTCTCTCCTCCTTCGTGGGCGTGGAGGATGGGTGGTCCTTCCCACAGGGATGGGAGGGACCTGACTGGCAGGTGCAGGTTTGGGGGCTGCACTCAGCAGCTCTCTGAGGGGTGGACTGGGTCTCCAGCTTCAGCGGCTGCATCTCTATAGAGTCCCTGGTCGTGGCGCTGTCCCTAAAGCCTGCCGTGATGTTAGTTCGTATCTGTGTGCTTCTTTGATGTTTACGGGATGGTTTCCATCCCTGTTCCTCACTTGAGCTCCTTCCCAAATAAACCAGTGATATTTGTCGTTTTCATGGGCCTGACTGATCTCATGGCCGGGAGGAGATTTGGCCGTGGATGAGTGATGGCCCTTGGCACTTGTGCCCACCTCCCCCCACCCATCCCCAGTAGTGGAGGGGGAATCCGGCTGAGAGGTGAACTTAGAGGAATGAGAGCCACTGAGCTGCAGTGACCTTCTCCCCGACACTTCAGGGACCCTCCAAGTGGGACATCGTGGTGATGCGGCCCAGGGACCAATGTGATCCTGGCTGGCTGCCAAAAAGTCATGGCCCTTTGGCAGCAAGCGATGAAGGAGGTTCTATAAAAATCCCTATAAACCTGATGACACAGCAGAAGGCCCGCCTGGAGTACCTTGCAGTGTCCTTGACAGCAAGAGCTGCAGACTCTGCTCTGGGTGGGGCGGACAAAAGCCTGTTTCAGAGCTTTGCTGACTCCTCCCGGCAAGAGCCAGAGCTCACAGGGCACAGTCAGGCCAGTGGGGCTCTGTCTCACTCTGGTCCTGCAGGGGGTCAAGAAGGGAGGTTACTGTTACAAAAGCAAGACCACAGTCCTTTTTCTGGGCCTGCAGCCAGCAAAGCACAGCCCTGGGGGTCAGAGCACCGGCTCGCATTTTAAGGGCACTCAGCCACTCCCGTGCATGTTGTCCGCACCCGCTCGGCTGTGGAGCCGCAGCGCTGACCAGTCGAGGTGAGATCTTACTGCCTCTTATGCCTAAAATGCTGACTCTCGGGCCTTTTACAGACATCTGCCTGCCCTGGGTCTAGAGCGATCTGCCCATTTACACTTGGGCCCGGAAGGAAAAGGGATTCATTGTAAGATATGGGGCAGGACCCCAAAGCTGTGAGGAGCTAGAGACCTCCCCCTAGACCCTGGCGCTCCAGGGAACACACCCCTTCCGGCCCGAAGTGTGCACTTCTCACCCCTGCTCTGCTTTGCCCCCATCACGGGGGCCATTGCCGACAGTGGAAACCAGCTCAGTCAGTCCCGGGCGGGGCCCCCTCTGCCAAGACCCAAGAGCGCGGCTCTTCCTTCCTGAGCCCCCCCCACCACATCCTCCACCACGGGACGGGGTACACATCACTTACGGCTGGAGAGGTTTGAGGGGTCACAGCCGGGAAGTAGCGTGCCAGTGGCCAGCCCACGGGGCGGACAAGGCACAAAAGCCAAGCATGAGCAGGTCTGTGGGCAGAAGGCAGTGGGGACCTAAGGAAGGCAGCCTTCCCGAGAACCTCACAGAAACCCAGGCGCAGTGTGCTTCCTGGGTTCCGCCGTGCTCTGGAGCGTTCGCACAGATGCTGCAAGGATTCCTAACGCGCTGCTGGGCGGTGGCCCTTCTAATGGCCCTTGTTAGGGACCCCCTCCCTGCCCCCCGGGCCTGGCCTTTCCCTGAGCCTGCGCTTCGCCTTCCCTGTAAGGGCTTCGTCCCCTTGAGTTGGGTGGAACGCTCCCTGTGCACCCCTGGCCCAGTTCTCAGGGGCCCCCGACCAGCTGGGGGGTTCATCCACTTTTGCAAATCCCCTGTCGTGTGCACGTGTGGCCTCACTGAGAGAAAGAGTACTTGTAGATATAGTGAAGGGCCTTAAGAGGAGGCCATACAGAGTTCCCGGAGTGGCTCTGAACCAGTGACAAGTGTCTTTCTAAGGCTACGTGACCATGGGGGCAGGAAGGTCACATGACCACGGGGTTGCAGGAAGCATGTAGTCCGGACTTGAGCAAAGAGGCCATACCCGTTCGCTTGGCCTTGGGCCCCTTGTGGGTCAAGGAGCAGCACCTGGGGTCCAGGGGAGGAGGCTTCTGAGCCCCCCAATGCACTGCCTTCCCAGGGACGCACAGTCTTCCCATCTTGGTGAACAGATTTTCACGAGCGTCGGCCTCTCTCTCTACAAGCCAGACACTGAGTAAATGTGGGTGGCCAGTGACTCACGACGGTCATAAACAGAAAAACAGTTGTGGTTGGGTGCATAAGAGTTTTGGATTTGGTGGACACAGAGTGATTGGAGCTCAGATGTCACACCTCTGATCCTTCGCCACTGAGCTGCATTCTAGAACATTCCGAGGTGAGAAAAGGAAGAGGGCTTAGATGTTGAGTGGGTCGGGAGGGTAGGTTATGGCCAGAAACAGACCACTGGAAAGTCTCAGAAGCTTGAAACAATTCAGATATCTTTTGTAGCAGGTCCCCTGGGGTACAGGTCCCCCCTGCAGAGGGGAAGGTGTCATGGCACACCTCATGCTGACTCTCAAAGCTTTTCAGCCTGGGGGTGGGGAGGAAAGCCTGGCACCTGTCACTTCTGCCCTCCATTCTTCGGGAGAAGCAATCAGGACGCGGCTGCCCTGAGTTCCGTGGTGCCCATGGACAGGTCCCCCTACCCTGCCCCAGAAGGGAAGCTGGAGTGGTTGGTAAGGTGTTTCCACCTTATCCCACCGACTCCTGCTCCCCCAGAAGTTGCAGCCCGACGAAACACGGTGCAAACATGTGTCCCCTAATATGTGATGCACTGGGTCTCCAAGCCCAGCTGGGTTCCCTGAGGCCCGGGCATTTCCATGTCCCCAAGCTTCCTTGGACTTTTGTGGCCCGAGTTTGGCAGAGAGGACTTAGTTCCCCCAAGCAGAAGCATCAGACAGGTGCTGCACTCACGTGTCTGACATTTCACAAACGGCCGCACCTTTTCCCCAGACACCATTTTAAGGTTGGGGGAGAAGCTGAAGCCGTTCCCAAGCAGGAGTATGTAGGCGCTTAGCCCCTGAAGGATGAGGATGGAATTAGCAGCACAGAAGTCTCAGCTTTTTCTTACTGTTCAGTCTCATTTTTTATGATTTAATCTCTTCTTATTGTCCCAGAAAACTGCAGTTTCCTGGGAAACCAGCCCAGGCTCCTTTCTCCTCTATATTTTTATGTGATTCTAAGTTTCTGGTTAATGAGATGTTTCCAGAAGCAGTATTTGAGTGTGAGCATACAGACTCTCCTTAGTGCTTCTGGTCACTCAGCTTCAACACTTTTTTGTGTTGTTTTAGAAACTCTCCTGTTTGCAAAAGTCACAAAATGCCCCTTTATTAAGGCTGCGGGTGGGAGGAGGAGGGAGGGCTGATGGCAGGTGAGTCTCAATCGGTATTTTCCAGATAACAAAAAGCAGTAAAGTCCTTGATATTCACTGAGCTCTGTGATGTGTCAAGCAGTGAGCAAGGGGCTTGGACTCCTGTAGTTTAAACAGTACGACTGTGTTAGAACTGTTGGCCCATTTTACAGATGAAGAAACAGAGGCACGAAGAGCTGGGGAACTTCCCCTTGATTGCATGGGGAAGAGGTGGCAGAGCTGGGATTTGAACCCCAGGCTCTGATTCCAGGGCCCACACACAGATGCAGAGGGAGGAGAGGGCATTTCAGCTACAGGGGACAGGCTGGGTAGAGCCCCCACGCAGGACTGGGGACGCCAGAGACCAGGATGTCGCTGTCAGCGAGGAAAGCACCTTTAGGGCTCAGGGACCAGTTGGATCCAAAGCTGGAGAGGCGGAGAGGGGCTGTGCCGGGCCTTGAACGCTACACCAACAGATTTGAATTTGCTATTGTAGACGATAAGCAATGGCTGGGAATGTAGATTTACTACTTGCTGCTGAGCCATCCTGGGCAAGTTGCTTACCCTCTCTGGGCTCTAGAGTATCTGCCAAGGATACTTTCTTTGCAAGCAACAGAATTCCTGATCCTAATAGAAAGTGGATTTATTGACTCCCATATTTAATTGTACAAGGCTCATGGCTTCCTGCACATCCCAATTCAGGATTCAAACAGCATTGCTGGGTCTTTTCCTCCGCTCCGTCTTTGAAGGTGTCTGCCCCAGCTGCAGGCTCCAGGTTTCCCTTGTCCCAGCAACACGAACATGCCCCTCTTCTGCACACCACCCAGCCCAGCAGAGAGGACACAGCTGCTCCCAGCATTGTCCTGCGTCTCAAGCCTGGAATCCCTGTGCCGGCACCTGCGAGGCCACGTGCTCAGCCCTCCTGGCGATTGTTCGTGGAGTGGAAGGCACAGATGAGGGCAGAGAACCCAGAAAGGCAGAGAACCTTTTCCCCAAAGGAAAGTCTTGATGCCATGGACAGAAGGGCAGTGGGTGCCGGTGGGTGGGGTTCCCCACACACTCAGCCCCAGGTGCAAAGCATCAGTGACAGGGAGAACTGAAATTGTTCATCAGAAGCCCTGCACGTGCTAGGCCCCCAAATGCTCCTTGCCTTCTGCTCGGCACCTGGTATGGGGGGAGGAAGAGAGGCTGGGAAGCTGGTGGGTGCTGGCTAGGGAGAGGGCATAGGTTGGTGGGGGGAGGCTGCAGGGACAGGGAATGGCATCCAGAGGGGGCAGCCCACAGGCAGTTGGACATGCCGGTCTGTAGCTCGGTGCTACAAAGTCTGGGGCTTTGTCCAGGGGTCTCGGGGATGTAGATGTGGCTCAGACGCAGGGTAGGTGGGAAGGCAGAGCAGCGAGGGTGCCCTGCCTTCTCTGCCCTTTCCTTGATGGGCCAGACATCGTGGACATCAAGCCAGCCAATATGGAGGACCTCACGGAAGTGATCACAGCGTCTGAGTTTCACCCCCACCACTGCAACCTCTTTGTCTACAGCAGCAGCAAGGGCTCCCTGCGTCTCTGCGACATGCGTGCAGCCGCTCTGTGTGACAAGCACTCCAAACGTAAGTGTCCACACCAGCTGGGACCCGGTACAGAGTGGGGGCGGCAGGACAGCGCCTGTCCTGGGGCTGGTGTCCCGGGGAGGGTGGGAGTGGCGTAGGTGTCTCCTGCACTGGCTGGAGCAGGGGGAAGCTGATCTTGCCACCCACTGCCCCTCTGAGTCCCCAGACAGGAGCTGCCCAGCATCCAGGGACCAGGCTGCTAAAACAAGGGTCCAGGAGTAAGCTGGGAGGCAGAAGCTAAGGAGGGACCATACTCAGTGGTCGCCTTCCTCCAGGCGACCAAGTTCCTGGTGGAACTTCCTCCAGGAAGCCTTCTCTGACCTCCACATTGGTTCAGGCCCTTTCTCTGTGCCCCTGGAGTCCCCAGAGCTTCCTTCTCTCAGACTGGCCACACCCTGAAGAATTTTCTGTGGGCTGGGGCATCTCCCCCAGCAGCTTGTGAGCTCCATGAGGTCACTTCCTCATGCTGGAACCCACCTCAGGGCCAGCCAGGGAGAGGGATGCCTGAGCAAGGTCCAGGGAACATGACAGGACAGCTTCCATTGTCCTCACTGGACATGCTGAGCCAGGCACCCAGACAGCTGTCACCCACATCGTCTCATCCCCACACAAGCACTGACAGAGAGCTGCACAAAACAGGAAGCTGAGCCTCCAGGGTTGGGTCCAGTGTCACCCAGAGTGACAAGTGGTGAGGTAGAACTTGAACCCAGGACTCTCCAGGCTGAGCTGCTTGGTGCTGGGTTTCCCAGAGGCCTCTGAAGGCAGAGGATCAAGGGCTCAGGCCAGGGTGTCCTCCCTGGGTGACCTTGCAGTGGCAGCAGGGAACAGGGACAGACAGGACTCCAGTCAGGGGGTGGGGACTTTGGTTCTTCTCTGTCTCTACCCAAGAGCCTGCAACAGTATCTGGAAATAAGCATTTGTTGAGTGAATGAATTAATAAGTGACCAGTGGGCCCCTGGAGGCAGTTTTAGCAAGGTCTGTTGGGAGGGACTGGATCACTCTTCTCCCCTCGGGAGCCTGGTTTCCTTGGGCAGCCCAAGAGGGTGGCTGTTGGCTGGCTCACAGGGACTGGAGCTCAGGACCCTCTGCGGCTGCTGGCCCTTCCCCACTCCTTGGCCAAGCCCGGTCCCCTTACATCTCCCCCCACTGCTCTTTTCTAGGCAAGCCAATTTGCGCGGCTGTGCCTCTCCAGGGCTTCCCCACTGGTTTCCTCACTGGGTGGCACATCCCTTTGCGCAGTTGGCACTTGCAAATTCAGAGGGCTGAGAGGCCAGCCCCGAGGGTGGGAGAGCAGATGGCCCTCTGAGCAGAGCCGGGACACCACCTGCTATGCTCCAGATGTTTTCTGCCATGGTGGGTGTAGCAAGAGCTAGTAGACAGGCGATGAACTCGTCACTGGGTCGTATCGTGTCATGTCAGGGGGTGGTGACAGATAGCAACAACAGTCACCGAGGAGTAGGGCGTAGGGAGAAGTTAAAATGGAACGGACACCCCGAGGTGCCACTGAGCCATGCAATCTCTGGGAGGAAGAATGTTCTAGAAGGGAGACACTGCAGGCTCTGAGGTGGGACCTGAGGTGCAGTGACCAAGGAGAAGGGTGTCGGGAGCTGAGGTCAGAGAGGCACGCGAGATGGGTGACTTAGAAAGCCCGTAGGTCAGGGGAAGGATCCCGTTTTATTCTAAGTGAGGTCAGACACCTGCGGAGGGTTGAGGGTAGGGCAGGATCTCGTGAGATGTGTGTTTGAGAAGAACAGATTATAGAGGGGTCAGCGTGGAAATAGGTGGGAGGAGCCCCACCCCAAGGTTCATTGAGAAGAAACAGCACACCCCGGGTGGGATGGCCAAGGGGGGAGTTAGCCCCAATTCTGGGAACTGTTCTTTGAAGGCTGAGCTGGCAGCCTGTGCCAAGTGGGGTGTGGACCACGATGACTCCATCTGAGGTTTTGTTTGTGCGGTGGGTGAAGGTGGGGTCCTATCCTGGGACAGACAATGGGCTTGCAGGGAGCAGAGCAGCCAGGAGCAGAGATGGGACCAATGGGCCAGTGTTGGACATGTACGTGGGAGATCATGCTGGGCTCCAGGGAGGGTGGGTCCCAGCTGGAGATAAAGGTGCAGAGCTGTCAGTGTTTGGATGGACAGGAAGCCCAGGTGTGCATGTGGATGGCGCCCAGCCCCCAAGGAGCAACCCAGGGCTCTATCGGGGTCCAAGAGCTGCCCAAACAGATCACCACAGACTTATGGCTTAACAGGACACAGGTATTTTGTCTCTTACAGTTTTGCAGTTCTGAAGTCTGATACGGGTCTGAGCTGACAAAAGTCAAGGTGTCGACAGGGCTGGTCCCTTCTGGAGGCTCTGGTGAGGAGGAATCCATGCCTCCCCTTCTCTGGCTTCTGCCTCCCCTTCCCCTTTTAAGGACCCTGGGGATTCCATTGGGCCCACCTGGAGCATTTGGCTGATCGGTGATCTTAGTTTCCCCTTTGACACATAACAGAACATATTCCCAGGTGCTGTGGATTAGGGGGCAGATCACCCTGGGGGCCATTATTCTGTATCTCAGGCCACAGGTGGCCTGGAGACTTACCTATGTGCAGCTCTGGGTCCAACTGGCACAGAACAAGGTTGGGGAAGAGTCTGGGCTCCATTGAGCCCATGCAAGCCCCATGGGAAGGGTGCAGGATGAGACTTCATGGGCCAGCCTTTCTTTCTTTCTTTCTTTCTTTTTAAGATTTTATTTTTTTATTTGACAGAGAGATCACAAGTAGGCAGAGAGGCAGGAAGAGAGAAAGGGGGAAGCAGGCTCCCTGCCGAGTAGAGAGCCCGATGTGGGGCTCGATCCCAGGACCCTGAAATCATGACCTGGGCCGAAGGCAAAGGCTTAACCCACTGAGCCACCCAGGCCTCCCAGGCCAGCCTTTCTTATAGGGGCCAAATTCAGCATTCTACAAGTCCAGCAGAGCAAGTGACAAGTGAATGATAATGCCGTCTGTATACTCCGGTGTCGTTCAGTCATTTAGAATCTTGATTCAGAAGATTTTCCATGACACGAGGAAATGATTATGTTAAAATGTCTGATGGGGGTAAGAAAGTAAGGCAAAGACTATCCCCACCCCCTAAAAAAAACTGAAACAGAAAAAGGGGGAAAGAAATATGCCAAGAGATAGTCCCTGCGTGGTGGGCGCTGACAAGTGATAATCGTGTTTTCTACATCTGTCTGTGTTTTTGCGTTTTAGCTTGGATTTCAACTCTGAATCAGGAAGCAGGTGTGTGTGCGCGGAGGCTGGTGGTATCTGGGGAGTTGAGAGACAGCTTCATGCACCCCACACTGTTTGAATGACGTTTCTCGGGCGGGCTGGTGGTGGGCAGTCAGTCCCTCTTGGCTTTCGTCATCTGGCCCCCCAGGGGTCTGAGCGTGCAGCCACCCACAAGGCTAGCCATCACTACTGGGGTGGCACACACGGGCGGATTCTGGGCCCGTAGCTGTCACGTGCCTGGGGTTGGGGGTGGTATGTGCCTGCAGCGCGTGTGAATCAGCCCACAAACTCCAGAGTGCGAGAACTCGAACTTCATCTTGGATGACTCGGCTCCATTTGTGTTTCTCGCCTCCTCTCCCAGGGCCTCCGGGAACATACCAACTTCAGAGTTGCCCCCCCCAGAGCCCACGGAGGTTCCAGAAAGCTTTTGCAGGGCCCAGGCATGAAGGGAGGGTCACTGTGGCTTCTGACCACCATGATATCTTCCTTCCCCCCATCGACCCCAGGGGTTGAGCTGTGGCCCAGACATTTTTTTGCATAAATGCAAAAATTCTGCTTTTTGCATAAACATTCATAAATGAAGTTGGAAGTTGGTATTCAAATGTCTTTTTTTTTTTAATTTTTTTTGGCACTCTCTTTGCCCAATTTTATTAGGATTCTTCTACTCTTGTCAGACGAGCTGGGCCGCCGCGCTCCCTCTTTGACCAGAATGGTTAGTTTAACCTCTAACTTGAAGTCTTAGTGAAACTCGTATGTAGATTGGATTTGGTGGATGGTTTATACAGGTTTGCTAAATGGAATATAGACGTTGTATTTTAAATTTTTTCCAGAACTTTTCTTCGTTCTCCAACTCGATATCGTGTGCCGACGCCTGCCCTTTAATGCTGGTAGAGGGATCACTCGCAGCCTTTTCCCGCCAAGTGCTCCCTCTGGCTTGTTTTCCTGCACTTGCCATTGGTAGCGAGTGGATGGGGTGTCAGCTTCACCGGCATGGGATCCCGCCAGCTCTTAGCCCTCCGGGGGAGTCAGGCAGGCAGCCACAGCCAGATGGCAGGAGGCCGGTGTGGCTGTTTCAGATCAGAACACAAATGGTTCAAACTGAGTCTTTAAAGAGCCCCAGAGATTATATTTCTTCCTTAATATCTCGTGTCGGTCGGTTGATCTGGGTGCCCCAGACTCAGGCGTGGCGGGCAGGGGCCCCTGGATGAGGTCATCCTCCCAAGAGCTAAACCCGGGACTCTCCATTCACTGGATGAAGAGTATCCTGGGCCACAAGTGGGTGTTGATTTCTGCCCTGGGACAGCTAAGGAAACTGAGGCACAGCACGGTGTGGTGGCTTCCCCAGGTGCTCTGTCAGGGGCGGAACTGGGGTGCTTGGGCCACGCAGCTGCCCAGCCCACGGCCTCACTGTCTTCCTCCGAAGCCGTGGAGATTCGCGTCTTTTGTCTACTAGTCATTATGACAGGGTAACCATGGAAACATCCTCCGTGATGCCTCAAAATAGTTATTTCTGCTTTTGACGGCACAGAGCAGAGCAGTGTGCTGGGCTGGGGCCCCAGGGGTTGCTAGAACAGGGCATCATGTCAGCCGCTGCCCCTCGTGGGACCCCTGGGATGTGCTGGCTGGGAGCAGGGGCAGCAGCAGCCCGGCTGACGTGTGGGCTGCTGGCTACGTGCCGGGCACTGCTCTTCTGAGATCACGTCTCCATAAATCCTCCGAGCTGCCCAGTGATGGAGGCACTTGGCTGTTCAGCCACAGACATAGACATAGAGCACACAACTGGGAGTGGTGGTGGGGGGTGGTGTAAGCTGCTGTCACACGTTGTCACAAATTTCATAGCATAAAACAACACAAACCTGTATTTTTACACTTCTGGAGGGCAGAGGTCTAGAAATCAGACGGGGCTGCCTTTCTTCCAGAGGCATCAGGGGACATTCTGCTCTCTGGACTTCTCGGGCTTCTAGAGGCCACTGTGTCCTGTGGCTCGTGGCCCTCCCTCCATCTCCAGGTGCGGCACGCCACCCTCTGCTCCGTCATTTCATCGCCCTCTTCCGCCTTTGACCTTCCTATGTCTTTCTCATGAGGACCTTGGTGGTTACTGGAGAACCCAGGATAACCTCTGCATCTCCAGATCCTTCCCTAATCACATCTGCAGTCTTTGCCATGTGAGGTAACACATTCTGGAGATTAGGACGTCTATAGGCGTCATTATTGTTCCCCACATCAGCGGCACAGAGAGGTTAAGGTGTTCTCCCAAGGTCACTCAGCTAGGGTGAGCTAGGATAGAGGCTCCCAGAGTCCCATGCTTGTAAATGTGTACCATTTCTCACTTCATCTTCTCTGAGATTTAGGAACTCTGACAGGTACTGTGGGTGAGCCAGGTTCATTGAAAGGGTCCTGGGGGGTGGGGTGACTAGACTCCCAGAACTCACTCCTGATAATGGATCTGGGGTAGAAGGACCAGACCCAGCCACCCGCTGCCGGGCGGCTCCAGATATCTAGATGCAGAGCCAAGTAAAATGTCTCCAACAGAGGGGACCCCGTGCAAAGGCAAGAGCAAAGCAGGCAGAGGTGCGGGGTGAGGGCAGAGAAGTGTGTGGGACCGCGATCAAAGCACTTTACAGAGACGCAGGAGCTCTGGTTTCCTCCAAAAGGCCAGGAGCCTCAAGGGCGTTTGAGCTGGGAGTGACCCAGCCTGGCTGTGTTGGACAGGATCCCTCTGGCTACTGAGCGGGGGATAAACTGCTGGTGAGGTAGGAGTAGGGTGGGGGGCAGCTGATGCTCAGAGCAGGGTGGGCATAGTGGAGGAGGGAAGGCTGTCAGGTCCTGCCTCCCCACGCAAGTTCCAGCCTGCTGGCTTGGCCCTTACCGAGCTGAGTGGAGAGAGAGGCAAACTGACTGCCAAGTAAATGGGAGCATCGAAGCGGGGCAAGTTTCTGAGGGTGTCCCCCTGCTGCAGCTGGCTCTCCATTAAGGTGGTCCCAGGAGGCCTCTCTGCACCTCAAAGAATGAAAGAGAGCCAAGGAGCCTGGGAAGAGTGGGGGCAGAAGGCAGGGCTGAGGGCCCCAGCGGGTGAGAGGAGTCTGGCTGCAGTGGGGAGAAGGCGGGGCTGATGGGTGCCAAGACAGAGAGGTGGGGGTAGATCATGCAGGACCAGGACCTCAGTGAGGCTTGGATTTTGTTTTGTCCAGTGGTGTTCATCAAACAGTGCCAAGCAGGGGACGGTCATTAGCAGAGAATGACAGTTGTCAACTCTTCACCAGCGAGCACTCATTGTGCCCACCACCTTGTAGTGACGCTCTGCTCATCTCCAGTGGGCATGCCCTCTACCTTCCTGGCGGTGGGAGGGGGTGTTGCTGGGGGGCAGGGACAGGGAGGCAGTCATGCAGGAGGTCCTGACCCCAGCAGTGGCCTTGAAGAGGCACCAGACTTACGGTCCTCCGGCGTGCCCTGTGATCCACAATCCAACTCTTTTCCCTCTGCTGCTGCACAGACCCCTCCCAGCTCCTCCTGGAGCTCTGCCCAGCAAGGCTAGCCTGGGCTCCTCCTAGAGCCCAAGGTGGGGCTAGCCTGGACATGTGCTCATCATTCCACGGCTGTTCTTGTCTAATATCAGAGCAGAGGGGGGACCTGATTCTGGGGCCGCTGCGAGCAACGACGGGGCAGGACCCTCTTGGCTCCTTCAGGTCCACATCTTCCTATACTCCCTGGCAAAGCCCCTCTCCTGTATGTCTGTCCATTTCTCTCCAAGGCCTTACTGGCTTGCATAGTTGTCCCTGCTGGTGTGGCTCAAGCCAGGGTAGTTCTACCCTCTAACTCTGATCCCTCCTTCACCCTGTCCTCATTGGATCAATTCTGCCTGCACTGTTTCACCTTCACCTCCCCCACCTGCAGTCAGAGACCCCGACAGGAGTGGGATGGAGAACGTGCTACCCAAAGGGATCCAAAGCAAGAGCTGGGGGCATTTCTAACAGATACAGGCTTCTCTGCTGGGCCTAGAAGCTTCAGTGGGATTGGATCAGGTTGAGGAAGATATGTATCAGGAAGGGCACAGAGAAGAGGTGGGATGGGCAGGCAGTACCGAAACTTCACTCTGTGAGTAGGGCTGGGCTCTAGTAAGGCTCCGGGCTGGGCAGGGATGCTCAGATGCCCCAAGAGCTCACAGTCCCATGAAGCTCCAAGTCCCATGAAGTGACAACATATCCTGCTGATGCCATCCGGGAGGGCACCCCAGGCTGTGTGGGCAGCAAGGGTGACCCTTTTGTTTCTTTGGAGAACATTTGGACAAGATACACATAGAATAGGGCATTCGAGTTGGGGTTCGGAAGGATGTATAGGAGTTGGTAGGAAGGACAAGAACTAAAACTGGGAACGGAGATTTCAGGGAAAGAAAACCAATGAGAAAATGTTACAAAAATAGCCACACAATTTTACTGAGTAGATACTGCTCAGTAAAACAGAGCAGTTTTTTTTAAAGGTTTTATTCATTTATTTGACAGAGACCACAAATAGGCAGAGAGGCAGACAGAGAGAGAGGAGGAGCAGGCTCCTCGCTAAGCAGAGAGCCCGACGTGGGGCTCGATCCCAGGACCCTGGGATCATGACCCGAGCTGAAGGCAGAGGCTTTAACCCACTGAGCCACCCAGGCGCCCCAAAACTGAGCAGTTTTATAATGAATAACTCCCAGCTATTTCTTCCAGAGGTCCCATCATGCTTTGTTCTCCAGGCCAGGGAAGCTGGGCCAGGGGCTTGCCTATGGGCATGTAGAACTCTGCTCTGTTCTGCTGCCTGGTACGGGAGGGCAGAGCACTGAAAGGCATTCATTTAAGGTGACCCTGATGGTGAGTTGTTCAGTGTGCAACCCTATGGGCCTTGCTTGCCTCACCCTTTTTGAGGCGCTGGGGCCCTGGCAGAAAGGCGGTTGGAGGGTGACTGGAGAAGCAGGTTGGTGAGGGCCGCATTAGGAAGGAGCTTATCAGCTCCGTGTAGGAGTCTGAGTCTTGGTCCTGTGGGCAGTGGGAGCCATGGAGGGCTTTAACCAAGAGCAACATCATCAGCTGCATGTGAGGCTGGAGAGGAAGGTCATCATGCCACTTCTGACTTCACCTTCCCATTCTTTGGGTGCAGAGCTGGGCTCCCCAGGACACCTTTGCCTCATTTTGGGGAGTGGGGGGGGCTTCTCCCCCCTCCCCACTATGTGCCAGAGGCAACGCCATGGGGCACCAAGACAGGAGGATGTGTTTGTCAGGGAACCAGCTGGGGCCACAGGGGTCTTAATTATGCAAAATCATTAAAAAGAAGTAAGGCATTTCTGGGGATTCAGAGTCCTCCAACCTGAACATAATTAGGGCAGCGGGGGAGAGGTGGGATTGAGCCCATCACAGCGACAGGGGCTCTAGGATGCATTTCTGTAAACCCTTGGCAGCAGTAATTACTGTGAATGTCCTGAGTGATTCTGTCAGTTAGAGGGGGGACTCCCTCACCTGTGATTAATGCTCTGGGGGGACATGCGGCTTGCCTGTGGTGGTGAGGCCGGGGGAGGGGGGACAGGATCGACGCAGAAGATGACCTTCGTCAACCTTTTGCCAAAAAAAAAATAGTGGTTTCAAAGATTTCACAGGAATGTGTGAAAAATAAAAAGAACTCCTATGTATAGTCTTCCCACGCCTGTCAGTGTCCCTTCAGTCATTGCGTGCAGCTCTGGTCCTCTTGGGCTTAAGGAGTCATCAGAAATGTCCACGTGCAGCCAGAGCTGAGGTGACAGAGGGCCATTTGGTGTTTCTATCTTCCACTATCGATTAGAGCATCCTCTCAGGCTTTGACCTTTGTGGTGTCTTGCTCCTTGAAGCTGGCAGGGGACACGGTCCATGGCTCTGTGACATCCAGTGCAGACACTCCTCTGTAATTCTGGTACCCCCCCCCAGCCCCCTGCCGACCTACGCTGCATGGCCTGCCGGCTGCTCTGCCCCGTGCAGGGGTGAAGTGAGATGGGCCACCCCTGGGGGTTTGGGTGGAGGCTGGCTAGAGGAAACCTCCAGGGTAGGCCTGGGGTGCAAAGCTGGGGTGAAAGAGGCAGACCACGTTTTATATCTTTATAACTCATCTTTTCTTCTGACCCCTCGTGGCAGGAACCGCATCGCCTGGGACAGGAGGGAGATAGGGGTCCTGAATGGCGGGATATGGGGCTGGGATGATGCTAGGAAGTAGGATGGGGGACTTTGGGATCGGGAGGGGCCGGCAGGCAGGGCATGCTTGTGAGCCTCTCGGGACATGTGATGGGCTCTCAGCTTTCCTATTTCAGATCGGGGGGCTTGGGGGCCAGCAGAAGGAGCAGCCACTTGGCCGGTTTCCATGGGGACAGCTGGAAAGGTTGTCAGATGTTTAATTCCTTCCAGACGGGCTGGAAGATAGCTGTCAGCCCACCACTACATCCTCTTCCCGGCTCCCTGGGCCCAGCCCAGCTCCTAAGGAGCTAATGCTTGGTTAGCTTGGTTAGCTAAGGTGACGATGCTTGGCAAGTTTGGTCCCCACCCTGCCCCAGGGCCCCTGTGGGATCCGATTAGCCAGTGAGGACATTGGTGGGCAAACTGGTGAGACAGCCAGCAACAGACTGGGTCCCGAAGAGCTAGTCCTGCTATGTGGGAACCTCTGTGTGTCAGGAAGGCTCGGTTCTCAGGGACAGCAGAGAGGGGGCGCTGCCTGGGGAACCACTCACTGGGCCTTCTGTCCCCCAGTGGGATGGTCCGGTAGGGGCAGCAAGCTGTCACCTTCAGGAGCCATGTAAGCAGCTTCCTATGTGGAGCATGTGGTCTGAGACCATAAGAGGTGGGGGGCAAAGGGCACCTGGGACGCCAGCTCCATCTGGGCAGCAAGATGTGATTTTGCTACAATCCCCGCGGCAGCCGAACCAAACGTGCCTGCCACCAGGGCTCAGCTGCGACCGCTCAGTGCCGCATGGGCAGAAGTCCGGGGCCACAAGCAGTGCCCAGCTTTTTCCAGGATACTGCCCAGTGTGTGTGAGAATGTTAGGACACCTCTTGGTCCTGGCGCTCAGGATCACCAGTAGGTGGCAGCAGAGTACACCACAGCCAGTGCCGCTCTTGGTTCAAATCCCCACTCTGAAGCTTTCTTCTAGCTCAGCGCCTTGGGCGTGGCTTTTAGCCCTTGATGCCTCAGTGTTCCTGGCTATGAAATGGGAGTGATGGTGGGACTGAGCAGACGTTTTTATCAGGCGGTTAGACGAGGTAACGTGCAGTAGGGCTCATCACAGAATCTGGCTGAGACTAGATGTTCAATAACCGTTGTTCCAGAAGCTGCTCCTTCCCTTCTCAGAAGGTTGCTCAGACCCCCCAGCCTGACAGGTGGTCAGTTACAGGTTTGATGAATGAATGAAGGAAGGACTGCTCAGCGAGACCCAGGATAGAAACAGAGTTGTTGGTTATTCTGGCCCATGGGGCCGAGCAGCCTGGTGATGGCCATCTGTTCTCTGTCTCCACAGTATTCGAAGAGCCTGAGGACCCCAGTAACCGCTCCTTCTTCTCCGAGATCATCTCCTCTGTGTCGGATGTGAAGTTCAGCCACAGTGGCCGGTACATGCTCACCCGGGATTATCTCACAGTCAAAGTCTGGGACCTGAACATGGAGGCGAGGCCCATAGAGACCTACCAGGTAGGAGCTGCAGCCCAGACAGACCGGAGCCCCTCCCAGCCTCCATCCCCTGTGCCCGCAATCCCCCCGGAGGGGACATCCCTGGCTGCAGAGGTGGCGTTCATATCCCTGTACGGGAGACGAAGACAGTAAGGTTTAGGAAATCAGGCAGTCCACTTGCTGGCCTCTGTGATCCGGAGCCCAGGGGAACAAGGGTGAGCATCAGCCTTGGCACAGTTTGAGGGTTCGGGTGACTAAAGGTACAGACGTGGTCCTTCCTCGGAGCTGGGGTCTATAGTCCAGGTTAAGTCGGGAGAAGTCCTGCCCTCCCCCTACCCCCTGGGGAGCACCCCTCCTGAGCGTGGGGCTGGGATAGGGGGCATACTCTGTTTCTAGATCCTTAGCCACAAGCCATGGAAACCAGGCACTTCAGCTGAAGCAGGGGAACCCCCCCACCCCAGAAAGGCATTATCCATCAGCTTTGTGTTTTGAGCTACCCAGATCTCTTAGGGATAGAAAACAAAATTCATGGGAATTCATGGGATTAGAGCAAGTCTCCACCAGAAGCCCAGGCAAACCCTCACTGTGTCACCAAGTACTAGGTGGCCACAGGGGGTCACACACTTCTGTTTGTTACCTCTGTTCCTTATTGTCCCCGCAAAGGGAGTGCCATCAGCTCTACTGGGCAGGAAGGGGACCTGGGTGCCAAGAGGCCAGGACTATTGGGACCTGCCTTGCAGCTGGACGGTGTTGGATGCAGAGCCCTCCAGCCCCTTTCCTGTCCTCCCTCCCTTCTGGGGCCTGGGGTAAGGGGTGTCCTGGGAGGCTGGGGGGCAGGGGGGGGCTCACTGGGAAGGGAACAGAGCTTCCGGGAGAGACCGGGAGCTCAGTCTGGAGGTCATATGCCCACAGGTGTATCTGATCCCTTCCTGGGAAGGGCTCATGGAAGGTCTGTCACGGCTCCTGGTGGCAGCCCCATTGCAAGCCACGTGTTTACCGGAGGTCCTGCCCAGTTGTCTCCCAGGCCTCTCTTCACACTGCCTGCCCCAGGGAGGGATCAGCATCTCCTCTGACCCTCAGGAGATGTCAGAGTCTAGAGATTGGGGCAGACATGACCCAGTCCCAGCTCAGGTGCAGGAGTGACCAGCCCCTCCTAGAGCCAGGCTGGGAAATGACTGTCTCGAGGTCCACAGGGGCCCTCAGCCTTCCGAGGCCCGGAGTCAATAAAGGCCCACAGACCCTGAAACTAGGTGCTATGTTTAATACAGGCGTCTTGCAAGGAGAGAACCTCCAGAGAACCTCAGAGCATGTGAGGGCCCACTAAAGTGGGAGGAGACTATCCTGGAGACAAGGCTGTGAGCTGGGTGCTTTGCTTCCAGCCCGCTGGCCTCCTGATTCTAAAATGAAAATAGTTACATAAAACCAACACAGTGACTAACATTTTTGGCTGTTAACACTCTAGAGTCGTGCTCAGCTCCGTTGTGGTTGGCTGACTCTCAGTGTTGAACACATAGGGACTCCTCTCCCTTCAGAAGAAGTCTTGAAGGGGGCATCCAGGAACAGCGAGTGGCTCCAGGCCTCCTTGGGATCCCAACAGCTCCTTCTGTGATCTGGCTCACCGTTATTTGTATATCCGTTCCCTGCCTTCATGAGCAATGCCTCATGGTGGCAAAATGGCTGCCACACTTCAGGATCTATGCCTTCATTCCCAGAAGGAAATAGGAAGGATGTGAAAGTCTGTACTGGTTGGGTCTGTTGGATATTTTCTTGGGAGCGCAGACGCTTTCCCAGAACACTCCTCAGAAGACTTCTTGTAAGGTCGTTGGCTGGAATGGGTCTGTGACCAGGCTGGGGAATGAAGAGTTTCACAGCCTCTATATTTGAGGAAGGTAGGGGAGAAGGGATGGATGGGGATGGGTGTTGCATGAGCCAGCCCTCAGCATGCGCTGCCTTGAGCTTAGTCCTTGGCACACTCTTACTCTCCTAAAGCCTCATGGCTGTCCAGGAAAGTGGGGCCAGTGTTCTGTTGATCCCTTTTATTTGGAGAAAATGGAATTAAATGGTATATCTGCAGGAGGAGAGCTGGCAAACCCCACACCTGATAGGGCTTTCCCCAGAGCCTACGCTCTTCCTCGCTCCGCCACCAGAGGGCTGGGTGTGCTGACCTTGCAGGACGGGGAGAGGGAGAACAGTGCATGTCCGTGCTCTGACTAGTGCACCAGTGAGGCTGCTGGGACCTCCCAGGGAGCACAGTGCACAGAGCAGAGCAGACCTGGAGGGGTTGAACACGGGCCCCTGAGAGTCTGTCTGTGGCCTGCAGGAAGCTAGGCACCATTTATTCCCATTCGTCTGAGCCGTCACACATAATCGGCAGGTGTGTTCTGTGCCAGGCTAGACCCTGGGCTCAGGGAGAAGTAGGAGCCGCAGCTTCACCTTCCAGGGTCCTGGACAACAGGCACACAGTGAGCCTTGGTGTGGTGTGGCCACAGGCCAGGGACTCACTAGGAGGGGGAGGCTCCCTGAGGCCGGCACCTGTGTGAAAGAAACAGCGGGGCCCTCCTGCGTCCGTTTCCTCTTTTTCTCAAGGACTCATAAGCAGGCCAGTGTCCCATCAGGGTGGTCTGGCATGATTCCTTCTGCCGGGCTCTATACCGTCTTTCCCCTGGCCTTGCAGGGTACCCATCCCCCATGTTCACCTGGGGTTCGGGGGCTGCCTAACCCAATGACTCCAGCCCACATTTGGGTCATTTCCTGGTGTCACAGAGCCCTGCCCTCTGCTTCCCTCCTTCCAGGTCTGGGAGATGCACAAGTCCTTCCACCCCACCCTGGCCTCCTCTCTTGGGTCCTGCAGCACAGCCCTCTGGGCCCTCCTCTTTCTGCCTCTCGGCCTTCTTCTCAGCCCAATGCAAAGCTCAGCCTTCTCCTTTGAGCCTCTGGGTAGGGATGCAAGCCCATCCTCTCCCCACTACACCCTCCCCCAGACCCAGAGCCTTGTGGCATCTGGAGGGCCAAGTTGAGTCTCTAACCCACTCATTCATTCTAAAAAGTGCATCAAGCTCCTGTGATGTACCAGGCCCTGTGCACCCCACTGGCAAACTGTGAGGAACAAGACAGATCCTGCCTCGAGGGGCATCCATTCCTACAGGAAAGATGGCCAGAAACCAGGCAAATAGACACAATAATCACAGCCTACAAAAAGTGTGACAAATAAAGCAAACCAGAGGCTGAGGCAAAGAAAGTAGGGTGCTAGAGTCTGAGGGAGGTGAGGGCATCAGCAATCTGTGGGGAAGGTGCGCCCAGAGGAGGGAACAGTAAGTGCAAAGGCCCTGAGGCAGGCTCATGGTTGGTGTGGCCCAGGAATGGTGGGGAGCCAGTTGGAGCAGCAGTATGAGCAGGGGAAGAGAAGAGTCTGAGGTCAGAGAAGTCACTGGGGGCAGAGCTCAGGGGGGTTGTGAGCCCTGGAGGGTCTTGAGCAGCAGCGTGGCACGATCCAGCTTGGTTTCTTAGGGGTCTCCCTGGCTGCCCGTGGAGAGATACTGGGGCTGGCGGGCACAGGAGAACACAGGGAGAGCGGTCAGGAGGCGTTTGCTGTGATCTGGGAGGTGGCCTTGGAGCAGGTGGTAGCATTGGACCTGGTGAGAAGAGGCTGGGCTCTGGATCTCTCTGGATTCTGGACCAGCAGCATGAGGGGTGGGACCAATAAGAGGTATGGGGAGGGATGCTGTTGGTGGTGGCCTTTGTATGGGGAAGGATGGGGAACACTGGGAGGACCGGAGGCTCAGTGGTGGGCAGCCTCGGTGGGCCTCTTGCCATCCCCTTGGCAGCTGGATGGTCTGCTGTGTGCTTTGTCATCAGAGGATGGAGAGGAGCACACAGGAGTCCAGGCAGGGGTGGGGAAAGAAGGGCTATGGAACCCCCTTCCTGGGTGGGCAGGGAAGTCACTGTGTGAGACTCGGGTGAACCTTCGGAGGGGGATGGGGTCCGCACGAACACAGAAAGTTGGGACAGAAGCCGCAGATAGCCCTAACACTCCAGAGGGGACAAGACGGCTCAGCCTGGGGATCCAGGGAGGCGGCCGATGGGGCATCCTTCCTTTTAAAGATGAGTAAGAACTTCCTAGACAGAAAAGGGTGAACACCTCCTTTTATCTTCCTCTCCCCAACCTTCCCTTCCCCCATCCCCTCTTCTCCCCCCCGCCCCGCCCCCCTCACTTGACCCCTGGCTTGTGGCCTGAGTCACTGCCCGACAGGAGTTGAGCATGTATTTCTGTCTGTCCCTCCAGAGTTGATCAGGGTCCCAAATACCTATGGGTGCTTTGCCCCCATTTGTCTGCTTGGAGGGTCTCACCGCTCCCTCTGTAGGTGGGAAGCCTAAGGCTCACAGAGGTTCAGTGACTCTGGGTCACACAGGGTCATACAAGTCATCGCTGTACCCTCCCTCACCCCACTCAGGGGGCAGGACCCCATCCCCAGCAGGGAGCAAGCCCCCACGAGGCCCTCTAGGTGTAGAACTTGTGGGATCAAGCTGCCGGGAGGTGGACATGGGCCACAGGGACATCACCATCTCTCCCATGGTGGCAGGTGACTCTGGTAGAGGGTCCTGGTCTTCCAGTTATAGGCTGTGTGACTTTGGGCCGGTTACTCACCCTCTCTGAGAGGCAGTGCCTCATCCCCAGAACAGGACAGGTGATGCCTGCTCTTGTGTTTAAGAGGCCCTTGGGCGTCCTCCTCCCCTTTCTTCCATGGTTTGTACTCATGGTGACTGTCCTCAGAGGACAGGACCCCTATACTAGGCAGTCTCCTCGGGTTGATCCCACAACAGCCCATAAGCTTTGTGCTTTTATCACTCAAGGGAGGAAGAAACTGAAGCTCAGAGAGGTATAGTCACTTGCTGAGGATCACACAACAGGGGCAGGGGTGGAACCGGGATTTGGTCCCTACAGTATGGTTTCCTTTGTCACGGTGACTGTCCCCTCTCTGGCCACAGCTCAGGGATCGGCCGTGACAGGTTGTGGGTCCTTCTAGGTGAGTGGGGCTGAGTCGGAAGGGCCATCCGGACCCTCAGGGAGATCCTTCTGGCTGCAGGGCCAGGATCCCCCCCACCCCGCCCCAGCTCACCCTGCACCTTCTCTCACTAGGTCCATGATTACCTTCGGAGCAAGCTCTGTTCCCTGTATGAAAATGACTGCATCTTTGACAAGTTTGAATGTGCCTGGAACGGGAGTGACAGGTACCCTGGGCCTGGACAGAGGCCCCGCGGCTGGGGAGGGCCTTGGCTGCTGACCCAGCATGGTGCGAATGTGCCTTGGTGCCTAACGAGCCTTGGTGAACGAAGGTGTTGAGGGGCTCCTGGGCTCAGGATAGGGTGCCACAGGTCCCTGACTACACCCACCTCCAGTCAGTCCCAGGTCCCTAGCCTCATGGCCACTTCCCCGGGGGGGCTGGGGTGAGGGATGTTCCTTTCTGGGGTGGAGAGCACATCTCACAGCCCCACCCATGTGGGAAATGGCCTAAGATGAGCTTCTGATTCCCCATTGTTGGCCTGGCCCAAGGCAGGTGCAGACCGGAAGTCCTATGCTGAAACCATAGGGTGGGGGTGGGGAGGAGGGCCCAGAAACCACAGGGATGGGCCCGGGAGGAAGCCACCTGCACACAGGCTGGCTCGGCCACAGTGTCTGGGCATAGGGGTCCCTTGGAGTTGCTGCTGACATCCTGGGGCTCACCCGGCCCAGGGGGTCTCTACGAGTCACACGGGGTCTGTCAATAACACTTAGAAAACCTGGGTAGAGACCCTGGCTTGAGAGCAGACTGACCCAGAGGGTCAGAGGGAACACCCTGCACCCTCTCCAGGCCTGTACTCAGGCCAAGCCCAGACACCTCCAATGAGGACAGGGCCTGAGCTACAGACCCTGCCATATTGGGGGCTCCCCAGTGAGCACCGGCAGTGGGTCTTGGGGTGTGGGGTCCATTAGAATCTCAGGAGAGGGACATACTGCTGGCCAGAGGGGATTCCAACACTGCTGTGTGTGTGTGTTTTCTGGGGGTTCTCCACTGACTGTGACCACTGCATGCCCTTCCTCCACGTGACCACCAGGGGGCACTCAAGCACAGGCGATGCCTGGCTCCCAAGCACCAGGAGCTGCCAAGCTTGTCCTGGTTGGTGCCCAGCCTGGAGTTAGGCTCTCTTGCCTCTCATGCCACTTCCTACCATGCACTTTACCCCTGGGGGTCCTGTCACTCCCCTCAGTGGTTCCCCCTCCACAACCAGCTCTGCTCCCGTACCCTGGAATCCTGGCGTCACTGCACCTAGCTCACTCCGGCTGTCACCTCAGATTACTGACTCAACTGAAGGTTGCCTCCTCCAGGAAGCCCTCAGGGCCCTCTCCATCTTGCCCCGCCTCCCCCAGCCTCCTGAGTTTTCCATCTGTGTCTTGGCATTTATCATGTTTTCTCTTTGACTCCATTTGCCTTCCCAGTTGGATAGGGTGCCCTTGGGGGTGTGAGTGGGGCCCAGCCCATCCTGAGCTGCTCCCTCGGGGCCTCAGGGGTGTCTAGTCAGTGGCTATTAATGTTCCGGAAGGCATAGGCGTGGGCCGCCTCTTTCCACATCATCCTGAACGCCTCCTCCAGGAATCTCTCCTTGATCTGTTCTGCCTAGGACAAAGGGATTTGGGTCAACCAGGTGTCTTCCAGTTGCAGAAGTCAGACAAGCCTAAGCTTGTTATGGGCAGGTGCAGGCAAGGCCACCCCAGGGCTCAGGTGTACCCTAGGGCCATTGCTTTCTCTGTTGTCATCTCTGTGCCTCCCTGCTTCTCACACACTGGCCCCGTCCGGTCCTGCAGCGCCCCCCACTGCTCAGAAGATGCTCCCGTGTAGTTCCTGGCACTGACCTCACCGCCCACAGCCTGCCCCATGCCTACCAGAAGTTCTCCTGGAGGGTCCTATCGGCTTGGTTCGGGTTACATGCTCACTTTTCGAGCCAGTCCGTGTGGACACGATTATTGCATACCCCGCTTGACCAGCAGGGGCACATAGAGCCCAGAGCTCCACAGTCCCTCAGCTGTCCCCAGTGCAAAGAGCCCTGGGGACAAGAGTGGTGACTGACGTCCCCACGTGCAGATGAAGAAAATGAGGGGCCCAGAGGTGACGCAACCTGCATAGACACAGTCCGGGGTAGGGGCTTTTCTCTGTTAAGGGAACCTTCTGGATTAAGGAGTGGGCCATCCTGTCCTGGCGTGGTTTGCGGCATGCTGGGACCTGGTGCTCTGAGATGAGAGAGCCCTGCCTCCCTGCACGTGGGGAGGGGACTCCCTCTTCCGCCCAGCTGTGTGGGTTGCCAGGGACTTTAGTGATGTCACTCCACCTTTCGCTCTGTGGATCAGAAGCTGGGAGGGAGGGGGCTTCAGCAGGGCCCTTCCCTGGGAACCATTCCTCGTGCTCTCTTTCCTTCCGCTTCCCTGCTTGGGGTGTCCTGTCCCAGACCTAGCCACTGGGGCTTCAGGCCAGGAGGATGATTAGAATCAAGAAATAGCATTTGGAGCTTCCTGGGCCCCACGCTGCCCTGTTTTACCAAGAATCCCATGCTCACCAGGATTTGGGGTTCCTCATTACCCCCCCTGTTATTGTTGGAAAAATCTGCATGGAGATTGTGGGGGGAGCATGTTAGGAACCGAGGTAGAATTTGAACCCAGGTGGACTGACCCGAGTCCCCACCCACAATACCGGGCTGGGGATGTGCCTTTACCCTTTAGGCCCAAGTAAAGTGCGTGGAGAGAGAAAGGCTTCTGACCCTGTGTTTTTACAGAGAGGCCAGTCACCAGCCCCTGACCACCTAATGCCTGGGGCTGCCCCGCTACATTTCTGACCCCAGTCTGATCTCCACAGCAGCTGCTCTGGACCCAGGGAGGGGAGGCTTTGGCCCCATGGGGATGTCAGACTTGCCTTCCGGCGTGGGTGTTGGAAACCACAGCTGGGCCCTGGCCTCAAGCTCCTGAGTGGGCCCCCAAGCAGGCCTGCTGTTTGGTTTTATGAGCTCCCTGAGGGGTCTGTCGCCAACAGCTGACCCCTCTCCTCTGCAGGCTCTGGAAGTGACCACCAAATAGGGCAGCTGGGGGCAGGGCGGAGGTTGCAGGGTGAGGCCGGATGAGGGAGGGGTGCCACAGCTGCTCGCCCTGGGGGAGGAGGAAAGTCCTCCTCTTGCTGGCATCTCAGGAGTGTCCCTTGAGTCCCAGGGCTGGGCACAGCAGGTGAAGAGGAGGGAGAGAAAGAGGTATGACCTTCTAATAAAGCGTGGGGCCAAGGGCATCTGGGCTCATCAGCGCTTCCTACCTGTGCATTTGCTGCCTACCTGGCAGGTGCGGTCCTTCGCTGGGACCCCGCCTGTGACAGCAGCTGATACCAGAGGACACCTGCTGTGGGAGTGAAGGGGGCATCTGGCAGGGCCACAGGAGGGTCCCCATCCCCCGCCCTTGTCTGCTGAGCCAGACAGGCCTGATGGGTTGCTGTCCTGGTTCGGGAGGTCAGAGTGCATCCCAGCTGGTGACCCCGAGGTCTGAGTTTCCCTCTCTGCAGAGTGGGGGGCAGAGTCTGTCCCTAATGTGCTTCCTGTCTGGGCAAGTATGAGCCTGGGATCTGCAGATTCCAGTCTTGGGACCGCCGAGAGTACAGGGCACCAGGGACACAGCAGAGATGGGACCCATTGCCTACGTGGCAGGACCCTGTGTCCTGTGCCTTTTGCAAGGCACAGACCAGAGCAAAGCTCAGAGGAAATCCCTGGGCAGGAGGGGAGTGCATGCGGGCCCATCGGGAGAGGGGCCTGGGGATAGCCTCCTGGAGGAGGTGCCCTCAAGTCTCAAGAAACCAGTAGGAATTTTCCCACAGAGGGTGGAAGGGCACTGGGGGAGAGGGAACAGCATGGCAGAAACCTCAGGGAAGGAAGGGCAACTGATGTGGCCATAGCTTGGTGTTGAGGACAGAGGTTAAGTCTCAGGGTGAACAAGTGCTCTTGGGCATCCCTGGGGTGGGTACAACCCCAGGGGGCTTGTCATCTCCCTGGCTGCACGAGGAGCTGACAATGAGCAGGCCACCTTGTCCCTGAATGTTCCCTCATTATTGCAACAGTTAGCCAACTACCCCCTGGCAGCCCCCCTGCCTGTCAGCCTTGGGACTCTGGCATTGGGCCATGGAGTGGACCCTCTTGCTCCCTGCCAAACCTCAGTGGCCATGCTGACATCACCTGTCCGCGGCCCCCTGCTCTGTCCTCTAGCATGGGCCTTCGGAAGCCCCAAACACGGGCGCTCCACGGGCTGGGCTGCTGGGAGCCCCCTGGACCGACTGGCATCCCTAGGTCTCCAGTGGGCTCCCTGGGGCATGACTTTCCTTGGGAGAGCAGCTCTGGGTCCCTGATTTTGTTGCCCACACTCTCCTTCCCATGGCCGGGTCCCAGCTGTGAGCCACAGTCTGAGGGAGGGCACTCGGGTGATGCCCTGGCCCAGCCCAGGGTCCTGTCGGCTGCAGTGGCCAGATGCCTGGATCCCCAGGGGCTGCCTGCTGGTGCGCCCGCCAGCCCTGGGGGCAGCCCTGTGACCTGGGCTTGGGTTCCAATGATGGGAGTCACCAGCCCGCTCCACATTCTTACAAGGGAAGGATCCATGCTACATGAGAGAGGCTCATGGGTCATAATCTGGGGGGACATCTGAGCCAACCCGGCCTTCCTGGGATGAGCTGATGTGCGAGGAGAGAAGGGGGGCTTACTTTGGGAAGGTGGGAGCAGGAGGGCCTCTCCCCACACAGCGAGCCCTGTACCTCCCCACAAGCCACTTCTTTGTCTCTACAAGCAATGGCTTTGTCCCCCCTCCCTCCAGACTGAAGTTTCAGAGGCAGAGTTACAGAACAGAAGAGAGTAGACCCATCTTGCCTTTACCTCCAGAGATATGACAGATCTCCCCAAAAGGCAGAATGGCCTGGCCGCGCCCCTTCCCCAGGCACAGCTGCAGAGAAGCCGTCCTGTCCCCTTCCCCCACCACCCAGGGTCAGGTGCAGGGGGCACTAGGCAGCCTTCTGCTCTCCTAGGACTCCCCCCAGGGGTCTTTGTGAAGGCCTGGGACCCTCATATCTGCATATGCCCCTAGAGCACCTGTGGGGGGGGTACTTCTGAACTTGCAGGTGTGGCAGTGAACAAGAGAAGCTTCTGGTCCTTCCTTCCCTGCTCTTTACAGAGCATATGCTACCTTCTCCTCAAGCCTCAGGCCCTGGGGGCTCCACTTGGTCCAGTTCTGTTTGGCTGCGGCTGAGGGTCGGCATTTGCTCCTCCAGTCAGGCCAGGCCAGGCCCTGGGACTCAGACCAGACACATTTACCCTGGGCAGCCGCAGGCGCTTGCCCACAGTGGTTAGCGCCACAAGGTGTCCCCCGGCCTGCCCCTCAGTCTCTGTCTCTGTCAGCTTTTCTCCCCTCACCCCTCAGGCCTGGTAACAAAATCTTCAAATGTTCCAGCCCCAGGGCTCAGCACTTTCTTCGTGGTTCCCTTAGAATCTTCCAGAATGTTTGTGCATAATCTCTTTATGGAGCTCTTCTCCAATCACCCACTCAGCCTGTGCCCTCTGCTGGGATCCAGGCAACCCCCGCCTGGGTCTACCTGGACACCCCAGGAATGTTGCAGAAGAACTGCTTTTGGGAGGAAGTTTTCCATCTGCACTGCCCCCCAAGCACCCCACCCTCCCAGTCTCACAACACAAGGTCTGACAAAGCAGTTTGGGCGGCAGGGCGAGGAGACACCCGATGCTGGCATGGCAGATCGTGGACTCTGGTGCAAAGCCTCGCCTCGTGGGTGCGGGCCATCAGGACCGCAAGCCTGGGGTGGGCAGGGAGGCCCCGAAGCTGCTCGTGGGTGGGAACCCAGGGCCTCTGCTTTCCTCTGGGGAACTGATGGCCCAGATTCACCAGGCCCCCAGAACTCGAGATCCTTCCTGGGAAGGATTGGAACTCCAAGGGGCCACCCTCTCAGTGAGAAAGGAGCTAGACAGTTGTCCGTCCAGCCCCTGATCCCTGCCAAGACGTTCGCTCCCCTCAGTCGGGTCCAGGAGCCAGGCGGCTGCAAGGTTGTCCCCACTGTGCACTCTCCTCACCACCATCTAGAAGGGGCTAACCCTAAGATATGACCCATAGGCGAGGGGACAGTGTGACTCCTGATCACAGCGTTCTGTTCCTGGCTCCAGTAGAGATGCTGCAGGGAGGGAGGCCCGGGTCTATGCTCCCCGCATCTGTTTGCCACCCCACATTCGCCCACGGAAGGGAACATGTTACAAGAAGCGAGTCACCTTCACCCTGTGACTCAGCATCATCCGCTCCCCCTCGCCCCTGCCCGGATCTCCATGAGCATCTGACCTCCCACAGCCCAGGGGTCTGATACGAGAATGTCTCCTGGTCTGTCCGGGGGAACATCTGTCTCCAGCATCTCCCTGCCCTGCATTGTTCCCCTGACTTGGGTGATCCTGAAAACACGGTGTACGTGCAAAACCCTTGCTAACTAGGGGTCCACGGAGCTCTGTCTTGGAGCAGTGACACCTCCAAGAAACACGTTCAGCTTCCAAAGGGAGAAAGGAATTCCAACTGTATGCACCCGCTGAAGAACGTTCTAGGGCACCTCATTTCCTAGAGTCCCCTCCCTCCCTCCTCACTTACTTTGCCCCCCGCTCCCTGCCTGACTGCTCCAGGGCCTCTCTGGGGCCAAACCCCAAAACCCCTTCTCTAGGCCCGGGCCCCCATAGCTGGCATTCTGGCGGTCCCAGCTCCCACCGTGCAGACTGACCGCCAAGCCCCAGGACCCCCCTCTCCTTGGGAGAGGTGGGGGAAGAGAAACGGAGGGGATCACCAATGTCAGATTCTCTAGCTGGACATGGCGGTGTGTGAACACCTACACAGCCCAGGGTGCAAAGGGCGTTTAGTCACTCAGCTACTCAGAACAGGAGAGTGCCGGGACACCATGGTGAAGGGCTTGGCAGGTGGGGACCAGGCGGCCCTGGGATGGCCTTGGAGTCTGCAGTTGGGCAGGGCTTCTGTGTTGATTTGCCCTCCGCTTTCCCTCTGCTGGTGCCTCATCTCTCTGGGAGGCCAGGCCCCTCTCTCCTGGAGGAAAGGGAGAGTACAGGAGAACTTTCTCCGTGGTGTCCGGGCGGAGTGTCAAGGGGTCTTAACTCTGGGCTGCGGAGCCTGTGAGGAATAAAGGTGGGAGGTGGGGACTGGGACCCATCTCTGCCCCCCCCAGGGGGTGGGGTCCTGCAGCCCCTGGGTCTGTCCCTGGAGACGTGGCACGTGTCCCCCCTCCATATCCTCCCCTCCTGACGCCCGTCCTCCTCCTGCCAGTGTCATCATGACTGGGGCCTACAACAACTTCTTCCGCATGTTTGACCGGAACACCAAGCGGGACGTGACCCTGGAGGCGTCGAGGGAGAGCAGCAAGCCCCGGGCCGTGCTCAAGCCACGGCGCGTGTGCGTGGGCGGCAAGCGCAGGCGGGACGACATCAGTGTGGACAGCCTGGACTTCACCAAGAAGATCCTGCACACGGCCTGGCACCCGGCCGAGAACATCATCGCCATCGCAGCTACCAACAACCTGTACATCTTCCAGGACAAGGTGAACTCCGAGATGCACTAGGTGGGCACAGAGCCCCGTCTGGGATATGACCACCGAGCGGCCCAGCCAGGCTGCCTCTGCTGGCCACGCTCTCTGTTTGGAAACAGGAGTCAGGAGGGTTCACAGCCACGGACCTTGAAATGGGCGTGATCGTCGCCTTGGGGTCCTGGCCCTTCATTCCCGTCCTTAACCGTGTGCTGCCTGCTCCACGATTAGGACTTGGACTTCTCCAGGCTCACACTTCACTTCTTCCAGCAGCAACTCTGAGGGGAAGCAGGCGCCCTGAGAACACCCCTCCCCGCCAGGGGGCCCCAGATCAGGGCTCTGGGGACAGAGGACAGGACGGACTCAAACAAGCCAGCCAGGGATTCTTTTGATTATCAGTGGAGCAATTTTCACTGTCTCAGAGCCGAGGGTCTTCCCTTGGCTTTTTGAATCATGAATTCATGCTGAGAATTGGCAGGTGCAAGCTGCTCTTTTAGACTGTTTTAAGTCTTTCAATACCCCAGGTCCGGCGTTTCCAGAGAGGAGAGGGGGGCAGTGAAACCCACCCGTGCGTGTGCCTGTCCTCCTCACCATGTCCCTAACCTTTGCTGAGCACGGGCCAGGGGCCAGACATGGTGCTCGGCCCATTAGGTGCGTGTGTGGATTCAGTCCCCTCTCCACGGGGCTCTGCTGTCCCGCATCAGGGTCACTGGGCGCCTCGTGGGAGCTCACGAGGGCTCTGTCTGTGACTCTGGAAGGTGGGTGTCTGTTCACTTACTCCGTTCACTTACACCAGCCCCTCATTGAGTACTGGGCTTTGCCAGGTGCCAGGGACAAAAGGTGAAGAATTGTCCTTCCTACTCTGCACACGAGGCAGCGGGCCCTGACAGCATGAACAGTCGGTCAAAGGCACGCACCGAACAAGTGGTAGAGTCAGGAATCCTGGGCAGGTCTTCACGCACACTGCCTGCTTTCTGACTCACCATGTCAGCTACTCGCGTTAAAGCAGCATTCTTGTGTGGAAGGTTCTGGAAACACCCCTTCATCTTGGGGGGCTCGGCAGAGCACATGGGTAATGACGAGGGTCCAGCGGGGTGACCCGAGCTGCAGCACGGAGAATGGAGAAGACCCCGGTGGTGCCAAGCTCTGTGTGGTGACTTCAGACCCCCCCGACACCTCGGGGGCGCCTTGCTGCACCCATCTCTCTACCCCAGCCCCTTGTTCGGGTGCACTGAGCTGCCTCCAGGAGGAACTTGCATGTTAGGACCATTTCAAGATACATTTTCGTTAATGACCCGGCCTCGGAGGACTCTTTCCTGAGGGCCACAGAGAATGCTGTGCTCCTGCTGCACAGATGTGGATACCGGCTCTGCCCACCCTGCCCAATCATTCTCCCCGTGTGTGATTACAGTGAACCACTGGCTGTGCGTGGCATTCAGAGAACAGAGCGTGGAGCCCGAAGCCAACATTTTTTTTTTTTTTTACAAGATGTAACCAACCCAGGAAACAGACCCACCCGAGATTTTTCTCAGTGGACAGCGATATACTGTCGTGTGTGTCAAAGCACAAAACGCATGTGCATTCACTTCCAGCCATATGATATTTACACAAGGAAATGGGTCCATTGTTTCGTTTTGGTTTTTTGTTTTTGTTTTTCAAATCAACATGAATGAAGAATGTTTGTTTCTCTATCACTGTAAAATCCAGGTGACCTGGACAGTATTATATGTACATAATCTATTCTAATTAAAATTAACAATCACAGGATTGGATTCCTTTTTTTCTCCCTTTGTAAAGAGGTTCAAGAATGTGGTACCTTGTATAGAAATCTCGTTGAAGCCAAAATCCAGCTCTGAGGGCCTTACACAATTACACGGATATTTGGCACAATCCATTTCCCTTTGTGATTCAGACACTAAGATAAGACTTTGCCTTTGCAGCTGGAGGTTACTGTCAGATCATAGAGTTCACACTATCTACAGAGTACGCCTCTTAACACTGCGTTCAGAGAAGGTCTTAATACAGTTCCTGGTTCTTTACTTCTCTTTTACACTTTGGATACCAAACCAAAAAGGAAAAGAAAGAAAGAAAATGATCTTAGAGGAAAAGCATGTCTTCAGATCCCTGAAAATCATGATGTCCAAAGCAAGTTGTGAATAATGACACATGTTGGGGGGGAGGGGCAAGACTAGTCACAGAGATGGGCCAGTAAGATAGTCACTCTGCTTCTTACTCTGTTTAAATTTTCTGCTCTTCTTGAATGTATGAGCATTCACATAGTCATTGTGAAGTTGTTGGGTCGTTCTGTTTTTATTCTAATACTCCAAGGACTGAGCTCTTGGTGGCGTTGGGTACGTGGTGGTAGGTAGACAGACCTAATCACTTTGGATTCTATAGCTCATGGGTGCATTCTGGTTTTCTTTGGTATCTCAGATTATCCAACTGTTGAATAAAATTATAAATATGTTAATACCAGCTTTTTCAAATAAAATAACAAATGTTACATTGAACACGAGACTCAGGATGCCATTTTTTGCAAATGAGGCCAAGCCCAGGGCGGTGGGTACAGGTTCATCTCCAGGCTCTGCAACCTCTAGCTCTTAAAATAGTTTGTAACCTTTCTGAGCTCTGATTTCATCTCTGGAGAAATGGATCTAACTGCATGAATCGGACAGTGTCGACAAAGCCATGTCTGGCACATAAGTTCTCAATAAGTGATCATTTGCTTTGCCCCTTTTTTGGATTTGTTTTGAAGCAGGTGCACATAGCCCACCATGATTTCCAGTATTCTCACTCTGTTTTGATCTTTTTCACCCCCACATCAGCATGAGGGTATGGTACAGATGAGGACATGCAGGTCCAGGGAAGTTAAGGAATTAGCTCGAGGTCATACAGCTAGCATGTGCTGGAGCGGGTTTCAAGCTTGGCCTACGAAAGTCCTAGAGCATCCCTTCCTCCCTAGCAGCACCACCCAACAAGTGCCTCGGGTCCCAGGGAATGGGACCATGGGAGGAGAGACATCATAGGACATCTGATTGATTCTAGAATCCAGAGGGGCCCAGCCTGGCCTGCTACAGTGGCTGAGATAAGCCAAAGAATTTGTGGGGCTTTGTGCCCCGCCCTCCCCCCACAGTTTCTCAGCACCCTTCCTGGGAGCCCCAGGTCTCCCCCATCTCCTTTGCAGATGGCACTTTATGCTTCTGATGCAGCAGGAGGAAGACAGATGCTGTTTGGGTGGGTCCTGCCGGTGGGGCACTCACTGGCTAAGTTCTTCATGACCCTGGACAGAGTGTTGGGTCGGGGGAGAAAGCTCCCTGGCTGTGCATCCTGGGACTAGGCTGCTGTCTCTGAACCACATGTGTATCTGGGGGGCAATGCCACTCCTCCGTGTTGTTGGGACAACGGACACAATAATGAAACTGCAACACTGAGCCATGTGGGACTGTCCCCGGGCTGCACATACACTGTCTCATTCACACGTGTTACCGTGTCAGACCCACGCACTGTGCTTCATATCATCTCTTTTGCAGGGGAGACGGGAGTCCCGTTGTTATACCCACTTTATAGATGCAGAACTGGGGTTCAGAGAGCTGAAGTGATTTGACCTGGGCCCAAATTCACAGGACCAAGGAGTGGTGGAGTCCCCAGAGTAGTTACCTGAATCCCAGGAGATTTAGGACACCTGCCCAAGGCCACCACCCACAAGCCAAGGACCACGCTAGTGACCGCTGATGGCTACTAGCTCCATGCCAGGCACTGCGTTCAGCCCTTTGCATTCATTATTTCATGTCACAGTAGACCCACGTGGTAGGTAACATTGCTGCTCCTGTTCTAGAAATGAGGAACTTGAGGCTCAGAGGGGTCCTTGCCCAGGACCACACAGCAAAGGCATAGCTGGAACCCAGGTGTCTAAGACTTTTGTCCTGTGCTGTTGTAGGTTCTAGAGCTGGGGTATGACTCAATCTTGTCTTGACCTCAGTGCCCAGTTCTCCCGACATCGAAACCCCTATGCCAAAGGGTGGTCGACGGCATGAGGTCTGCAAAATCAAGAGAAAGCTCTAGGATTTCTGCTGGTACTAGATTCCTTAATTATATGCTGCCCCAGAGTTGCCGCATTGGGAACTGCTGCTGCTTTTCACTGAAAGGGAGCCCCGTTGCCAAAATTCACATAGACTGATTTTAACCTAAACATGAAGTCCTCCAGGTTGGAAAGTGCCTGGGGAATGCGTGTCCAGGGGTCAGAGTAGCTGTAAGAGCTGGATGGGGGTGGGGGGGTCAGTGTGGGGAGCCCTGCTGCGATCAGGGGCCTGCTGGGCACTTCCTTGTTCATCTTCCCCAATCCAGAGAGGAACCCATGAGGAAGTGAGGCTCAGAGCCCAAGTCACATAACTGTTGGCTGGTGGGATGGTGATGCTCAGACCCACCCTCAAGCAGGACAACAGGGAGTCTCTGATCAGGAGGGCAAATGATTTTGGCGGGAGCGTGGGCTTGAAGAGAGAGGACTGGGGGCCAGCATCCATGACCCCACAGCATCTTTTCAACCTAACTTAGCTCTGGGCTGACTTGGAACATTGCCACGACCCCATGGACAGAAACCCGTGCTTGCCTTAAGCTTCCGTGAAGTAAACTGAGGCTGGAATGGTCAAACATCTAGAAAAATACGACTGATTAAAGTAAGGGAAAAATGTGGGGCCACCCCCCTTGGCCAGCAATTCCAACAGCCTAGGAGACTTCATGACAACCTTCAAAGGCACCTGGGGACTTTTAAGGGGTTTGGGGGTGAGATTCTGGAAGAGGCAGGGCTGCTGGTCTGGGGTGAGCTGGGGGTGCAGCCCCAGGAGACCCGGGTTCAAGCCGAGGTTTCGTCGCAGCCTCGTCACTGACCAGCATATAGGTTGCATCTGTTATATACTGCAGCATAACAAACAGACCCCCAGTGTAGTAGATTGAAACAGTGACATTTATGGTCTCATGTGGTTTCTGAGTGTTGGGAATCAGGCATCGATGAGCTGGGTGTTTCTGGCTCAGGGCATCATTCATCTCTGAGAATGTACTGGGATGGAGGTTCTGTTTCCAGGGTCACTTACGTCGCTGGAGGCTTTGGTTCCATGCCGCATGGGGGTCTCCCCAAGGCTGTTCCCAGCACGATCTACTCACACAGGGTGACTGATCCAGGAGAGAGACAGCACCCACGTGGAAAGTCACAGTCTTTCTGTACTCACTAACATGCCACCTTGAAAGGGTTACAAAGCCCGATCCTGGTGGCATGGGGCGAGAAGCTGTGGCAGGTGGTGGGGGTCACCAGGGGCCATCTGGAAGCTGGCTGCCACAGGGGTCCCAACAACCCACCGCACTTCTCTGAGCCCAGGGTTCATTTATAAAGTGGTGACAGTAACGACCACATGAAGGGTTTCTGGGAGACTCAAGTGGGCGGATGTCCACAAAGCCACCATCACTGCGTCTGGCTCATGGGAGGGGCTGTATCCCCACCCCTTGTCCTGCGTCCAAGTGGCCTCCTAGGCAAGACCGGGGTGGGGGCAGAAGGTGAGCTGACCCCCTCACCGCTGGTCTCCTGGGTGTTCTCAGGGTCAGGTGCCCCTTAGCCTCGCCCGGGAGCTCTCCCAAACCCCATGGCCCAGCCATCAGCACCTCGGGCCAGGATTCATTCAGCATAGGAACTTTCTAAAGCTCATCAGAAGTGGGGTGTCTGGGTGGTTCAGTTGGCTGAGCAGCTGACTCTGGCTTTTGGCTTGGTTGTCCTCTCAGGGTCATGGGATCGAGCCCAGTGTCCGGCTCCGTGCTGAGCGTGGAGTCTGCTTGCCCCTCTCCCTCTGTCCCTCCCCCCACTTTCTCTTTCTTGCACTTGCTCAGTCTCTCTTGATAGAACAAATAAATTAATAAAATCTTTAAAAAATATAAAGCTCATCAGAGGACTTAACCGTCCTAAAGAGAGAAGTTATTCTGTTAATTAAATAAGAAAACAGTGCCTTTCTGGAGAGCAGGGAAAGCAAATGATCTCTATTTTGTTGGAGGGAAGCTAAAAGCTGTTTGGTGGGGGGCAGTTGATTTTCACCACTCCTGAAAAGAAAGACCTGGTACCCCAGTCTTCTGTTTCTCCCAGACCACTTTCTGGGCCACCTGCAGAAGTTAACCACGTGAGGAAAACTTGAACAAAGGCTTATCAGCTCTGGGGCCGTTTCCTAGCAACAGAAAAGCTTTTCGTGTTCTAAATAATTGCTCAAGTCGTGAGAGATTCATTTCAAACAGTCGTGTCCTTTGTAAAAAAAAAAAGAAAGAAAGAAAAGAAACCAAAAAAAAACACACAAAGTCCCATTTTCTCTACCTGGAGACTGTTCACATTCCCACAGGGCCCATGCAGTCAGCTGACATGATGAACTTCAGGGAGGGACTGAAATCTGCAAAAGGCAGCGGCAGTATTAGGACAAAAGTAAAAGTGAAAATGGAAAGGAATCCATGATTAAAATTACGCAAAAAAAAATCTAAACGTGCAAAATAGATAGGAATGTTTGGAGCAGTGACTTGTCTGTTTAACCCCTTTAAAGCCTACGAGAGGGGCTGATGATCGTCTTGTTCATAAATGTGCCAAATAAGAGCAAACTTCACCTTGGAAGGGTCACCTGTTCTTTTGGCAAATCTACGTAATCATTCGCCCGACGGAGGGCTTTGGAGAACCCACTGTGTGAGCAGTGGTGATGCCCTATGGCTCCGAGCCAGGACACTGGAGCCCAGCTGCTGGGACTCACATCCCGGCTTGGTGGTGGATCCTTGGGGATGTTACTCCCAACCTCCCCCCTCCATGCTTCTTCTCAGTTTACTCATCTGCAAAGCACGGAGAATGACGGTTATCTAGCTCGGGGAGGTTGTGTCGGATCAAGAAGAAAGTCTTTGCTGAAGTGGTCTCAGCCCCTAGCCCAAGCTCCCTGGGAGCCCGTTAAGGACATCAGCGCTGGTCCCTCTGACTGTGACCCCTCCCCCACCTTCATTGCAGCCCCTGCCACCCCTGGGAGGACACTGGGGCAGTGGGTGCCTGTGCTGGGAATGAGGAAGAATCTCGATGAGGGAGAGATGGGGGGAGGGAGCGTGGGGAGGTGGTGGGTGGCTGGATGGTGTCACCTGCCCCTCTGGTCCTGGGGTTGCTGTGGGACATGTGACCTCCAAGAGCCAGGAGAATGGCCCATGAGGCCCACATGAGCCCAGTGACTGCTGAGTGTCCATGATGGCTTCACTCCACAAGGCTGGCAAGAGCCAGCAGACACAGAACGTGCCTCTGTCCTTAAGGCTGCTGCCCAGAAGTTGCCTGTGTTCGCTCCCATCCCTCCCAGTGGCCAGAAATGGACTGGACAATGCGTAATTTCTCGGGTGGCTGCGGGTCCGGCTCCAAGTCAGGTGCCACCACCATAGGAGGGGACTTGGGGGAGGCACACAGAGCGGTTGTGTCTGCAGAAATTTGGGATGGTGTGCCTTCCCTCCAGGGCTTGTGCCCAAACAACTCCCAGAGAAGCCGGAGTCAGCCAGAAGCCACGGCATTTCTGTGACCTGCCACCAAAGGTGTGACTGTCGCCAGGTCCCATGGGCCTGCTTCTAGGATAGCAGTGTCAGCACCTGGTGACTGTCCCACAGGTTAATGACACACTCAGGACAAACAATGGCCACTTTCTGGGGCAGATCCAGGGAGGAGTCGGGGCTGCAGGGCCAGGGTCCTGGGTGTGACCTTTGGCCTGAGGGCAGGTGCAGTTGAGGCCCCAGGAAGAGGGGGAGGGAGGAGCAGGGTCCTGACATGCAGCTTGGCTCTTGCTGGAGAGCTGCGAGCCTCTGTGTGGCTGACCTGGGAGGGGGTGGGGGCGGCAGGGAGTTTTAGAAAAAGAAGGAAAAAATCTCCCTTTTAAGGATGAGAAGCAGAGCAGGAAGGGCCTGGGAGTGGGGTCTCAGGAGCCATCCTGTGGGCACAGGGAGTGGGGAGTTCCCTGACTGCTGGCCAAGGGCAGTGGGTGCCAGGACCCTGTCGCTGGCCCACCTCTGACACCCTGTTCCTCCTGCTTGGGTGGGCTTGTACCATCAAAGAGCCTGGGCCTGGTGCCCCTGCGTGGCTTGGTCACTTAAGTGTCTGACTCTTGGTTTCTGCTCAGGTCATGAGCTCAGGGTCCTGAGATGGAGCCCTGTGTCAGACTCTGTGCTCAGTGAGGAGTCTGCTTCTCTCCATTTCCCTCCCCCTTTGCATGCCCCCCACCCCTTCCTTGCTCTCAAAAACAAACAAAAACAAAAACAAGAGCCTGGGCTTGTTTCTCTCAGCAAGCTGGGGGAGCTGGGGAGAATGGGCCCTGGGATGGGCAGCACGTGGGAGGGGCCCCCCAGGGACAGAATGGAGGAGGCAGCCGGGAAGTGAAAAAGATAAGCGGGAAGAGTCCTCAGGTGCTGGGTTCAAGGAGACACAGAGAGATCGGGGCATCAGTCGAGGCCCAAGGAACATCCCTGGGCCGGGGTGTCAGAAGACAGACCACCAGGTTCTGGTGACAGCTGGGTGGTCCACAATGCTAAGCCGCGGGCCTGGGGGCCAAGTCGCACTGTTCAGCAGTGATGCTGATGTCAGATAGGCAGAATGTGGACGGCGGGGCTCCTCACCGCCGAGGATTCGGGGTGCTGATAGGCCCTTGTGTCTCCAAGCCGGATAGGAAGGAGAGTGGAGAAGGAAGAGAAAGTGGACTAGGAAAGAGCCCCAAGGATCCTGGGAGGAGGGGCACCCACTCCAGCTCCTGCTGCCCGTGGCTTGTCACTCACGGACACATCCGTCCCTACTGTTTGGGGGGACCCGCCTCTATTAGCTTGACACTCTGAAGGGACTTCCTGTTGTTTGTGCCACCCAAGTTGGTCTTCTGAGAGCGCTTCCCGGTGCCGTTGGTCCCTGGAAGCATGACCAGACCTTCCCACCACCCTCAGCACAGACCCTCACAGGTGCTCCCAGAGCCCTGGACCGTGGGTCCAGCAGGTGCCCAGCAGGTGTCCAGACATGGTGTTGACCAACCGCCGGCTGACCCTGGTTCTTTCCCCTCAGGTCTGAGGGACAGCCCCTTTGGGTGGTGTTGTGGAGAGAGAATTTAAGCCCCAGCATAATGTGATTTCTTCGTAACCCCGGGAGGGAAGAGCGGGACCAGGTTCCCACCCCAGCTCTGCTCCCTCCTAGCCACGTGTGTTCAGGCGAGTCCTGCTCCGTGAGGCTGAATGATGCTATGTGAAATAGGGTGTGTCAGGGGGTTACGGGGGACCTCTCTGTGTAGTCCAAGTGTCTTCATTGGAATAAAGTGCCAGACCCACAACCCAGCTTTGAATCCTGTCTCGGGGGACCCTTGGCCCCTAGCAATGTGAGCTCGGCAAATGCCTCCACGAGCCCGACATCTGGTCCTGGGCCATGGGGCAGCAGCCTGATTATCCATGGGAAAGCAGGACAGCCAGCACGCCGGGGAGCCCTGGGACCATGGGGTCAAGGACATTCTGATGGTTACAGCTCCTTGGGAGCAGTCCACAGACCACGTGTCTGGAACCAAACAGCTCACAGCCGGCCAGGTCAGGTGGAGAAGCGGGGGACGGCCTTTCACATCTTCATCGGCCCTGGCTTTGGAGCCAAGAGGGCATCCCAGCCACCTGAAGGACCCAGGCGCCCTTCCCTCCTGGCCTCCGGACCTGCAGCTGTGTCTGGGAAGCCATGACCTCCAGGGCCCACACCTGACACCTTCCAGTGGGTGCCCTGAATGATTTGTAGTCCTCTAACCTCTCCAATTCCAGTCCCTCCCTTGCTATCAGAATGGGGGTGCCCCTTGTACTCCCGGAGCCTCCTGACCCTGATCTCACCCCAGACTGTGCCTGAAACCAGGGGGACCGTCTGACGGAATCAGGGCCACTCACATCCGACCTGTGTGACTTTCCCGGGGGGTGGGACCTGGGCTTGGCTCAGACTGTGGAATTATAGCGTCTGCTCAACCTCACAGCACAATAAACATTTGCTCGTGGGTGGCAACAAGTACATTCAAGGCTCGTTACTTGAGTTAAATAAGGAGTGTTTTAGGTATCGGCCAAGCTTTTCTCAACGTGTAGCCATGAGGAATTAAACCTGTGATGTAGGAGGGAAGGTGGGACTGTGTTCTGGGGTGCCTGGTGCAGGCGGGCTGTGGGCAGGTCATCCTGACGCCAGGCCCACTTGATCAGTCCCAATCTAAACATGGTTATTTAAGCAAAGTGGGAGGGGTTGTTGTTATTGTTTTAAATGAGGGAGAGCAAGAGATCAGGGGGAGGAGCAGAGGAAAAAGGACAAGCCAACCCAGCGCTGAGCAACTTGCCTAGCTCAGGGCTTGATCCCAGGACCCTGAGATCATGACCTGAGTCAAAACCAAGAGTCAGACTCAATCGACTGAGCCATCCCAGCACCCCAAGTGTGAGTTTTTAAAAAGCTAGAAGGGGCTTTACAGGTCATGCAGTGAGGGTCCACAGGTACAGGCTTGGAAAGCTTGAACTTTCCCAAGGTCAGACAGCTGGGAAGGCACGGGAGTGGGATCCACGCAGGTGGTGGGGTTCCCAGTCCCACCTGCCGTAGACGTTGCAAATGAACTTATAAACAGCACCTTCTTCACTCTAGGGATTGGAGTTCTGTACCACATTTAGTTGAGAACGTGTTTCATAGCTAAGTTTTGGAAACCATGGACCTAGCCCAGACTGTTCTGCAGATCGGGGCACAGGCCCAGTGATGGGGACCAAACGGGCTGCCAGTGACACAGGGGTTTGTGATGGAGGCACTAGGTCTGGTGTCCAACTCCCAATCCGGGGTGATCCCCAAGACCGTGTCTCCCCTGCACGGGTCAGGTGGCTCTGCTGGGGGCTGAGTGGCAGCGTGGTGGCCCAGGGGACAGATCTCAGTGCAACCCTTGCCCCACAGCTAGTGTGCAGTGTGCCCCATTTCTGAATCTGTCTTCCCCTCCATGCATCAGGATTGTCTCTATATATCCCCCGTCTCCCATCCAAGTGAAAGGATCACATGCTGTCACTGCGTTCCCCCCTCTCCGTACCTTTGGGAGGCAAAGTCACACTGTGAATTCATTCTGTAGCCTCGCAAATCTGTGGGAGCAGAGAGGGGGATGGGCTCACCTTTCACCTCCTCTCACCACCCAGAGAAGGAAGCCCAGGGAAGGAACCCTGGGGGGCAAACTGGGCACAGAGGGATGCCAGCCTTCGAGCACTCCCAGCGTGCAGGATTCCAGGCAGATGGAATCTGCTACCCGCCAGATGGGCCACGTCCACAGAAAACACAAGCAGCCACCCCCAGAATGGTCAGTGCAAGGTCTCCCAAATCACAGAAGGCATGTAGGAAGGATTCCAGGTTTCCCGAGCTCTGGCAGACCCACTGCTCACCAGGGGTCTGCCCACTAGGGAGGGGCGGGCTGGTGGCTTTGGCGTCAATGTCACCCTGGAGGGACTCAGACTCAGGTCACTATCCAAGGGGCACTATGTTCACAGAGGGATCCAAGCTGCTCTAGCACCCCCATGTGGCTCAAGCTCCAGTTGTATTTCTGTGGCGTTGTCATCATGCATCCCTGGACCCAGAAGATGGTTCCAGACTTCTTGCCCGTGGAGTGATTGCTCCAAACCATGGGGAACCACGTGTGTGCCATCCGATTGGTGACCTGAGTCTCATGGTCACTGGACCACATGGGCTCCCCCATAAGACCTGCTGCACAGCTGGACAGCCATGGGCAACAGTGGCTGTCCATGGAGGAGGGGAGGGCAGGAGGGGGCACCAGGGTCTCCACCCTGATGGGGGTGGGCGGTGGGGGTTAGGTGTCAGCTATTGAGAATGTCAGTTCTGCTCTTTGTAACTCACTTTAGTGAGTTTGGTGCCGGTGTAGACAAAAGTTTTTCTTTAGTAAAGAAAAGAGAGAAATAGTAGACTTCAAGAAATGTTTTTATTTTGGCTCCTTGAGGACCTTCACTTTCAGCTTCCCAGTACTGAACATAGGCCAAGCTTTTCCAAGGGCCAGGAAGGGACTCTCTTGTTTCTTCTCATTTCCTAGTGCTGGTTGATGCCTCAAGACCCTCATCCACTCACCCACACGCACCAACAAGAGAGGTGCCAGGTAGCCGTGGGGCCCAGAGCTCCGCAGGAACATGCTCTGCCCAGAGCTGCCACCTCCCCCAGCCTCGCGCAGGCTCTTGGCCCTGCGTTGGCCCCGGATTGGCCGACAGTAGTCAAGGCTTAGCTGTGACCCAATGAGAAACGCCTCACGGACTTCGTACAACAGCACATGCAGTTCTTTAAAAAACAAACCCAACACGAATGGGAACAGGGCCGGGGAACTTGGAAGGGGGTGCGGAGGGCAGCTCACCTGTAAAGTGCTCTTTGGGGCCGGGACCATGGCTGGACCCCGGGCATGCACTCTCCCACGATGCCGGGGGTGTGAGCAGAGGCACGTGATGTGGCCTCCAAGCATGCCATCTGCGTGCGCACACACACACACTCAGCGTCGGTGTCGTGCCGTCGGGCTAGGGGGGCCACGCAAGGGTCAGGTCCTGACAGGGACATGCATGGACAGCTCTTCGTCTGCGGGGGGGTGGTGGCACGCCCTCACGCCGCCGACAGGAACGGGAAGAAGAAGAAGTCGAAGGCGAACTTGACCGCGCCGTGCACGGTGCTGCGCCAGTCGCGCTCGATCTTCACGTGCCGCTGCGCCGGTGACAGCTGGGCCATGCAGTTGAGGCAGCTGATGGCCTTGAGCTCGAAGACAGGCCACTTGCTGCCCAGGCGGCCCTCAAGGACGGTGCTGAACTCAATGAGGCTGCCCTGGCGCAGGCCGAGCAGCACGTCCTTGAACTCACCGCTGGCCCGCAGCACGATGTCCTTGGTCACGTCGTCCTCCTCCGGGCCGCGGGAGCCGTTGGTGCTGCTGAACGGCATGCCCACTGTGATCTCAAACTTGTAGCGGTCGAACTTCTTGATGTGGCAGGGGTGCTTGGCCAGGCGCTTGAGGCGGCAGAGCTCTTCCTCAGCCGTAGGGCCACTGCCGGGGCTGCAGGCCGGGTAGGCATCGCCGTAGAGGCAGCGCAGCCAGTCACCCACAAAGAACGGCAGCATGTTGATGGCTGCCTCCGCGCTGTTGTCAATCTCTGTGACACGCACGTACTTGAAGCGGCCCGTCCATGTGACCCGGTGGCCCTCCAGGTGGCTGCACAGAATCTGCGTGCGGGCCATGTTGGTCTCCTTCCAGGCCCGGGGCCCACACAGGAAGCTGTACTGCGGCCAGGTCAGCGTGGAGTTGTACACCTTCATGCCCTCCGAGCGGTACACGTAGAACCAGCAGAAGAGCACAATAGCCGTGAGCCACACCAGGATGAGCTTGACGATGGAGCTGCGTGTCAGGGACTTGACCATCCCCAGCACCGAGAAGTTGGCCTTGGTCCACCAGCGGACCAGCAGGGGCACACTACACACCAGCAGAGCGACGGCGATCTTGGTGAGCTCCAGGGCCAGGAACCAGCGGGCAAACTGCACCACACCCACCAGCACCAGGCCGGCCACCAGGATCGGGAGAGCGAACAGGAAGAGGCAGTAGCCTATGGAGGCACGGATCAGCCCCAGGCTGGTGGACTCGAGCAGGATGACCACGCTCAGCTCGCACCACATGAAGCAGACCAGGTAGGGCACCAGGTAGCAGTAGGTGCCCTTGAAGTTCCTCAGCTGTGCCATGCGGAAGAAGAGGTACAGCAAGTAGACATAGAGCAGGCAGGGGAGGCTGACGTTCAGGACGATGAGGGGGCCGAGGGGCACAGTGAGGAAGGTCTGGCCCAGTAGCTTCAGGGGGTGCAGGTTGAAGGGCAGCGTGGGCAGCAGGGAGAGCAGGCCAGCAGCCACCTCAGTCACCAGGGCCCTCCTGGTATAGGGCTCAGCGGAGGTGCTCAGGCTCATGTAGCTGGTGGCCGTGAAGAAGACGGACACGACGGCCAGCTCCGAGCAGGGAATGTAGTCCTTGCTGGCAAGGGGGAAGGAGAAGATGACGAAGGCGACAGACAGCAGGAAGTGGAGGTAGGGCTCCAGGTGGTTCCAGCCGAAGTTCACCTCGGCCTGCTCCACGTCCAGGTTGGGCTCGAAGCGCAGGAGCAGGCCCGTGAGGGTGCGGAAGCTCTCCCAGGCCCGGCTGTCCTGGAACACCTTGAGCGTACAGATCACCATGGAGATGAAGGACAGGTAGAAGACGACCAGGGGAATAAAGAGGGCGAAGAAGTCGATGGTCAGGTTGCTAATGATGAAGAAGAAGATGAGGGCGTTGATGTGGTGGGTGGGGACGATGGTCGACAGCCAGTGCACGCCTGCCCGGGACGCCATGTCGATCAGGTACTCTTTGATCTCTATGACGGCGTGTAAGGGGTATTTGACCACCTGGTGCGGGTGGACGCAAAGATGGAAATTGGAAGGAAGTCAGCACAGGAGCCCCAATGCCGTCCTCAACACCCTGCCAGCCACCTGAGCAATGCTTGAAGCAAACAGCTCACCCTGGACCCTTTGTCCCAGCGGCTCCTTCCTATCTCTTCTACCCTCTGCACACGGTCACATCTTCCCCAGGCTCTGTGGTCCGGACAGACCTTCCCTCGATCCTACCCAGTCCTGCAGGTCCTGGCTCCTCTCCTCTGGGCCCCTGGAGTGCAGTACTTGGCTCCCCTCCCGTCCCAAACTTCTGCCAGAGTTTCTAGACTCCTGCAAACTAGTGTCCCCTTCCAGACCTCAGGTACCTAGAGGAAAGCACCTGGTTCCCCTGTGCCCTCCCCACCCAGCCTCACTGATGGGAGACCGGAGCCCTGGCTGCCGGTGTGGGGGTGGGGCTTGTGACCTGGCCACCCCCGCGGCAGAGGCTGCCTGGCCGAGCCTTGCTCCCCCCCACCCCCATCCTCTAAAGGTAGAGAAACTGATACTTTCAAAGCCATGAAGGGCTCTGAACAGTCCCAGGAGCAGCAGCAGATACGGGGAGCCCAGAATGAGAGCTCTGTGCAAACATGAACTGCGACTGCCTGTCCTAACGAAATGGAGATGATTCACCTGTAAGGGGCCAAGGAGACGTGCTCGCTCGTGGCAGGGGACCCCAAAGAGCAGCTGCCTGCTACCACCCACTCCACACACCCGTGCTGCTCAGAATGGACACCCCCACCACCACAGCGGCTCCTGCAGTGTGCACCCAGTGTGAAGGGCAGGCTGATCCCCAGACTTCACACAGCAAAGGACAAATGAGGGACATGAGGTTGGTGAGTAGGGGGGCAGCCAAGGGAGGGGGCAGCCAAGGGAGGAGGCAGGGGGCTGATTCTGCCCCCCGGGGCTGGACTCCACACCTATGCACAACTCCCCAAGGCGTCCACCGGGCCAGGGCACAGGGAAATGAGAGAGGGGCTGGAGGTGCAGGCGCTCAGATGGTATGGCGTGGGGGAGGCCAGGTGTCTGGGCGTGTCTGGAGGGGCAAACGCGTGGACCCCTGACCTCACGAGATACCCACATGTGGGGGTAGGGAAGCCCGCCTGCTGCCCAGAGCCCCCCGGAGGTGGGGGGATGCCCACCACCGCCCAGTGAAGTGGGCAGCACAGCCTCTACCTCGTCTGCCTGGCTAGAGCATGAACCCGGCAAACGAGGTGGACCCTGGGGGAGCACAACTGAGTGATCATACCCGGATGCAGCTGTTGTTGTTCAAGAGCCTTGGCTGTCAGCTCAGAAGGACCTGGAAGCAACGGGATAGTACGCCTTCCACAGATGTGAGGGCGCCCGGCTCACACACGAGTTGAGATATTAGGGAACATGTGTGTGCACACTGTCTATACACATATACACACACGTACATGTGTGAGAAGCTGCGTTCCCTCTTACACATTTGTGACAGCCCACTTACCCTTGTTCTAGAACAAGAAAGGAAGTGAATGATTGACCTCCCAGCTCAGGGGTGCCAGTGACCTGCCCTGAGCGCAGGAACACCCTCCCACGGGACCTGGATGGGCCCTAGCAAGTGTCGGTACGTGCTCCTGCTCTGGAGTGGGAGCGGCTATGAGCAGACTCCTCCAGGCTTCCCCCAGGAGGGCCCCTCTGACACAGACACAGCCAGAACCCGCATGTGTGCAGCGATGAGGCAGCCCCAGCCAGTGGCAGGACAGACCACAGGTGTCCCCTGGGGCTGTTTAGCTTTCCGCAGTCCTCTATACAAGCAGCCTGTGCCTGAAAACCAAGGATTCTGTTCTCCCTTCACCTCCTGAACCATTCACACCTCTTCTTTGAGACTGTGAGGCCACACAACACAGCAGAGAGGAACTTGAAAAGACAATGAAGCTTCTCAAAAAAAAAAAAAAAAAAAGAAAGCAAGAAAGAAAAAGAAAAGAAAAAAAAAGAAATCTGGATGGAACTAGAGGATATTATGCTAAGCGAAGTATGTCAATCAGAGAAAGATCATTATCACAGGATTTTACTCATAGATGGAATTCAAGAAATAAAACAGACAAAAAAGCATAGGGGAAAGGAGGGAAAAATAAAATAAGAGGAAATCAGAGAGGGAGACAAACCATAGGAGACTCTTAACTCGAGGAAACAAACAAGGTTGCTGGAGGGAGGGACAGGGTACCTAGGGGATGGGCAGTAAGGAGGACAGGTGAAGTGATGAGCACTGGGTGTTACATAAGACGGATAAATGACTGAACTTGATCTCTGAAACTAGTACTACAGTATATGTTAATTAATTGAATAAAAAATAAAAACAACGAAGCTTCCTGAATACAGTGTCCAATGATGTCTGGCCTCTGCCTGCACACTGAAGTCCCTCGGCCACTAGGACCAGGGAGTCCCTTCCTTTCAGGGCCCCAACTCAGCCCCTGGTTGCTTCCACCCAAGCCCTACTCCTGGGGCCCACCCAACTGGGAAACGGAAAATCTTTTCTGTAGACCAAACCCAACAAATTAAAACAAGCTATTCCCTGAGCAGGAAAGAAATTTTTAGAAAAACAAGCAAGGGATCAGTTCTATGATAGGACAGCATCTGTGACCAGGCAGTTGCAGCAAGGCCATCTCAACCTGACTCGGCTCAGACCCAAGTGACAGTGTGGACACGGCGGCCTTCCCGATGATTCAGAGTGAAACTGCGGATTTTTAAATATTACTAAATTGACTCTTGTGAGGGCTTCATCTGCCACGAAAGTCTGCAGCAGCGCGGGGCTTGGAGTCTGGAGGTGCCCGTGGGAGTCCAGGCCGCTCAGAGGCACCTAGTACTTCACAGGGGCAGGAAGACAGCGTGTGCCCTCCCTCCTGCTTAGAAAAGCTGAAACAGCCTTGGGTTTTAGAGACGCCTGCCAGGATTCATCATCTCTTTTTCACAAAAGCCTTTTAACAAGACAAACTGTAAAGGCATCAAAGTACTCTGACAACTTCAGAAACTAAAAGAAAACAGAGCCCCGTGTACTTCTTGTTAGAATACTTTAAATCTCTTTCCCAAAAAGGACTCTCAGAAGTTTTGACAGCACTGAGCTTGTCACCTGTAAGAAGGGTGACACAATTCACCATCCCAACCAGGCTGCCTTGAAAGCAGGCGCTGTTAGCAACCAAGCCCCACCACGCAACCTGCTTGCAGTTCCCCAGACTCACCCCTTCACCTTTGACCCTCATTGGCCTCCTCTTGGCCAAGAACCATGGCAAGCACTCCACCCTCCTTCTCTCGCATTTCTAGGGAAACTAACAGCATCCGTCTGTGAACACGCTTAGCCCAGGCCTGTCCGAGAGGACCTGCAATAAAGTTGTGAGCTCCCTTGGTCAAGCTCCTGGGTCCTCTCAGCCTGTGGCTGAGAACTTCATCCTGGACGCAGCCCCTGTCCTCGGGGGATCCCTCAACCCTTGGGTCCTGAGTGAGGCCTCCATGCCTGCCGCCCTGGGTTGTGGCATCTCCATGCACCATTTCTGGGTGCCCGATCTGAGCCTCCAAAGCCAGGCTCCCAGGAAGGGCTATACCGAGCTGCCTCCACTGGGGGGACTTTGGCACACTTCCTGTCCCTGCCACTCCTGCCTGCTGGTGGCCGGGCCATCCCCTGCCCGTCTGTATCACTGATGGTGGTCCACACACGCTCCTGCTCATACACGTTCAGCTCAGAACAAGGGCCTCTTAGAGGACTAACGCCATGGGCCTCATGATGATTTGTCTGCTCGGGGCCCCTCGTGTAGACAGACCTGCCTGGGTCGGGCAGCCACGCTTGGGGAAATCAGGGTGCGCTCTGCAAGGTGGGAGAGCTGACGTGGGGAACACGTGAGAGCGTGGCATGGCCCACGGTGACCACCTGCACTGTAAGTCTCAACCATGGAACCGAGAGTAAGTGCTGTCACAGCAGGGCTGTGACCCACCATCCCTGGCTTTCCAGACTTGTTTGTGTGCCCTCATTCCTCACTGCTGCTGCTGCTTGCTGGCCACCAGTGGGACCAGGCTGCCTCCCTTCCTACAGCTTGCCGTGCCTTCCTTGCCCCGGCAGATCTAGGTGAACAGCTACCCTGGCAGGATCTTCACGGTCTCCCAAACATTAGCACTTTGCTTTTGGGGGAAGGCATCTTTGAGAAACCAACCTCCATTCCGTGCTGTAAATGGATCATTTTTCAAAATGACGAAGTCTAAGTGAAAGTCAGACTCCAGCGTGTGGCACACTGCCGCCCGGAGCGCTTTTCCCAGAAAGACTCAGGAAGGCTCACCCGTCACTCCTGAGTATGCCCGCCCTTGACAATGCCCTTGGGTTTGGAGTCTGAATGCCCACAAAAGGCCCCATTTGGGAGAACACATCCTGTCCTCCAGGCAGAAGGAGGGAAGTCCGGGGAGGTGTGGTGAGAGAATGACCACAGGGACCATCTGTACAGAGTGCGCCTCCCCCGACAAGCTGGGCAGTCCCAAAGGCTCCCATGTCACACTGGGGCCTCCCATATACCCCTCCGGATAGCACTACGGCATGTGGAAGGGCAGGTGGGGGCCCTAGTGGTCAGAGCTCTCCGGCGCACTCACCTTCAGGCGCAGGGGCAGGTCCTCGGGGCTCTTGCCCGCCAGCTCATCATCATCATCGTCCTGCAGGAACAGGTTGGCAGGAATGACGCCCTTGGCATACTTCTTGGTGATCTCCACGAAGTCGTCCAGCGCTATGTAGCTCTTAGCTGGGCCAAATAGAGAGGGACACAGGGTCACCCCACGTAGCCACGCCAGGCAGCGAAGGTGGCTGGGGCCCAATAGAGAGGGAGGCCAAGCAGGCTCGGGAGGAAGCGGCTCTCTGTCCAGGACAGACCAGTGGGCAAAGATAGCCGCAGGGAAAAGAGGTGGGACGGTCTTCATCCCACTTCTTCTCCTTGGTGACACGCTGTCCCTCCCCTGAACTTCCCTCTCCTCAGCTCTCAAGCCCAGGGTCTGCCTGAGCAGAACTGGCAGCCACCTTTCTGCCCCGTCCTTCAGCCCTGGCTTCTCACAGCCTTGCTGACGGCCGCCCTACAGCCCCACAACTTACCGACCCCTCCACTCAGTATGCAGCCACTGAGGGCCGACCACATGCCAGACACCTGGCCCTAGCACTGGCAACGCCTGGAATCTGTGCATGAACCCAGCATGTACCCCAGGCTGGGCTCCTGGGCTAGTGAGGTCATGCTCAACAAGGCCAGACAGGCCGGCTGCTCGTCATGGTCGTTTCCATGTCAAAACTGTCCTCCAGGCAGAGGGCAGCTGGGGAGATACAGTGAGCGAATTAACACAGCAATCACATAAGCGGGCTGCCAGCTGCGGGGCCATCACTCACCACGCATTGCTGGGGCCGCCTGTGCAGAGGCTGTGTTCTGGGCACTGGGGGCACTAGGGAAACTGGGACCAAAGCCGATCACCAGAAGAAATCAATAAGCAGCAGCAAGAGCAAAGGGAACCATGTCAGGAATGAGGCGGGCACCCCGGGAGAGGGTGGGATGCAGATAAGGGGCTGTGTGCTAACACGGGGGGTTGGAAGGCATCCAGGGCTGCACCCAGACCACAGGCCACCATGAGATGGGGTAGCCTGGGACAGGTCCTGCACAGATGGCAGTGGCAGGTGGACACGTGTGGCTTGAGCTGATGTGAGAGAGCCGGTGGAGAAGACAGGGCCTAGTGGCCTGGGCCAGGCTGTGCATTTGGTGGCCTGAGACCATGAGACTGGCCACCAAGGCCTGCAGTGTGGACACAGCGGTGTCTGAGGATGGGTCACCGGTGCCTTGGACAGAGCCATTCTGGTGGAATGACGAGGGGGTGGGGAGGGGAGCCAAGACGGTGACTGCAGATGCCCCCCTCCAGCTTTGTTAGCAAGGGAAACAAAGAAACAGGGTGGCTGCTACGGGAGTGAGGGGTCCAGAGAGGGTCTCATACCTTTTTTCCTGAGGTGAGAGGAATAAGCCCATGTTTACAGGCTTTTGGGAATGTCCCAGTGGGGAGAATCCGGGAGCCCACACTCTAGGGGAGGCTGGCCCGGCTGGCTGACAGCCAGGCAGGGACCCCTGGATGGCACCATTCACACCCATCATGGAGGCCTGGAAAGGCCACATCTCTGTCTAGCTCTCACCTCCAGGGGCCTCAGACCCATCCCTCTGAGCCCAGAGTATGCGGTCTTCCCCCGGACCCCAGGACTTTCTAGCAGTTACTATGTGCACAGGGAAGTTCTGAGTGGTTAACTGTAAGGGGACTAGGGCAGAGAAGGCGTTGCTGAGCCTCCTCAGGAGGCACCAACCCTCCTCGACTTCTGCCCAGAGGCATCTCTCAGACCCCCAGCACCTCTGTACTTAAAACCCATCTAGAACCTTGGATTCCTCTGGCACCCACCAGCCACAGGTGTCTCTCCATGTCAGTGTCCTACCCTGCTTTACATCCCCTGAACAGAGCAAGAAAGTAAATCTGTGCCCCCGATGTGCCCAAGGCCCTGGGAAAGCCAGACTCAGAATTCATGGCATCACCAGAGCTCCAACGACACTTCACGGACTGACGGCTCACCAGCCTGGTGGGAAGGGGTGTGTGCCCCTCTAATCTGCCCCTCACTGTGCACAAGGGGAAACTGAGGCCTGCCTGAGGTCATGAGGAGGGTGGCAGAGTTAGGGGAGGAGCCGGGCCACCTGTCAGCATGGAGCAGACCCTAGGTCCCTCTTACTGCCTCCTTGGTGACCAAGACCAAGAGTCTGTCCACGCAGCTGGGCAGCTACACATGGATTGAGGACCTCTCCTAATTGGATGCCCCAAAGGCACCCAGTTCTGCGTGCACCCCGACTCTGCATTCCTCACCTTCCACAGCCTGTGCTCACAGGCACACTCCCCGTTGGGTGCCCCCTCACGGGGCCTTTGTGTGCGGTTCCCTCCCCTTGCCCTTCAGGGGCTGACTGCCTCCTCACGCTTGCTGACCTGCTCGGGAACGTGGATGCAATCCCACACCACCCCCGTCTCTCTATCCTGTGAGGACTGTCCTACTGTCCTGTCCTGTGTCTGTTTTCCCTCATACCGTGAGCTCCCACTAGGCAGGCTCCAGATCCCACTGCCCAGAACACAGACAGCCCCATGCCCGGACTTTGCAGCAAGGAGTAGACATGGTGCCCAGGGTACTGGGCATAATGGCTTGGTCAAAGGGGGTCACGGGTGAAGGATGGGAGACCATACTCACATTCACTGCTAACCAAGCGCTCCAGCACCCGCCTCTGCTTCTGTAGGGACTTGGGGACCGGGCCTGGCTGTGCCCCTCCATCTGTAGAGGACAGAGCAGAGAAAGAATCAAAGCAGGCTGTTTCGGCATGCTCTGCAGCATTCTAGAAACTGGTACATGTGCTCATGTGGCATCCCTCAACTCTGGGGACCACAGGGCCTGGGGCTCCACGCAGCCTCTGATGGGGACAGCAACAGCCACCTCTCGGCCCCCGCTGGGTACAGCTGTCCCCTCTACCAACGCAGCCAGGGCAACAGACACACCAGTTTCTGATCAGCACAACTTATCCCCAGACATCTCTTCTGGCATTGTCCTTGGCAGGATTTTCCCCTGGGAAAGACTGAACTCTCCGGAGGCCAGGCCTTCCCTATCTCCCCAGCCCTGGTACTGGAAGGGGCTCCACAACAAGTCTGTTCACAGCTGAGTGCTGAGCCTGGACTGAAATATTCTGCCCTTTTGTCAACATCTACCCCCTGCTACACCCCCAATCCGTCGAGCATTCAAGTCTTCCAGCAAACGTGCCTTTGCGAGGCCAGGTCAGGCAGGAGTGAGGCAACACGAGGGAAGAGGCGCTGTGACCCAGAGAGACTGAGGGCCATGGAAGTGACCTGGTTTTGGGGGACAGCAAGTAGGGGCTGCTCTGTGTCACTGCAGGGGCTCTGGGGCTCCCCAGGGGCGACCCTGAGCTCACCACATCAAGCATGGCTCTCCGGGGTGCTGCCCTCCAAGACCCAGGCCTCATGGACACCTCCACTGACCCCAGCACATAGTCTTCCCAGCCCTGGCCCAGACAGCAGGCTAGTGCCTGGAGGCTCTAGTCAGCAGGGGTCCTACCGGGAAACTCCAGGAGAAGGGCACATTGTTCACCCCACAGCCTTCTCTGCTGCTCTGCTGTGTTGGCAGGGGGCCCCAGCCCTGGTGGACCTGAGAGGGCTGGGTGTAGTCCTGGCAGAAATCACACCTGAACAGATGGAAGCAGGTGCTCCTCCGGTAATGGGGAGGAAAGGTCAGGTTGGCCCCAGGGGGATAGAGAGGCCGCACCCAGTTGGGGACGCCCATTCTTCTGCCCCATCTGTCCTTTGGGCTGGCTGTGGCTCAGAAGGCTGAGGGAGGGCTGCAGAGGCTGGTGATAAGGCCTGCTTCAGGGAGGCTGTCTGAGCCACAGTCAGCTCAGTGCTCCTGGAAACTCAGGGACTCAGGGACCCAGGTCCCTGCTGCATCTGTGTTACTCTCCCCTGGCTCTGTCCCTTCAGGAGGAGCAGGACACCCTGAAAATGACAAGACCTGTGGCTCTGCCAGTGGACTGCACCAGAGCTAGGGCAGGGCTTGGGAAGGAGACCTCAAGAACAGGATTACACCCCAGGAGGGACCCTCCCTGGGCCTAGATCCACAAAAAGATCCCTGGGAGCTCCCAGTGAGCCCCTGGAGTCTCTGCAGGCCTCCCAAAAGGAAGCCCTGCAGAACTCCCCCAGAGAAGCCCACTAGCTCCCTGGGGAAGGCCTGGGGCCCAAAAGGCTCTCGTACCGTGCTCATTGACCTGACCGACGTTCTCCAGCAGCTCTGACACAGCCACCTGCTTCTTCTTCTTGGGGTTGAGCTTCCAGTACATGACCAGGGCCGCCTTGCGCACAGCCCGCTCCAGGTCCGTCTCGGAGGAGAGCTGCTTCACCTCCTGCTCGTTCTCAGAAGTGATGCCTACGAGACAAGAGGCATTGCTGGTTTCGTCCCGCCTGCCTGGGTGCCGCTGGCGATGCTCCGAGTGCTGACCAGCTCCGCCTGCAGGGGCCTGGGAGGGGACTCATACGAGATGCTATGCAGGCTCCTTGGGTCACCAGGGCAGGAAGAGATATCTGCCCCAAAACGACATCTCGCCAAAAACCCTGCTAGGACCCACACTCCAGATCGGAGCCCAGCCTGGTTCTTCAGTGGACCCGTCCCGGGGTGAGCCTGTGGGCGAGCACATGCCGGGGCCCTTGCCATGCTCCTGGTAGGCCTCCCCCAGCGACCCCCCAGGCAGGCATGCGCTAGACCTTCTTGTGCTCCTGGCCCACTTCCCTGTCCAATTTCCTCCTCACCAGCACCCTCAGGAGTAGGCACGGCTCTCCCTCATTTATAGATGGGAAGCCAAGGCAGAGGGGCGTCCTGGCCAGCCCCAGGCCGGGAAGTCAGAGACAGGCAGAGCAACAGGGAACCATGGGAGTCAGAAACCGGTAACCACAGTTATCAGCCTGGGTGCTGCCCCTCCTGAGGCAGCTGGGAAATCCAGTTCCTGCACCACCGGCCCTTTCCCAGGGAGATGGAGACTCTCCATGGAAAGAGATGGGCACAGGTTTCACATGCTGGCCTATGGTCATCTTTCTCCCTTCAACTCCACTGTCAGGGTCATCAGCACCCACCCACCCACCTACCGCCCCGCCCCGCCAACCAAGGGCAGTAACACATGAGATGGAGGGGGGGGGGACAGAATTTTTTTCTCCTTTCTAAACATCTTCTAAATTTTTCACCTGAGCACACATTTCTCTCAAGATCAGGAAGCACTCGGTGTGAAAAAGGGGTGGGGGCAGTACGGGGCACACAGGGCCCGCCACGGCCCTCTGCAACACACGTCCTCAGGCCTGATCCTGACCGGGCTCCCTCTTGGCCTCTGGGAACTGCTGGGTGTGGGTGCACTGACATGCCCCCGCCGGCGTGTCAGTGCACCTCCCAGGGTGGGCTGGTGAGAAATCCTGGCGGACAGAAAGCCTCAATTCTGTGTTTCCAACCGCATCAGTCCCATTTCAAAAAAAAAAAAAGATTCTATATCATACGTAACTCTTAAAAACATTCTGATACAAAACCAGAAAAAAAAAAACACTTGAAACTAGAGAGCATTTCTCTGGGTTTCAAGGTTATGGGTAATTTGTATCTTTGTTTTCTATACATTCCAAGTTTTATATAATATCCATAAAACACTTCCACCATCTGGAGAAAATCATTAAAAAAATACTTTATGACACACGCTACAGGCTTCCATTTTTCTCTGAGGTCTGAAACTTCCAGAAGCACACTGCTCCATGGCTGCAAGATAATGGAGTAAGTGACCGCGTGTGGCCAGGCTATGTCTCACTGGTCCCCACACCCCCACACCCGTTCGCTTCCTGGCAGCGAACGCACCTGAGCAGGTCTTCACTGGCCTATGGTCCCCAGCCATTCAGCCCAGACTGGATGCAAAGTCAGCCCCAGAAGTTCCATCCGGACCTTGGGCCACTGTCACATTGTCCTACTGTACCCTGTTGAAGCTGACTGTCCATAGGCTCTACGATGCACTCCTTGATCTGGATTAGAACCCAGAAGGGATCTACCGACAGACCAACACAGACCGAAGAGGATGACAGCGGCTTTGCCAGCTGAACATCCCATGCCATACTCCGGAAACAATGTCTTCGGAACAAAACCACAGTGGAACAGAAATTTACACCTGCCGATTTAGCAAGCAGTGCATGTCCCTCAGGGGCTGTGCCTGCCCCAAGCCTCCCTCAGACCCACCTGCCCAAGCCTCCTGTGGACCCACCTTTCCTGTCTGCCAGGCACCGACGAAGAAGCTTGACGGCCTCGCGCCGGCCCTGCTTCGCGGCTAGGATCAGCCAGCCCACAGCGGTGCAGTTGTTCAGCTCCTCATCTGCGTCAGCGGCGAGCTGCAGGTAGTGTTTCCCCACCTGCAGCAAGAACCCAGTCAAGCCACATTCCGCGGCACCCCCCATGTGCTGCATCACGGCTCCTGCTCTGCATCCTGATCCTGACCTGCTCCCCAGAGCCAGGCAAACTGGGGCTTCCCAACCCTCTCCTGCTCTGTCCTCCTGGCCAGCCTGCCTCCCCCACCCCAGCTCGCCCAGGCCAGGAAGACAAGGGGTGGGATCGGGGCCCCTGGGGCATCTCCCCTCAGCGGGGCCTGTGGGACCCTCGGGGCCCTTGATCCTCAGAAAACTGTGGAGAGCGTGTGGGCCCCCCCTTCACAGATGAGAAGATGGAGTGGGGGGCGGGGCACTGAGGGCAGACAGGAAGGAGGGAAGGCATCCCAGAGGAGGGGGGCCAAGATGGGGTGTGAGCTGGACATGGGTGAGAACACGGGATCTGCAGAGGGTGGTGGAAGGCAAATGACAGAGAACATGGGAACACAGCAAACAGGGGCCCGGCATCCCTGCTCTCCATTCACACAGCACCAGGTTCCCCCAGGGCCACTGTGCAGGGCCTGTGGGCTGAGCTTCCCACCGACACATGGTCCTCACCTCCGTCTGTGCCTTGGGATCCCCTGCTTTGGCCTTCTCCAGGACTTCTTCAAAGGGCACTTCCACATCTCCCCTCATGGACCCTTTCACACAGGAGAAAAGCATACAGGATGTCACAAGGCTGGTCCCTGTTGCCTGTCTGGGAGTGGAGGGGACTACAATAATGGGCTCAGACCCAGGGCAGCTTGTCAAAATCCAGGTCAGACGCAGACAGAATATGCTAGCATGCTGCCTTCCAGTGATGCAGACAGCCCCAGAACATGGACAGCAAAACCGCTACAGAAGGGAGCAGCTCAGAGCAGCAGGAAGGACGAGGATGAGGGAGCACAGACGCCAGTCCCACCCTCACCCCCGAACTCAGACCTGCTTGAGTTGGGCTCTAGAAAGATCCTAGGACTCTGGCGTGAAAAGCCCCTGACCTAAATAAACACCTGTGCCCCAACAGACAAACCAAATCCATGTTTTCCAAGACTGCCATCTCTACACACATGAGTTCTGGAGGCCATGATTGGAGCGCGCACAGACGCGCATATATGTTACATTTATGACAGTGAATCATGATTAACTTCCCACATTACTCTCCAGTGAAAGGCACCATTCCCACAGTTCAGAAACCCGTGGGAGGTACATGCTCAGGCTGCTGGGCCTCCCCACTCTGCTGGACCTTTGCATTATTCCCAACACTCACTGATTTTATAAAACAGGGCCACAAAACCACTCTGTGGATATGTTTTCTTTTTGGGTCATTCTCCCAGTCAGTCCCTCAGTTGTGTTACTAGGCCCAAGGGCCCAAACATCATACAGCTCATACTACAGTCTACTTTCTAAAAAGTTATCGATTCCATGATACAAAAGTATCATGGAAATACACCAACTTTATAACCTTACCAGCAATAGGAAGCCTAACGATAAAAAATTTAATAGTTATTTATTTATTTATTTTTTACCAGTGTCTGTCTTTGCTTTATACAATGAATATGCTGGGGCCTCCGCCCTGCCCCACACCCGACCTTGGCAGGTCCTAGACACCTCCAGGCAACTCGTGGGATGTACCGCTACTGACTCCACTGTAGGTGCCTAGTAGGAACTGACAGCCTCTCACTCTCTAGAAGTCTCTGGAAACAAAAATGGTCTCCTGTGACATCACCCAAGGACCAGCCTTCCTGATGGGTTCATCCAGGCCTTTCCCAGAACCAGCTCTGCCAGGCTTGGAGCTGACTCTGCAGCCACCAGTGCCACCAGGCCCTGTGTTCTGGGCACTCGAGTCCACAGGACACAGGACTCTTGGAGGAGGCCGGGCCATGGCTTGGGCCAGCGCAGCCTTCAGGTGCAAAGATGGGAGAGGCACGGGGGATTAGGGTCAGCTCAGAGGAAGAAGGCTTCTTAAGACCTCACAGCTCAGGTGCACACTGCAGCCCTCTTGTGGGATGGCTGGAAGATACTAGGTCACTTCTTCTGAGATCAGACTGGGCTTCCTTACCAAGGTCCTTGGGGCCCCTGCCCAGTGTGGCCTCAGCATGTCCACCCTTCCCTTGTGCCCAGGACATTGGTGCTTCCTGAGCCAAGACCACTGTTCCCTTCTGGTCCCCGTCACACCCCCTCTAGCCCCTGGATGCACACTCTGTCCTTGAACACAAGAGCACAAAGCCTGCAGACTGCAAGACAGTCCTTTCCATGGGTTCCCGGGGAGGAGTGTGCATACGGAGGGAAATCCAGCCTGCGTGTGACTCTGCCGTTAGCCTCAAAGTGCCATGTGACCTAGCCAGGGTCATTTTCAACCCAGTCGTTAATATCCAACCAACAGGATGGTTATGAAGAACAAGATACTTTGTGTTATGTGACTGGGCCAGAGTTGGCACTCCCAAAATGTGGGTTTCTTTTTCCTCCCCACTTCCCTCCTCTTGGCTGACCCCAGGGCCTTTGCCGCTGACACTGCACCTCCCACTGCAGGGCCCACCATGTACCTCCCACAATTCCAAAACTTTTCTTGACTAATTGAACTCGCAAGCCCATGTTCTTTCTGTGTTCTGATCAGAAAAGAGAGGATTCAAGCATACATCTGTTGGCTGAAGATGCTGGCCATGATTAATTCTTCATGGAAGTTATTCATAGCCTGGCATTTCAAGAAGTCTCCCCAGTAGACAGAACCTCCTTGAAACATATGCCACACCTCCTTTGTGATTCCAGGTCCCACTTGGCACTGGTAGAAATATTTCTACTACTCAAATGTTGGGCCCATGCTGCAGACCAGTCAGAGGGCTCTGGCTTTTTCTATGTAAGCAGGAGCCTTCCCATAGGCCAAGGGCTTACTGGCCAGTGTCATAACTCCCCAGAACTACCTGAGGCAGTGTGGACCAAGGACCACGAAACACACTATTCCTTGCACATGCAACCTGCATTCCTGGTTTTTTCTGGTCCCAGCACTTTGATGTCCTGTTTGGGTACCCACCGTTCCCTATATTGGTCATCAAGGTCTGGTGCCATTGTCCCTCACCCACACTGCATGGTGGGGGGCGGGGTATGCCCCCGTCTCCCTGACCATGGTACTTGGGTTTCAGGGTTGGACACAGACCCAAGCCAGGCCAGTGGGGTTTGCATTGAACTTCTGGGAAACCAGCACCCTCCTGCCACTAGGTCTTAGCTGACGGATGCCAGTGGGGAGGTCTGGAGGGCCGCCCAGTGAGAGAACCCATGTGAGATGAGGGAAAGCAGAGCTGGGGTTGCTGATCACAGTATCTGAGCCCCTGGATCCAGTCCTGAAATCAGCATGCTGTATACTCTACAGATCCTGGAACTAAGAAATTCCTCTCAACCTGTTTGGTTTTTTTTTTTTGGCTTATGTCAATTTATATTGTGTCTCTGTGTCATTCACAACTGGAGAGGTCCCGACTCTCATTTTTGAAAGGCTTCCTGTCACCAAGCAGCAATAACCAGAGATGCTGGCCTTGGGCAGGTCTGCACGCCTCTGCCAGAGCCCATGGGAGAACCACATCCATGCCCTTCCCCATCTTTTCGTTGTTTTCTCCACAGATTCCCCACATTAGAAAGCCGTGTGTATGCCCTGCTGACTTGGTATGTGACCCTTGATCTTCTCTGGAGCTGTCCCCTCTCCCTGGCGGGGTCCTTTGCCATTTTCCTTTGCAACTGGGACGTGGTATTTCACAGCTCCCACCGGGCTTCACAGGGACACTCTATCCAGGGGGTGGGTCTGACCCAACCAAGTTCAGCTGCCAGCACTGCACTGGACCCTGCGGCTGGGTAAGCGGTGCAGGATGGAAGGATGAGGAAGGGGGCCGCCAAGAGAAGGAGGATGGGCACGGTCCATGGCACTCCTGTCTCTGCAAATCCCAATACGGGGACATAAGGACAGGTTCCGCACGGTGACTACGCAGCAAGTTCAAGCCCCCAGCCCCGGTGGCCGCTCTGCAAAAAGGGGGAAGGTGGTGAGCAAGCCTCACACCCACTCTGGGCTGCATCAGGACCCCGAGCCGCGAGCGGGAAGCGTGCGCACGAAGCTCTCCCAGACATGGCGGGAGCAGGACAGAAGCCAGTGCCCTTGCTCCCAATGGCTGCTGGCCGGATCCGCTGCTGAAGTGGAGTTTCGAATTGTTGAGAGCTTGCCAGAAGCTCTGAGAAGGGGAGGGCCACCTGACACCTGCAGGAGGAGGATGGTGCAATGCTCCTGTCCTCCCGCGGCCACCGCCAGCTCCTTCCTCACTCCCGCCCATCCTCCCTGGTCCTCCCAGGATGCCCGCCACTGGCAGCTGCAGGGAAGGGCAGGGTGAAAAGCAGCCAAGGGTTCATTGTCTGTCCTTGTAGGCGCCTTGCACCAAGAGGTTGTCCCATACACGGGATGGCCGGGTTGTCCTTCACCATCTGGGTGTCCCACACACAGGGGGTGGGGGTCGCCTTGCACCAAGGGGCTGTCTCATTAGCCTTTGGGATGCTGACTCTCGTTCTCATGAACAAAGAGGGTGAACGACCCCTGCCCAGGGCTGGCCAAGCTTAGCTGGGGGATCCAGCCAGGAGTCCACTCTCCTGACAGCCCAGGACGGGGTTGTTTCCTGAGCACTGCCCACATGCTAAGGGCAGCAAGCTGAAGGAGGCAGGACCGCTGCCCTCAAGGCCCATCCACGGGCAGGGCGAGCATAGTCACATTTTATCAGTGCTGGCTGTGGAGGTGTTGGAAGTCATCAGTCCTGATGGGGGGGTGGTGCTTCCTGGAAGAAGTGATGCCTGAGGCTTGGAACACAAGTCGATGGTTAAAGGTAACTGATTAGGGCACACAGCCAACTTTCCAAAGGTCTCAGGAAACCATCTGACCCTGCCATCCTGCAGCTCATGACAGGGCGTCCTATAGTGACGAGGTAACCGCACGGGCATGGCTACCACATGGACTTGGGCTTGTACTGGGGTCAGGACAAAATAACCTGTGTGGAAAAGTCTCTGGATTGTCAATGGCTGACACCTTGACCAGAGAACAAGAACCCGAGCTGTTTATCGCTGTGACTTGTCCCCAGGACAGCAGGGCCTCAACGCTCTGTGCCTGCTCACACTCCCACATTGGCATCGGTTCTGACGGTCCAGCTCTGAACCCCCGCACTCTCCCGTGGCTCCAGTCAGAGACCTGGGGTCCAGCCTTGCTTCCTCTACCCTCATCTCCACCTGCCCCTCGGCCACCACTCTGGCTGGCAGCTGGGGTTGCCTCCTCTTTAATATGACACAGAGCATGTCTCCCTCTCATTTAGACCCTCCAACGCTCCCCCAAACACCCTTCTCCTTATCAAGACCCTCGAGGGCCCGCCTGGCTGACCTCCTAACCCTGTACTCTGACTCCTTCCCAGGGGGCCATGAGCCTTGGAGCCCGCAGTCTAGCATGGCCCCACACTGTGCAGGTACTTCTTCATGTACTCACCTGGGATCCATCCCAGAGGGAGGCTGTGGCCCTGCAGCTGGGAGGCCTCACGGCGCTGGCAGTCCTGCTGGTGATCCGCCCTCACCCATCGAGGTCAGCAGAAAGGGTGCCTCGTGCTCCCCAGGTCCCCATAACATCAGCTGGCCCCAGCATAGCGGTTGCCCTCCAGGACGGTTGTATGCTTCTGGCTCTCCCAGGCCTAGGGCTCCTGGGGAGCAGGGCTGAGCCTCACCAGAGACTACCCTAAGGGCCAGCTGATGAGCCCAGGGTCTCCAGCCCAGCTGTCTCTGCTTTAGTCCTGCACTGGGCTCCCTGGAGAGATAGCCCCAAGCACTGGGCACACCACCTGCAGCTCCCCCCCCCCCCCCCCGGTAAGCAGAGAGTCCCTGAGTGTGTTCAAATCTCGACCTCACAGTCACCGGCTGGTGTTCCGATATGTTGGAGAAGCAAGCACGCTAATCCAGATATAACCTAAAGTGGGGCCTGGCACGGAAAGCATTCCTTCCACACTCATGCTTGTTGCGACCTGTGGGCACCTAATGGGCTCGCTACACCTTTGCAGATGCGCAGGTGAGGGATCCAACACAGGCCCACGAAGCCCCTTCCTGGGCAGATGTGCTCTGGGTTCTGCAGGGCCAGCAGGGCAGGCTGTGTCCGCCTGTGACCGGCAATGGACCCCCCGAGAGCAGCACAGCCTGGATGTGGGTCTGGGACCCCAAGATGGCAATACTGCCAGGGCCTGCTTCTCTCCATCTTTTGTCGGGCGGCAGGCAAACAAAGCCCTCGGCTGTTTCCTGACTCCCACCCGAAACTTGCGGGCTTGATGCTGCCCTCCAAGGACAGTCTGCGTGCTCAGATTGAAACCAAGTGTGTTTCCAGCCCTGGTTTCTGTGCCCTGCAGGAGTGAGGCATCTGTAGCTGGGAATCCAGGGTCAGGACCCCTCGTCTGCCCAGAGGCCTTGGAAACAAAGCAGAGAACATGGCGATCTTTCAAGGAGATGCAAAGATCAAAACTGCCCAAGGAGCGGGTGAGTTTCTGGAATGAATCAGGCACTGGCCCAATGTGAAATGCACAGGGGAGACTCAAGTCGGCTTCCATCACAGCTCCATCTCTGCTGGGTGGGTCTGGTGTTAACCCAGGGGCCTCAGGTCACCTGTGGGCCCATCACTCAGCAGCTGGGCATTTAAGCAAGTCTGTGCCTCAGTTTCCTCACCTCTAAGTGGGGCAACAGCAGAGCACCCCCACGCCCCAGGTCACTGTGAGGGGATCAGATGTGGCCCAGGTAAAGTCCTGAGGACAGGGCCAGCCATATGGTCCACACAGATGTGCACAGCAGGTGCCCATCGTGAGCTGGGGGCTTTTGCACAGGCGGCACGGCTAAGCCGAGGGTGGGCATCTTAAGCAGCAGCCTCTCTGGGGGAAGAAAAACACAACAAAGCCTGGGTGAGTTGGAGAAATGGGGGGGGGGTGTGATCAGGCGGCAGTGGGGGCTCGCCTTCCTGAACTCGTCTAAACCACCTGGCGGAATGAAGCCTCCTATCAGCAGCCTGGGACTAAGGGAGAGAAGGCCCAGCATCCTGCCCGAGGCAGGGGAGGCAGTCAAGAAAGCACCCCCCCAACACACACATGACACACATGTGCACACAACTAATGTGCGGCATGAGCCTCCCTTGGGGAAGAGAAGGAATCTGGGGCATGCACACAGAAGCCAGACACACATGACCCTGAGCTAATATGAAGACCAGTCACCAAAGAGGTTCTTGGTGGGTGGGGGTCATAAAACAGCGGGTGCCCCTTCTAGGAGGGTTGAAGAGGATCTCCGTGAAGAAACCAGGGGGCCAGGCTGCTTGGTAACATGAAGCACAAGGTACCCGCTATCTCAGGGCCCCAATGCTGGGGCCTGCAGGGGACGAAGGGGCCCATGCTAAGCATGCATGCTCCCATACACGCCAGGACCTGAGGACTGTCTCCTCAAGGCACATGGTCCTGGCACTGGTATGATCCCCATGTGACCCCACGAGGCCGGTATGGTTGTGCCTGCTTTACAGTTGCAGAAATGGGCTCAGTGTGGCCTCCTGACACCCTCAGAGGCACATGGCTCAAGGGCCTGGGCCAAGACAGACCTGTCTCTGGCCCTCCCTGGGCCACTCAGGGCCCTGACAATCAGTAACAATCCACGGGGACAGACACACGCTCCAGGGAGTCCCAGCTGAGAAACATTCCTGGAGAACTGGCACTGGAGTCACCTGCAGAAAGTGTTTTATAAGTTGTCGGTTTCAACACAGTGAATCACCAAATCCATTTAACTGTCCACAAGCAGCATTGCTTTTACAGAAAAGGCACCAAACGGATCAGACTCCTCTCACACAGTAAGGAAGAACGTGTTCGGGAAATCTCTGTTCCCACTGTGTGTGTGTGTGTGTGTGTGTGTGCGCATGCGCATGCCTGCATGCTTGTGTATACACGCAGGTGCATAGGCACCCACGTCAGGTGAGGATGGCACAGTGTTTCCTGCTGTGGGTCAAGGTCAGGAAGTTTAGGAGGCAGTGGGGCCCTCAGGATGGGTAGGATTTCAGCAGGGGGAGGGGGGGAGGAGGAGGGCACATTCTGGGTGGGGCAAAAGGAGGTGGGGAAGCATGGGGGCAGGCCCAGAGAATGTGGACCAGTGCTGGTGTACTGGGAGATGGGGACCTGGTGCTCAGGGTGGGACTGCACGATCCTATCTGTCATCAGAGTGAACAGTATACACTGCGGGGATGGTTTCGTTGAGAGTAAGACATCCAGCATACTGGAAAGCCTTGGGTAAAGTACCACAAAGAACACTGCCAGTACCAATGACATTTCCCACAAACATCAGAGCCAGATGCTTGGGGCTCCTTCCATCTACAGGAGCCCCAGGAGCCTGAAGACACTCAGACCAGGCCGGTGCTCCAACCCAGGAACCAGTCCTGCATGCAGCTCCCTCCTGGCGTATCTCCATCACAGGCCAGACCCATAACCATTATCACCCTGAGCCCTCACTTTTCCGCTCCAGACTGGATTCACCTGTGACACCCATGGCCACTCAGGGCCATGCTCAGTGGGCAGAAGGTGGATGGAGGATGGACCAAGCCCTAGCACCCCTGCCTGAGGGTCAGCGAGGCAGTCGGTCCCATGATCAACTGTCCTGTCCCACTCTGGTCCTCATACCAGCTCACCTCTGCCCCTGGGAGGTGCCTCCGGGGAAGGCCTCGGGGAGCAGAAACCTGAAGAGGCCCCAGAGTGCCAGGGAGCAGGGCAGCCCTTAGCAGTCCAGCTTGGGGATGGAAAATGATCCTGAGGGCACTGGGGACCCAGGCCTAGGTGCATTCCAGGGTGGCAGCTGGCTCCTGAGGGGAGTGGCCACGTGAGTCCCCAGACCAAGTAGAGCTCCCTGGCCAAATGGCCCTGAGGAGTGGCCATGATGGCCAGGAGACCACATGGACTCCCCCAAGCACCGTGCGGGACCAGGGCTGGGGTAGGGGGAGAAAGTCTTCCTCTCACTCCTCTCACTCCACAGTGCCTGGTGTGGAACCAGCCTGGAGTGTGCACAAATCAGTGCTGGAGCCATCAGATCGTAAATAAAATAGGGAAACGTGACTTCTGCTACCACCCAAGTCCGTGCATCAAGAGCAAAGCTCACTGCGCAGGTGGGAGCCCAAGGGACCCGGCCCACAGGAGGAACCAGGCAGGGCACCTGGGCCTGGGACTTGCTGCTTCCAGCCCCAGCCCCTTACCTGTTCGGTCTGCTCTTTCTCGGCTCCGAGCACTCGGGGCCCGAGCCATAGCTGGGGCAGCTGTGTCTCCCACGTCTGGTCCAGGGCCAACCTGGGGTCCAGGAGCTCGGGGTGCCTCACTCTTGTCCTGCTCCAACGAGGCAGTAGCATTGAGCCTCGAGCGGGCCTGGGGCTGCAGCGACGGAGGAGGCTGTGGGCCAGAAGGGCTGGCAGGGGGCGCACCGGGGTCCATCCTGTTGGCGAGAAAAACCAAGGGTCAGACACACAAGGGCGGCCAGGCCCAGCCTGCTCTGGCCTCGAGTGTTGGGCAGAAAGGGGACAGAAAAGAGAACCGGGGTGTGGGGGGGGGAGTAGCGCCTGGGTGGCTCAGTCATGAAGTGTCTGCCTCTGGCTCAGGTCATGATCCCAGGGTGGGAAGCCTACTTCTTCTTCTCCCACTCCCCATGCTTGTGTGCTTGTGTTCCTCTCTCACTGTCTCTCTCTGCCAAGTAAATAAACAAAATCTTAAAAAAAAAAAAAAAAGAAAGAAAAGAAATGGGGTGAGGGCCAATTTATGCTCTCTATGAGATCTTACTCAACCTCACGGCAGCCCCAAGTCTGTGCCCATTTCACAGATTAGGAAACTGAGGGAAGAAATCCACTCAAGGCCTCTGGCTCAACGGGCCCCATCGCAGTCATGAGCTTGGGCCCTAGGTCTTCAGGCCCGAAGTCCCCTGCCTCAGCAGGCACAAGCCCTGTGACCTCAGTGTCCTTGCCTGAGCAGCAGGGATGGTGCAAATTTGTGAGGGTCTAGTGAGATAATCTGCATGGAGCACTGAGCACAGTGCCTGGCTCAGGGAGCTGAAGCGTGGCCTCCACCTTGTATGTCCCCCCTCCAATCCGTGAAGGTGACCCTACTTGCAGATGTAATTAAGGATCTTGAAATGAGATCATCCTGGATTAGGATGGGCCCCCATCCAATGACCAGTGTCCTGAGAAGAAGAGGGAAACACAGAGACATAGAGAGAAGAATGTCATGTGAAGACAGAGCATGCAACAGGAGGTGCGGCTGCAAACCAAGGGCCACCAGGGGTCATCGCCTTCACCACAAGCCAGGAGAGAGGCGGGGAAGGATGACCTCTCAGAGTTCCCAGAAGGAACCACAGAGTAAGAGTTAAATGTTAGCAGGTAAGTGAACGGAGGATTGGATGCAGGGGAGGAGGGAAGGGGTGGGGAGCCAGGAAGGGGGGAGGCAAAAAACCCACAAAGCCAGGATTTAGGCAGATGTGCCCAATGGCAAAGCCCTCCGTGCCAGGCCTGAAAGACCTCACCAGGACAAGACCCACCAGGCTTGGATGCCACCAGACATGAATATGCACTAAAAGGCAGAGTGAGGTGTCCAAGAACAGAGAATGGACTGGAACAGACCAGAGAGACTGGTGCTTCTACAGCCCTCTCATGACAGGGAAAGGGCTCAGTCAGTCAGTAAAAGGGACCTCATGTGCTGATTAGCAAAATGGCAGAAACCACCACTGACACAATGAAGCTGAAAGCCCCAGCCCCAGAATCCCCAACCTGGGGGCCCTGGATGGGCTTCAGGAGACACAGACCCCTGAAACTGTCGGGACGACGTGTGCACTGGATAGGGGACCCAGATGGCTTTTCCTTAGACTCCAAAAAGATGCCATGACCCTCCCCAGACTCAAGGCCACGTCCGTCCTTTTCACTGAGATGAGGAAAGCGAGCGCAGAGCAGGGAGAGGCTGCTCATGTGGAGATCTGGCCCCGGGCCCCCAGCTCTGTGGTCCTGAGCCACAGGGCCATGCCCCTCTCTGCTTCCTCCACTGTAAATGGGACAAGTCAGCTCACGAGAGGGCCCCATGAGGACCAGATGAGAGGACCGGCTGCACACGGGGGCCAGGCATCCCCAAATGCCCAGCGCCAAGCAGCAGGCCTGCCACAGTAGGGGCCCCCTGGATGTTTCCGGAGATGACTGTCACAAGAAGAGCTGCAGTGGTCCCAGGAGCCACATGCCTGTTTCCAGAGGCTGCACAACCAGGCCTGCCCTGTCCCCAGCCACAGTGGATCCTGAAGATGGGATCTGTGTCCGCCAAACAACCCCACAGATTTCAATCTGGACATTCCTCCGTCTGAAACACGGAGTCCTTATTTTAAAACATCCCCCAAGGGCAAGACAAGAGCACAGCCAAGCCACATGAATCTGCTTGGAAATCAACGCACTGCTCAGTGCCGTTTCCAAAGTGCAGGCTTCAGGGAACCCAACCAAGAGGCGGCTTCTATGAAACTTGCCATTCAGCTGCACGTGTAGACCAGAGCGAGCACGTAGCCAGGAATGGGCCGGGGAAACCCGCGGTGACAAGCCACACGGAACCAGTCATACAGGACACCCACCCCCTGACCCAAGATAGCCAACACGTCAGTTCTTCAGACCACAGAGGACCACGTCCTACCAAGCCACCTCCCATGGCCCGCTGCCCCTAGGATCAAGAGCCATCTCCTTGGAACAGCAGAGCATAGCTCGCCTTGACGAGAGCCAACTTGCACCGCCACACCTGTGTCGGGAACAGCAGCAGGAACGGACGTGTATCTGGACTGCGCTCTGCTCAGTGCATGTTCTTGGGGGTGGGGGGCTGCACATAGTGCTGGGAGCCGGGTACTGCCACTAGCCAGTGTAACAGGCAGATGGGTGGCTTAGCCTTCAATCCTCACCCTGTTTCACAGACAAGGAAATGCGGGTCCAGAAAGGTAGGATATGTGCTCGAGGCCACACAGCTCACGGTGTCAGAGCTGGAATTCAACTCCACAAAGCCCGTTTCTGAAAAGGGGGCCTCTCACAATCCAACCCCAGTCACGCCTTCCCTTCCCTCCCTGCCCCTCCCAGAGCTGCTATGTGGCCTGCACTGGTGCTCTGGCAGAGAGAGAGCCCTCCTCCTCCAGTGCTGGGGCCCAACTTGCCTCCTTCCTGGGAGTGTCCCCGCTGCCTCTGCTGAGTCCCATCTCAGGTAGAACCATCCTCTACCAGGCGACCCCAGGCCAGGGACAGTGTTATCCCTGGCCAACGAGACACAATTTTACTAACACGTGACAAGAGGAGTGAGTCCTAGTTTTACCCAGGACCTGCAGCCACTAAATCTCGCTCACTGTGTCTCAGTTTCCTCATCTGTAAAATGGGAAAAACACCTCCAATGGAGGGGTGCCATAGGGATTAGGGGCGTGAAAGAAGAGAAAGTAATCTGCAAACCATAAAACATTAAAACGAACAAACAACCAAGCAAGCATGCACACCCAAGCTGGTCCTCCCGGGTGCTACACCAGGGCGTGTTCGTTGAAAAACACATTCTGGAAGGAACCACAGGGAACCACAGGTTCTGGGTGGCCTGTGGGTTAAATATTAGGCATATCATATGACAGTAAAAATGACTGTTTTAAGTAAAATCTCTGCTTAGTAAGAATGGAAGAGTAAAAGAAAATTAATTTTGGGGGTCTCTGAGAGTTGCTCAAGCCCTTTAGGGAGAAAAGGGCTTATTATTTACAAACGAGACAACTCACTGCCAGGGTTGGGTCACAGGGAGGATCACAGACCATCTTCTGGTGGAAGGACCCACATGGCGGTCCCACCTTTCCTGCTGTTACACGTTCTCTTGCCTGGGATACTGCGAGCCCTGCAGGCGGGGGCTGCCTCTCCTTACCCTGGAGCACCTGCTGCCTGGCCTGGCACGCATCCTGGATCTCATGTGCAAGGTACATGGGGACAGCCTCGTCTCGGGGAGGCAGCAAGCTTAGGGGACCTTACTTTGTGACTTCAAGTAATTCCCACCCTGCAGACCCCAGGACCCTAAAAGCAAACAGGGAGCATCTACCTGCCTCAGTCGCAGCTCCAAGACCCCTCCAAACTGTCTGCTAGGGGGCCACCAATCCCACTGCCTGCTGATGGCCCCAGCAGTAGCCTGGAACCCATCATTGTGTAAGACCAAAAAAGCAAAGTGGCTGGCATTCTTTCCATGTGAGTACCAAGGCATATTTTTATCCCATCAAAACACAAAATACCAACAATGAAGAGCTCAGCTGAGGAGCTGCGGGGACCGTGCCTCTAGGGAGATGTGGAGCAGAATGGCCACATGTGGCCTTCTGCCCCAAAAGCTCTAATCTGGCCCCACTCTGCTTCCCTCCCTGGGCTGAGGGGCAGCCCCACCTCTGAAACAAGCCCCCACGGGAAGGCTTAAAGTTGCTCCAGCACCTTCTGACCCGAGCCTCCACACTAGAATCCCAGCCCCGGCAAAGAAGCAGGGATGCCCACAGGTTTCACACGCGAGGGTGTCTAACGTGGCCACACTTTCTGGCACCGTCCAGAGGGAAGTTAAGAACATTACATCCCCTTGGCACAGTGCTATCCTACAAAGATGTTACCCACGACCCCATATACAAATAAACATTTATAGTCAAGGAAAATGTTGGTATAACACTGTTAAGCCAGATTTTTTTTTAAAGATTTTTTATTTATTTGACAGAGAGAGATCACAAGTAGGCAGAGAGGCAGGCAGAGAGAGGGAGAGGAGGAAGCAGGCTCCCCGCTGAACAGAGAGCCTGATGCGGGACTCGATCCCAGGACCCTGAGACCACGACCCGAGCCAAAGGCAGCGGCTTAACCCACTGAGCCACCCAGGCGCCCCTGTTAAGCCAGATTTAAAGCAGCACGAGAATTATCCTGTCTCTTTAGAATGAAAACGACATCTACCTGCAGAAAAAGATGAAAGACAAAATACTGGATCTCTCTGGGTGGAGGAATTACGAGTGGTTTTATTTTATTCTTTTTTCTAATTGTATTTCCCTAATTTTCTACAATAAACGTATAAGGTGTTTGAAACGAAAACAAAATATATTTTACAACCTGCCTGTGACTGAGCTCTAAGGGAAAGGGCCCAGGGGGTTACCCAGCATCTGGAGTGTCTGCTCCATCATGGCCTGGCCCAGCCCTCTGGCAGAGGGCTACTCCTCAAGACAAGGGCACAAAGCCCTTGGAGGCTCCCAGCTACCTATTTTTGCCCCAGAGTATTAAGGGCCAAACCAAGGAACATTCCGACACCACTCGATGTGCCAAGTTCATAGAAACAAAGTGGGAGGCAAGTTGGGAATGCCCCAGTCCTTCATCAAGGACAGCCACAAGCGTCTGCTGAATGGCCAAGTCTGTACTACACACCTGCTCTGAGCCAGGCCCCGGTGGGTCAGCAGACACGGACTGGGAGCTGATCCTTTGCCAGGCATGGTGCTGGGCCTCCCTGCCCCAGGCAGCAATAGAGCTGGCCTTGGAGTGCTCACACCCAGTGGGAAGGATAACACCTAAACAGACAACTACAAAGACAAGCAGCATCTGGGATGCAAACACCCAGTGGGGGAAGGGGGTCTTGCTAGCCTTTGGAAGGCAGGGGAGGGACTGTGGAAAACAGGTCTTGACTCAGCCTTCAAGTTAAGTGGGTGTGAGCCAGGTGAGGGTAGAAGGAAAGAGGAATGGAAGAGCGTGGGCATTCCAACAGGGGACTGTCCTGGAGAAAATGTAGTGGAGGAAGCGTGACCAGCCGTGTGGCCAGGAAGGTGCAGGTGGCTGGGAAGTGACCACTGGGGACGGGACACAGGAATGAGAAAAGGCTGTGGGCAGCAAGGGCAGGTCCCAAGGGCCTGAAGGAACGCCTAGGGCCAGAAGGAGTTTGGGAGGACAGTGCTGAGCAGGGAGGTGATAATTAAAGAACCACCTGGGCTGTGTGGGGACAGGATGGGGAGCCCAGGGATGGGGCTGGGTGACCATCTGGGGAAAGGTAAGGAGGCCTGGTCCAGGGCAGGCATCTGACTGCAGCTCTGGGGCTGGGAGAGATAGGAGTATTGCCAACTGAATGTGAGGGGTGGGGGAGCAGAGGGTGACTTGGTTTGTTCCTGGGGGCCAGCACAGCAGTGCTACTTTCTGAGGTGGGGACGTGGGAGAGGGCGAGAGCTATATAAAGCATAAAGTTCCCTCCCTGTTAGGATTCTTATCATCACCATCACAGAGCAGGGTTTGGTCTCTGTCCTAGGGCTCAGGCACCTCTGGGGGGGGGGGCAGGACTGAGCTGGAGTCCCCTCTTTGACCAGCCCCCAAGGCCTGTTGAGCCCTGGTGTAGGAGGGGCTGGGAAAGCGTGAGCAGGGAGCACCCCCCCTCCACCGTCTTCCATCCTGGGAGAGAAGGTGTGATGTGGTCTCCCAGCAACCTTCCCTGTGCTCAAAGGTCCATCTGCTTGGGGGCGTGCGGGGTGCAGGGGTACAGCAAAGTTTTATAAGCGAAGCTTCCTCTAAATCTCTGGTCAGACACCACGGGGCTCCCATGAGAAGCCCATCCCCTTGGAGACACCAGGACGGGGCAGTGGAAGGCGTGGCCTCTGGGCTTCTGCTGACATGGCACCCTTGCTAGGGCTGCAGTAAGTAAGAACAGGTGACCAGCACAGAGGTCCCCAGGGCACTCTGCAAGTGACAGATCCTAGCAGAAGAGAAAGCCCTTCACAAACAGGCCAAATGCCAGGGTCACTGTCCAAGGTGAGGAGAGGCAGGACAGGGCTTGCTTTCAATGCAGACCCCGGGCGGAAGGCTTCCCCCAGGCTCTACGCGGTCCTGGACAGGTCACCCGTCCCCAGGGAGCCTCAGCTCCATCATGTGTCCACTGGGGCTCTAATTCCCACTCCTGTAAGACTGGGGTGGGGGAGGGGAGCATAAATCTGGTACAACTGTTAGCTCCTTGGAATTCTCAGCATCAACTACAAGCATTGCGCGGGGCGGACATAGCTCCATCACATCACAAAGGGCCGGGCGAGATTCCTCAGAAAGTTTCCATCTGTCACAATAGAAATTTATGGCGCGGAGGGCCAGCCAAGGGCCGGGTTCACCGGAGCAGAGCCGGGACCGAGAAGTACTGCCTCTGCCCCTGCCCGTCCCCTTACCTAAGCGCAGCCCCGGGGACAGTGGCCCGCACTGATTCTAAGTGGGTGGTGGGGGCCTCAGCTTGACCCAGGGGCTGCCCCCCCACCCCGGTGGGCCTGGTCCCCGGTGTGGGCTGGACCCCCGCCGATCCCGCGGCCCCACCCGCGCCCCCGCGGGCACCAAGGGCCGCCCTGGGTGCCGCGGAGTCCGGCCGACGGCCGCGGGGGAAGGGCCATGACAGGGCACCTCGGGACTGGCGCTGCGGGACGCAGGGTGGGGCGTCTCCGGCCACCCTCCAGCCATCCGCGGGCCCCCCGGGGCTACGGCCGTTGGCCGCTCGGTGCCCGCCGCGCGCGGGGCTCCGCGACTCCCGAGGGGGCTCACCCCTCCCCCGGAAGTCCCAACCCAGGCCCCGGCGGGGGTTGCCGCGGGGGTCGTCATGCGGGCGGGACCCCAGCCCCTCTCCTTCTGGGGACCTTGTGCGGGGAGCCCTGGGGGCAGCCGCGCACATGGAGAAACTGAGGCCCGAGGCGGGCGGGGCCTCCCGGCTCCCTTTCCAGTCCCCCGCGCGGCCGTCCCCCGCCCCGAAGAACTCACCCGGCCGCGAGTGGGCCGCACGCGACTCCGCGACGCCTTCGGGCCTCCGGGCCTGTGGCAAAGTTGTTCGCGAGGAGCCGGACACCTAGAGGTGGGAGCTAGGACGCCGGGCCGAGGGAGAGACGCGAGCATCTGAGGGAGCTGGCGAGCGCGGCCCTCCGCGGAGGGGCGGGGTAGGGGGCGGGGCCGCAGGCCGCGCTCCACTCCCGATGCGGCTCGGAAGACCCGGCGCCGGCTCGGTCCGCTGTGCGGCCGGCAAGCTTGCCAATCATCTCGTGCCTCCGCCAATCACGAGGCGCCTCGCCTGGCTACAGCGGACCGCCCCCTGGTGTAGCCTGGCCCGAGGGCGCCGCGGGGGGCGGGTCCGACCCGCCCACAGCGAAAGTTTCCAAGCCGAGTCGGCCCCGGCCCGGCCCACCGCGTGCTGGCCCCGCCCCGCCCCGCCCCGCCCCGCCCGCAAGGTGTTCAGTTGCAGAGGGAGGCCCTTTGCTTCTTCATCAGTTAACAGGTGGTTGAACTCTTGGACAAGACTCAGGCCACCTTTCAGCCACCACTCTGGCCCCAGGGCCCCCAACTTCAGATTCATAATGACTGCCATTGCAGTATTAACTAACACTTGAGGGCCTGCAGTGCGCTAGACCCCTTAATCCTAGCCGTGCCAGAGGCAAAGAGGGCTCCCCCCTCCCCCATACAGCAGCAGGGAAGGAAAACAATGGCCCATTTAAATGCGTACAAGTAACCAAGTACAGCTTTAAATGCACGCAATCAAATGCAATGTCGCACGCTTTTCACAAGGTAATTATGGGATTCACCTTAAAAAATACATTAACGTGGGGGTGGGGGTGACGCAAGGCTCAGGCAGTTTTGGAAATCCGCTTCTTTCAGTCCTGTCCTGTGTCTGAGGAGGTGTAGTTTAGAGATGCGGGGGAAGGTCTGTCCTTCAGTCATGCCCTTGGGAAGATGAGGTCCTGGCCGGTGACCCACCCTGGGCTGTGTCTGCTCTGTGTCTGGTCCTCATAGCCAACCTGGGATGCCTGTCCTCAGTCATGGCAGAAGCTGCCTCAGAGTGGCTGCCAGAGATCTGTAACCAACATGTGGGAAGCAAAGATCCTGGTTGGTTTGGGAGGTGGATTCTATATACCGAACACACAGCACTGGGCACTTTAGTCAAAGCTGTGTAATTCACATGTCACCTCATCTGATTTGTCAGCTGTGCCCCTCCATGTTACCCCATCTCATCTGAGGCTGTGAGGCTCACAGGGGAAGGAAGGAAATGAGCATAAAGCAGCACCTGCTCAGCCCCAAGTTCAGTTTTGGGGGACTTTCATACACTGAAGTTTTTCACTGTGCCCCTAATGAGTATAGCATTGAAGCAATGCCTGGAGCTCGTTTTTACTGATGAGAAAATGTCTTTTTTGTCTCTTTCTCAGCCCTTTGCCCCTTGAGAAGGCTTTGCCATTCCATTGCTAAGCTTCTAGAGCATGATCTTAGTTTCTGGCCTGCCCTCCCTCCAATTTGTGCTCTCTCACTATCAAATAAATAATAAAATCTTTAAAAATAATAAAAAAATTAAAAATCGTTCAAAGACTATTACTGTCCGTGGTTTCGGATCGATGCCTACGGAAGAAAGGGTTTCCAAAGGTCCCTGCATTCCCACTGCATGTGTGTGTGCTTGCCTATTTCATTAGGGCCAAGTCCTAGAAATAGAAACATGGATACTGATAGGATTTTTCAGCTCTCTAGATACAGTTTTACCAAAACAGATTTCTCAGTATTGTTTCCACTTCACGTCTGAGAGGTGTACACTGGCATGGGGAACTAATTTGTCAACCCCTTTCTTACTCCAGTAAATGAAAAATGGCCTCCCTGCCTTTGTAATCTCCATTTCCATGCTAACTAATGAGGCTAGACTTTTCATGTTCCTTAAGTTTGTTTTTTTAAAAAATATTTTATTTATTTATTGGATAGAGAGTGAGAGAGCATGAATTGAGCGGTGGGGGGGAGAGGGTGAAGCAGACTCCCCGCTGAGCAGAGACCCTGACATGGGTGGGGCTTGATCCCAGGACCCCAGGATCATGACCTGAGCCGAAGGCAGACACTTAACCAATTGAGCCACCCAGGCACCCCTCATGTTTCTTAATTTTGATAAGCATCTGCTTTCTCATTCATCTATTGGGTTCCTTAGGCCCTTTGAAAACTCATGAGATGCGTTCTTTTATTTCCAGCCTCCCTTCTTTACCACCTGTCCTCCCCTTGAGCTGGTAAGATGGGGGCCGACCTGAATAGCTCATGCAGCCCACCCTTGGGGCCAGCAGCCCTCTTCACACCTGGGAGGGTGGGAGCAGACAGGCCTTCTCCAGGGACATGGGAGCGCCTTGCCTTTGCTGTCTTCATTGTCTAGAAGAACATAAGTGACTCGTCATTCACCCTCTTGCTGGTTGGCCACCGCCCCAGAGACCACCATCGCCCTGTCCTCACAGACCTGACAAACAATACCAGAGAGACCAAGACATTCCCTTTTGAGGGGACACAATAAGCAGAGGAAAAGGACAGGTTGAGCAGCCCAGGCCGAGCCTGGACACACTTAACACACTCTGTGGAGCAAAAGGCCTTGAACGTCCTCGGTGGATTACAGAAGAAACATCGAGGTGAGGAAAATGAGCCAACGGGAAGATAACATAGAGAAAATGCCTTGGAGGGTGGAGGAAAAGAGCGTGAAAATCCTGGAGAAAACCATAGGCTTCGGGCAATTCCAGGAGGGAGAACCCCCACCTGTTGGGAGAACCAGAGGGAGCTGGTGGGCAGAGAGGAGTGAAAGAAAGGAGAACTTTTCCAGAGGAAAATGTCTCCAGCTGCAGCTCTCTGCTTTGAAGCCTCCAAGTCCCAGAAGGGGAGACCATGTCTTGCCAAGTTCCAGCAAGAACCAGTCCCAGACGAAGGCAGGAGAATCAGCATAGTGCCTGCACTTTGGGAACCTGGAAACAACCCAGGGACTCTGATGATCTGATCAAGGAGCCCTCCCCCTGCTGTGATGGAATTTCTCTGCTGGGGAAAAGGAAAGAAAATATCCCAGTCGATAAGACACACAGAAGATCCCTTTTATCCACGGGAGGGCCTCTCTCACCAGGACAGTTCGACTACAGTAGAGATCTCAAGATAGAGCACAGAGAACAGATAACGCTGGTGGACAGTGACCCTTGCAAAATACTCGATGTAATCTGAATATCCCTGGGATTTTGTATGATCACTGCTAAGTAAGGATTCTTGAAATTTGTGCCACACACTGTAAGAGAAACCTGTATTCATCTGGGAGTAAACATAGAATCAACGTCAGCTGCCCCGGAGCAAGGGGCCACGGAGAGATTGGAGGGACATCCTGGCATCTGGTGGCAAGGAGAGGAAGGGAGCGAAGGGCTTGCTCTGGTGTGAGCAGGAGGGGTGGGAAAGGAAGAAGCTCGTGGGGGAGTGCTGTTCCTGCTTACTTTTCATACATTCACGGGGGAGGATCGGTGTAATTATGACTATCAGGAGCTGGAAGGGGGGGTGGGGAGTGGGTGAGGGTGTTGAGAGTGATCAGGGAAGGAAAATTAAGCAAGGAGGAAAGAAGGAAATGACAGCAATAACAAAGTTCAGTCCAAGTAAACACAAAGGGAGGCGAAATAAATAAAACCACGGATATCAGCTTTCGTGCAAAATGGGGATGGGCTGAATTTCCCATCAAAAGCCTCTAAGACTGGGGTGAAGATAAAAATCCAGTAAAATGCAATTTACAAGAAATGCTGCTCCCCCAAATGATGAGAAATAGAGGCCCCCAGTGCACACCGTTTGAAAATTGAGATTTAAAAAAATGACAAGAATGGCAAATTAGTCTTGCATGAGGAAGAATTCAAGGCAGAAAGCATTCACAAGAACAAAGACATATTACATAATGGTGCAAGGTACAATCCACAAAGATTCAATAATCATAAATCTGAATGTACCAGAACTACAACGGCTGTGTTGTGCTGTATTTTATGTGATGGGCTATTGTGTATGTCACAGTGGCCAAGCCATGGTATCCAACTGTGGTCAAACACCAGTCTAAGATTTTATTTATTTATTTGTCAGAGAGAGAGGGAGAGAGAGCGAGCACAGGCAGACAGAGAGGCAGGCAGAGGCAGAAGCAGGCTCCCTGCCGAGCCAGGAGCCCGATGTGGGACTCGATCCCAGAACGCTGGGATCATGACCTGAGCCGAAGGCAGCTGCTTAACCAACTGAGCCACCCAGGTGTCCCCAAACACCAGTCTAGATGTTTCTCTGAGATACCTTTTAGATGAGAGTAACATTTGAATCAGTAAACTGTGTAAAACAGGTGACTCTCTGCAATGCAGGTGGGCCACATCTAATCAATTGAAGTACTTACGAAAGTAAGGCTGAGGTCCCCCAGTAAAAGAGAATTTTGCCGGCAGATGCCCTTTAGGTTTGAGCTGCAACATCAGCTCTTCCTTGGGTCTCCAGTCTGCCATCCTGCCCAGCAAGGTGGATTGGCCAGGCCCCACAATCCCATGAACCAATTACTTAAAATATATTTTTTTCTGTCTTTACTGTGTATGTGTGTGTGTGTGTGTGTCTGTGTGTCTGTGTGTCTGTGTGTGTGCATGCATGTGTGCGTGTGTGTGTGTGTAGGTCAGGAGGCCTGTCCTCATACCCACAGAGAGACAAGCCCAGAGCTTTGCTGTTGAGTTCTGGATGAATGATGAATGAATGAATGAATGAACAGACAAATGAGTTGCCCTATGCAAAGAACTCACAACAGCTCTTTCTTGCCCTTAACACAGTGTTCAGACTTTTTAATGCGACATCTAAATATGCCTCCTACACTTCAGCCCTCTGATTTTTTTCTACCTGCGGTCAGAGTCTGCGTTCACACCCCTGTCCCACTTCCTTCCCTACTGCTGCTTAATCCTCAATTTATGCAAGAGATCTTTATCAACGTCCCACCCATTCCAAACCTTGGGCTGTACACCAAGCCTACTAAGAAAATTGAAGGAGATTGGTGAGTTCTTTCTGGAGGAGAGCAGGGTTGGGGGCTTTTGCAGACCGTCAATGCACTAGACCGAAAACGACCCCCAGAGATCCAAGCCTACTTCCCGGGACCTGTGCATGCTGGCTAATTTGAGAAAAGGTGGTTGCAAATGTGATTGGATTACATATCCCTGTGGTCACACGAGATGGGGCAATTCTCCGGGATTCCGAGGCGGGCATCTAGATGCGATCACAGGTGTCCTTCAGGACAGAGGTGGGGGCTGGGGGGATCCATGACACACACAGATAAGGCAACATGAAGATGGACCAGGAGACATGGAGATGCCAACCTTGAAGATTGGAAGGATGGGACCCTAAGCCATGAAGAGCCTGCTGCCATAAGAAACTCGAAGAGGCAAGAAACAGATTCTCCTTAATGTTTTTGACTCAGTGATCCTGAATTCAGACTTCTGGCCCCCAGAATAAGCAAACAGTACTAACAGTTGGGAGATGCACTCAAAACACCTGACTGAATGTTCCAGAGGCTCTGTGAACCTCAGGACATCTGCAGCACTCAGTGACCTAAGTTCTGGGTGTGTGGGTTAGTCAGATAAGAACGACACATGGGAACATGCCAGCGCCCCCGGCCCAGACTGCTGGCACAGTGTGACCTTAAGGACTGCCCGCATCAGCACCCTCCCACCACTCCCCAGAGTGAGGCCCAAGAATCTGCATTTCAACAGTGGCTGGGGGGGTGGCGGGGGAGGGAGTTTTCTAACTTACAGTGGGATTCGGGACCCAAGATTGCAGAGCTGAGTGACTTGCAATGGATCTGTCACTGGGAATCCTTCACCTGGACAAGTACTCGGAATGCAGAACCCCTCACACCTCCTGAGTCAGAATTCACATCTTAAAGGGACACCCCCCATGATTTGTGTAGGTATTGAAGTTGGAGGGACCCTGCTCTAGGCGGGAGGCTTCCAGCCCAGGTTGCACAATATCGGAGCCACCTGTGGGGCCTGTCCTGCCCAGGCCAGCAACACTGGAAGTCTGGATTCTGTGAGCAGTCCTAGAGAGACGGGGAGCAGAGGAGCCACACACAGGATTTATTTAGCAAGGTCTAGAGTGCATGCCGGTCATGCTCCCACTATAAGAAGGACCGCTTCCCAGCTTCCTTGCTGGAGGCTGTCCCACCTGCCCTTGGCCACATCTAGGACAGGAAGGTCCTCGGTGTCACCTCTCAGTGGATCTTCCTGATGCCCTGCCCAACCAGGTGGCCTCCCTCCAATTCTGAGGAGCTGGGGGCTCCCCGCATTCACACCATGGTCATGGGCAGAGCCTTTGGGCTCTCAAGCCACTACCCTCTGCTCTCTCTGACCCTCCACCCACGCACTCCCATGCCCCGCCAGCAGCTCCCCTCCCTCCTTTCCTCCACTCCCTGATGGAGGGCTTGGGGCTGGTCACAGGGCTCTGTGTCACGAGGACTGGGGGCTCCATCAGGGGCGCTCTCAGCCCTGCTCGCCCACGGCCGCCTCCAGCTCCACCTGTGTATCCACATGTTGCCTTGTGACCAGGCAGCTGAGGCCCCCCACGAGTCTGAGTCGTGCTTTACTCATCTTTACTCATCTCCGAAGGCAGAGACTTAATGCCACTTAATGGCCTTGTGATGAGTCACCAAGTACATTGTGAAGTTTCATATGGGAAAAAAAAAAGCATTGAGAACAGGAACATACCTTTGAGGCAGAAGAAAGACAAATGCCTGGCAGGAAGAGACACGCTTTCCCATGACCTCCCCCGCATCCCAGCACCCCACTGATACGAGCCCTGAATCATTGGTCATTAGTCCTTGTCCAGAGAGAGAGAACCAATTTGACAAGTATAGATCTGCAGGCACACGGGGGATTGGCTCACACGCTTGGAGAGGCTGAGGATTCCCACGACGGGCCCTCTGAAAGCCGGGGACCTGGGAGAGCCAGGGTGCAGGTGCAGTCCGCCCAAGTCCCACGGAGTGCAGGTGTCCGAGGGCAGGGAGGAGGGATGTCCCCGCTCAAGCCCCGAGTCCTTCCTGCACCTGCGTGTTCTCCTCGGGCCCTGACCGGATTGGATGGTGCCCCCCACATCCTCACACACTCAGAAATGTGCTTTAACTGCTCTCTGGACACCATTCAGCCCCGCTGAGTCAACGCAGGAGTCTTTGGGGGCTTTCCAGCAGGCCATGGAGCTGTGTGTCATCAGGGCTGGACCCAGGGGCTGTAGTGGTAACGTTGGCTGAGCATGAGCGTGAGCTTGACGCCACGCCATCTCCCATCTGATGGCCAGGCCACCTCACACGTGTCCCCCAGGGACGGGGCCATGTAGAGGTATTCACTCAACACCTGCGGTGAGCAGCCTCCCAGGCCTCCCTGGGCCCTATACCTGGCGAGAAAAGAAACACCCCATCCCTGCTCTGGAGGGGCTAATGGGCTGGCTGGGTTCAGAAGCCAGAGCACCCCCACCCGTTAACAGGCAAGGGTAACCAGGGAGAACCCGTGCTGGCAGATTCCTGACATTGGGAGAAATGACAGCCAACTGAGGTAGTCAGGGAAGGCTTCCTAGAGGAGGTGCAGACCTAAAGAAAATTTTTGTCCTTTGTTTGCTTGTTTTATTTATTGATTTATTTCATGTAAATTTAATTAATTAACGTGCGGTCTGTTATTAGTTTCAGAAGAAGTCAGTGATTTATCAGTTGCCTGTAACACACAATGCTCATCACATCCTGTGCCCCCTTAATGCCCATCCCCCGGTTTACCCCATCCCTCTACTCCCCTCCCCTCTAGCAACCCTCAGTTTGTTTCCTATAGAGTCTTTTCTGTTTTGTTCCCCTCTCTGATTTCATCTTGTTTTATTTTTGCCTTCCTTCCCCTCTGATCTTTTGTTTTGTTTTGTTTTTAACAAACTTTATTTCTTAGAACAGTTTTAGGTTCACAGCAAAACAGAGTGGAGAATGCAGAGAGTTCCCTTACGCTCCCCGCCATATAGGCAGGCACATTCTTTCTCACTATCGGGGACACCCCACACCACAGTAGCATGTTTGTCACAATCAGTAAGCCTACATCAATACATCACAGTCACCCAAAGTCCTGAGTGTTCATTACGGTCACTGTCGTGGCTGTACCTTCTCTGGGGTTTGACAGATGTACAATGACACGTATCTACCATTATAGCATCCCACGGAGTGGGTTCATGCCCTGAAGCTCCTTGGTGATCTGCCTATTCATTTTCCCCCCCACCTCAGCAATGACCCATCCTTTCCTGCCTCCATAGTTTTGCCTTTTCCAGCATGTCATGTTGCTGGAATCACGCTCCTTTCCCTGAGTAATGTGTATCCGAGTCTTGTTTCTGTTTTTTCATTGCTCATCCCAACACAGAGCTGAATAACGTCCCATGGGGTGGAGGGATCACAGTTTATCCATCACCTAAGCCAGAGCACAAAGGAGGTGCTGATTTTACATCACAGAACTGAACATGAGGGGGTCATTAGGTAAGTCTGGCTCAGGTGACTCTCGGACCTCTTGGAGGTCCACTTCCATCCCCCGGCTCCCCACGGGTTGTTTGAACGGTCCATGAGGGCTCAGCAGGACTGGTGGATGCTAGTTCCTTCCACAGCACCCAGAAACGATTGCCATGCTTAATGGTTACTACACCTGGCGGTTTATTACATGGACACGATGACCCTGGGAGGCAGGTGTTACCCCAGTTTACAGACAGGGACACCGCAGCTCTGACAGGTCAAGGAACGCACATGAGGTCATGCTACAACCCCTTTTGGATTGTATTGTCCCCAATCCCCGCTGGCATGCCATCCCTCTCACCCCTGCAGATCCACATCTGAAACCCAACACCCCCCCCGTGGGGCAGGGTCCATGTGGGTCTAAAACATGTACACCTGTGTCACTAAGGACCTCACTGAAACAAACACCCCTGGAGTGTGGGCTCCCGCATCCTTCGTTCTCTGCGGCTTCCGGCGGCCAGAGGAGGGTGTGCCTGTCCCTCTTCCCTTCCCTTCTGAAGCGAAGTATGCTCTCAGTCCCGAGTCCCAGCTGTCATCGTGACAAAACCCAGAGCTGGTAGGAGAGGGGATGGCTTGCTCACTTCACCAGGAAACAGTAGAAGAAAACACAGGCATTTCAGTGCTCAAGAAGTGTCAAGGAGAGGTGAACATTGCCCACTTCAAACCCTCCCCGAGACTTTGCAGGCGGCGATCAGAGTAACAGATACATGCTGTGGGGAGACTGACAGGGAAGACTGAGGGGGAAAAGCACTTCTGATGTTTGTGGGAGCAATTTGGACACTTAAGCCGGAGAGATCCTGTTTTCGACAATCGTTGGAAGTATAAATTACCCAGAAAGCTCACTGTGATCACAGATAATTGTTTTTCTTAACATTTTGATACAATGGAAGCTGTCAGGCTCTGATGGCAACCTGCTTTACGGAGCAGGAGCCTGGGTACGAGATGATCCTGGTGCTCACTTTGGGACCGTTAACTGTGTGGGGCGTGAGGTGTTGCATGAATTCACTGAATTAAACATTTTTTCCTGGAAGGAAACCCAATATCAGCGGCTAGCCTCAATGCTGCTGGCCTTTGTCCTGCCCGAGGCAGGGACCATGAGCTTCTGTCGTCCTTAGAGTATATCTGCCCTCTGTCCCTGAGCAAAGGAGAGGAGGGTCTGGCCTGACATCAGCATGGAGATGGGCCCAGGGAGATGCGGGGGCCCAGAACACACCATGTCAAGCAGCATGAAAAGCACCATGTGCATAAGCCTCAGATGCATATATGAAGGCCTGTGGAGTCCAAGGGTGCCTGCAGGCTGCTGGGTAAAGGGTAACTTTGGAGCTGGGACCTAAAGAAGAAAGGGAGGTTTGCTCTAGGAAGGGGAGAACAGGGTCCTCCTCAAAGAAGGCAGGATGGGATGGGTGCAGAGTCCTGGAGGGTGGCAGACCAGGGGGTCCTGGCAGCTGTTTGGGTTGCTGAGAGCAGAGGTGGGGGGGGCGGCTGGCCATGAGGCTGGAGCGGACCAGATGGGGGGGCAGTGGTGGAAACTGTCTCATAGGGAAAGGACTAGCACCCTGTCCCCCACACTTGCTTGTCCCAAAGTGGTCCCCTGGGGTGGGCGAAGGCATATTTCATGGGGCTCGGTCATCTGTTACCGCATCATAAACCACGCCTAGACTTAGCAGCTTGAAAAACTGCTTTTCTTGCTCATCATTCTGGGGTCAGGAATGTGGGCAGGAGTCCACTGAACGGTTTTTTTTTTCCCCCTCTATGTAGCATCAGTTGGGGACTGATGCTCAGATATGTGACGCTGGCAGTGAACAGGGCTGGAAGGTCCAAGAAGGTTTCACTCACATGAAGCGGATGCTGGGTGTCCTCCAGATGGCTTCTGGCTCTCCATGGGACTGCTTGGGCTTCCTGCTGCATGGCGATCTGGGGCTGCACGGCACCTGACATGGCAGCTGGCTTCTACGCAGTGGGGGAGGGGGTTTCCAAGGTGTGCAGAGTAGAAGAAGCACATCTCTTATGGCCTTGCCTCACAAGTTAGCATCTATTTCCATAAGGTGGGCACGGGCTTTCATTTAGAGTAGTCACAGAGAAACCAGCCCAGACTTAGTGTGATGCATGATGCAGGATGTGCAGCCATTTGTAGTGTCCCACAGCCAGGGAGCGCCAGGATGTCAAGTGAGCAGCGCGGTGTCTCAGCCGAGGCATGCAAAGTCAGAGCTGAACTTCCGTCCAGGGCGCCCCACCAGGCTCCCTGTCTGTCACACAGTCCTCCATGGCATGGGGTCAGCATGGGAAACTATGTCATCTAAAGAGCCAAATTGCTGGAATCGGGGCTCTGATTTTCTCCTCCACTGAGAACTTCTTCAAGAGTCTTTTTTAGCTGAAGGAAAAGTGCAAGCTGGAAGACTTTGTGCGGTGGTGGAAGAAATAGGAGACAATGGTACTAAGCAACAAATGGAAGGTAAAATGAACAGCATCAAGTTAAGCAGGGCCTTCCAACCTTTGTCACATCACAGCACATTCAGAAAAAAGTACTTGTGCAGACTGTGGTGAATGGTTGAGGCTACTCACGTGTGTGCTCACTGGTCTCTGGAACAGTGTATCTCCATGCTGAGGAAACCACAATCCCAACACACAGGAACCCATCTATAATCCCCAGCATCAGCAACACCACACTCACCATCATCACCACCATTACCATCATCACCATACCCAGCATCACTATCCCCATCATTATCATCACCATCACCACTGCCATCACCATCATCACCACCATCATCAGCATCACCACTATCACCACCATTACCACCATCACCACAACCATCACCATCACCACCATCACCACCATCATCATCACCACCATCATCATCATCACCACCACCATCATCATCATCACCACCATCATCATCATCACCATCACCATCACCACCATCACCACCATCATCATCATCACCACCATCATCATCATCACCATCATCACCATCACCACCATCACCACCACCATCATCACCACCATCATCACCATCACCATCACCACCACCATTACCACCATCACCATCATCACCATCATCATATTCTGCCTGACTGTCAACTACAGAGGATGTGTGTCTGTCTCAGCTCTATTCAGAGGGGCAGGAAAGGCAGCCATTACTGCTGAGGGCCTGCTCGATACCAGGAGCTGTGCAACAGGAGCTCAAGGCTCAGAGAGATGAACGGACCACATCCAATACCTAATGCATGGACATTTGGCCATGCCCTAATTTGAGAAATTTGAGAAAGGATGATGTCAGGTCTTGTCACTCCTTGGACAAAACCCTCCAGGGTCTCTGCCTTCCTCAGCGTAGAAGCCGAAGTCCTTCCAATTGACCCCGAGACCCCCGGTGCCATGTTACTCTTGGGCCCCATCCTCTGCTCCTTTCCTTTTGCTCCCTGGCCTCATGCTGGTCCCAGAACACACTGAGCCCACTCTTGACTTGGGGTCTTTGCACCTTCTGTTCCCTCTGCCTGGATGCTGTTCCCCAGCCCCATACTTCCTGGTCTCGGAACAGGTACCACCTTCTCACTGAGAGGCCTTCCCTGACCACCTTGTGGAACATTGCAGCCCTGCCACTCCATCCCCCTTGCTTCCCTCCCTGCTCACTGCCATAGTTTATGGTTGATTTCTTGTTTGCCTGTCTCTCCTTGAACCTGAGCTTGGCCAGGGTGTGCTCTAGGAACCTGGGAGATAGTCACATCCTTCCCTAGACCTTGGTTTCTGCATCTGTGCGATGGCTGATTTGGTACAGCTCTGTTCCTCTGTCATCTTGTGCCTCTCCACCCGTGCTCAGAACCCACTCTACGTGGCATGGAGATGAATGTTCCATGACCTCCAGAATGCCAGGTTCCTTAAAGGTCCAGACCTGCAGACACCCTGAATTCCAAGGCACAGCCCCTGGTCTCCTAGGACCCTGAAGGCCAGGAGGAGGACATTTTACCTGTGGAGACAAGACTAGAGCTTGTTTCTATTTCTTTAGCAAAGCTGGGGGCCCAGGACAGAAAGTTGCAATGGGAAGTGAGGGGGATCCTGGAAATCTCATGGTCCAACTGCCCACACTGCCCACACTTTATGGATGGAGGCACGCAGGCCAAGAGAGGAGAGGCAGCTTCCCTAGGCACTGGTTCCTGGCTCCCCTAGTCCAGCAGGCTGGCCTCTGCCTGGGGTTTCCACTGGGAAAACCAGCAATCTGACCTCAGAGGTGTGCCCTTTGCAGATGCATATTTCTGATTAAACATGCCTTTGAGGAGGTAGGCAGAAATTCGATTCTGGGGAGATGGTAACTCCCAGCCCCATTCTTTTTTTTTACATTTCTTTTCAGTGTAACAGTATTCATTGTTTTTGCATCACACACAGTGCTCCATGCAATACGTGCCCGCCCCAATACCCACCACCTTGTTCCCCCAACCTCCCACCCCCCTGCCCCTTCAAGACCTTTAGGTTGTTTTTCAGAGTCCATAGTCTCTCATGGTTCACCTCCCCTTCCAATTTCCCTCAACTCCCTTCTCCTCTCCATCTCCCATGTCCTCCGAGTTATTTATTATGCTCCACAAATAAGTGAAACCATATGATAATTGACTCTCTCGCTTGACTTATTTCACTCAGCATAATCTCTTCCAGTCCCGTCCATGTTGCTACAAAAGTTGGGTATTCGTCCTTTCTGATGGAGGCATAATACTCCATAGTGTATATGGACCACATCTTCCTTATCCATTCGTCCATTGAAGGGCATCTTGGTTCTTTCCACAGTTTGGCGACTGTGGCCATTGCTGCTATAAACATTGGGGTACAGATGGCCCTTCTTTTCACGACATCTGTATCTTTGGGGTAAATACCCAGTAGTGCAATTGCAGAGTCATAGGGAAGCTCTATCTTTAATTTCTTGAGGAATCTCCACACTGTTCTCCAAAGATGCAGAAAAAGCATTTGACAAAATCCAGCACCCGTTCCTGATTAAAATGCTTCAAAGTATAGGATAGAGGGAACATTTCTGAACTTCATAAAATCTATCTATGAAAGACCCACAGCAAATATCATCCTCAATGGGAAAAAGCTCACAGCCTTCCCGTTGGGATCAGGAACACGACAAGGATGCCCACTCTCACCACTCTTGTTCAACATAGTATTAAAAGTCCTAGCAACAGCCATCAGACAACAAAGAGAAATAAAGATATCCAAATTGGCAGTGAAGAAGTCAAACTCTCTCTCTTCGCAGATGACATGATTCTTTATATGGAAAACCCAAAAGACTCCACCCCCAAACTACTAGAACTCATACAGCAATTCAGTAACGTGGCAGGATACAAAGTCAATGTACAGAAATCAGTGCTTTCTTATACACTAACAATGAAAATACAGAAAGGGAAATTAGAGAATCGATTCCATTTACTATAGCACCAAGAACCACAAGATACCTGGGAATAAACCTAACCAAAGAGGTAAAGGATCTGTACTCAAGGAACTACAGAACACTCATGAAAGAAATTGAAGAAGACACAAAAAGATGGAAGACCATTCCATGCTCTTGGATTGGAAGAATAAACATTGTTAAAATGTTTATACTGCCTAGAGCAATCTATACTTTTAATGCCATTCTGATCAAAATTCCACCGGTATTTTTCAAAGAGCTAGAGCAAATAATCCTAAAATTTGTATGGAATCAGAAGAGACCCCGAATTGCTAAGGAAATGTTGAAAAACAAAAATAAAACTGGGGGCATCACGTTACCTGATTTCAAGTTTTACTACAAAGCTGTGATCACCAAGACAGCATGGTACTGGCGTAAAAACAGACACATAGACCAGTGGAACAGAGTAGAGAGCCCAGATGTGGACCCTCAACTCTATGGGCAAATAATCTTCGACAAAACAGGAAAAAATATAAGTGGAAAAAAGAGAGTCTCTTCAATAAATGGTGCTGGGAAAACTGGACAGCTATATGTAGAAGAATGAAACTCGACCATTCTCTTACACCGTACACAAAGATAAACTCTAAATGGATAAAAGACCGTCCAGCCCCATTCTTGACAGCACGCCTCCCTTGGAAAAGCTGTTCATTAATTCTTGGCTCTGGTGACCTCTAGTGGACAGACTTTTAATAGCAACACAGAGGACGCAAAAGGACCAGGAACCTGTACAAGTTCTCCACCAATCACTTTATCTAGGGTGGTGGGTCTTAGACTCTCACATGCCTACACTTCACCTTAAATACCATGAAAATGCAGAGTCTGCCCCCGCAGGTCTGGGGTGAGTTTGAGATTCTGCATCTGTCGTGTTCCCAGTTGGTGTCGACGCTGCTGTTTCTTCTCACCTGTGTTACCTTCACTTGGCTACGTAATTGGTGGGGCTCAGTGGAAAATAAAAACGTGGGGCCCCTTTTGACTTAACTTAAAATCGGGGGAAAGGTGCGGTTGAAGGTATTAAATACAAAGATTTTCCCTTTAAAATCTTTTATTACTTATGCACTACGGCAGCAACAACAGGGACACGTGGGTAACAACGTAAGCTTGCAAATTGTGAAACCAATATTTTTGGAGTCATAAATTGCAAAATACAACAAATAGTAATACCTTATTAATGGGAGAGCTTGATGATAAGATTTTCCAGATTTGCTTTACTGCAAATTCATACATTTCATCGAAATGTATACTTAGAGCAACTTGTTTTCAACCAGTGTAATGGGAAGTGACATCTGTTGCTCTTGGCAACTCAAGATCGTGAATCATTTCCAATAATTTTTCTTTTTGAGGGTCTTTCTGCTGATTGCAACCATTACTGGGGCTGCTGAGTTCTTTTTTTTTTTTTCAGGCTGTGATAACATCGGGATAAATTTCAGATCAATTATTGATTTGAAACACAAATTTTAGAGCTGACGATTGCTGCAGAACATTTTTCTAAAAAGATGCAACTCTTTTCAGTGAGTCAGTTTCATGTAAATCTGAACTGAGTTTTTTGTTTTGTTTTGTTTTGTTTTTAAAGATTTTATTTATTTATTTGACAGACAGAGATCACAAGTAGGCAGAGAGGCAGGCAGAGAGAGAGGGGGAAGCAGGCTCCCCGCTGAGCAGAGAGCCCGACGTGGGACTCGATCCCAGGACCCTGAGATCATGACCTGAGCCGAAGGCAGCGGCTTAACCCACTGAGCAACCCAGGCGCCCCTGAACTGAGTTTTACATGCAAATTTATACATGGTATTTTAATGTCTAATGTCTGATACTCCCTGTAACCGGGAGAGGTTTTACAAGAAACCACCTTGGCTCCATGATTTGTATATGGTTCATTCTCTTGTTTATGCTTTCTATCACTCCATCTTGAATTACAAGGGAAAACTTTAAAAAATTGTCTTCCTCTTTAAAAAAAAAAAAGAAGGTTTATTTGAGAGAGAGAGAGAGGAGAGGGAGGAGAAAGAGAGAATCTCAAGCAGAATCCCTTAAGGAGTGTGAAGCCCCACATGGGACTTGATCTCATGACCCTGAGATCATGACTTGAGCCAAAATCTGGAGTGAGATGCCCAACTGACTGAGCCACAGGCACCCCTAAATTGTCATCCTCTTTAATAATTGGTTCATCAGACTTTATGTGGAAATAGTGTTCTTTTCTACCAAATATGACAATCTTTACATTATTTCCAATTCTAAGCCTTCGGATATTTGCTCAGCAATGTTGTAATAGTTTTTAAATCCAGAGATTTTAAACTCATTGAAGAATTCTACTAAGTGGCTCGCTATATTGCAATGTCCACGGGCACACCTGTATTCTACAATAACTTACTGACAAGGTTTACTGCCTATGCCTGGCAGATCTGGTCTCGGTGCTCAGGCCCGAGAGTTAACATTTCTGCAGGTGCTGCAAGGACAGCTTCCAGGCAGGGAAGGGCCAGCTCATTTCCCACTGTGGTCCAGGCACCAGCGCCACAGGGAACCCTTCCCTCTCCCGGGGTCGCCCACTCTGCCACCGTCACACCAGTGCCTATCGCCCGATGGCCAAGCCAACTGCTTAGGGCACGTGCCGCCCACTAGGTGGGCATAATCGCTTGGCATCTTCCCTCTACTCACAGACATCTTCTGTTGTTCCAGCAGACGTCACTTACAAGACACAAGTTCAAAGAGAAACGAAGATTTTCAAGAGGATAACAGCTGAGCATGGACCCCGTCGGACCTCTGTGTGATTCCAGAGGCTGCACACCCGTGACGCTGGCCCTGGTTATCATCACGGCCAATACTGACCGAGCTCACCCCACACCAAGCCCTGGTCTGTGGACCCATTCAATACTCTTCCGCAGCAAGATTAGGAGCAGCCTCCTCCGAGCTATCAGGGGCATTTGTGTCTCACCCCAGGGCATCCCCGTGGGGAGACACAGCCAGATGCTCAGCCCTGGTTTCTTGCTTCCAGCACAAACAGAGGACAGAGTTCAGGCCTGGAACTCCCACCTACCCAGCCATATGAGCTGATAATCAAACCTCAGGGTGCTGGGGTGAGAAGGACTGAGAAAGATTGTAAACTGTGGACAGTGACTGATTAGGAAGTCCTGAAGTCAGTTTGGTGGCCTGTGACCAGCACTTTGAAACCGTGAAACTAAAAAGAAGACAGAGGGTCAGAGTGCACCTCTGAAGTAGGGCAACTATTGTTTTGCATTGGGGTGAGTTGTAGATCTATTTGTGTATGCTAGGTCACATGTAAATTGCATATCTTTCTGTGTCTCCTCAGACACAAGTCTTGCCCAGATTCTTAGTTTCAGCTCTGCTGGCCAAGGCTCAGGGGGAGCACACTGGGCACACTGTCCAAATGTGGCCTCCATTCCTAAAATCAAAGCCCCATCACCTCCAAGCGGTCCCATGGAGGCCTCGGCCCAAAACCAGACCTGCAGGGAGATTGCATTTCAGGGGTGGGAAGGTGAGGTGGTGCAGGTGCATGGTGAAAGGAATTGCTTCAGCCAAAAGGTTCGGATATAGGGATAAGCCTGAGACCAGCAAGGGCCTGTGCACCTGTGTAGACCCTGTCAGGTGGTTGGTAAAGGTGTCCTTGTCCCAGATGGGTCCTGGCAGAGTTATCGTCAGTAACAACAGGACCAACCATGTCTGGAGCCCCTCCAGCAATGGGCAGGCACTGTGCTGGGCACTTTCTAAAATCCAGCTCCTTTTACTCTTATAATAACTCTGCCCTGTCTTACAGGTCAGAACACAGAGGCTCAGGGAGCAAGTGCCCTGCGCAGAGCCCCATGGTTGCTACATAGAGAACATATGTGTGTGAGTATGTTTTTGGCGTTCAGACGTGAGGTATTAAAGCCGAGCTACTCTAGCTCCCTTGTAGGACGTGAAGATGTGCTCCAGGTCCCGCAGACTTTCAGAGGTAGAGCTGAAGCCAGAACTGAGCCTGCCCAGCATCCCCAGGTTTATCCTTCCACCTGCCATCTGAGGAGCCCTGTCCTCACCTCCTGGACCCCTGGGTCTTCCCCTTCTCACTTGGGACCTGCCAGTCCCTGCTTCTCTCGGCTGTTCTGTGAGAAAGTAGGAATCTCAGACCCTGGCAACCGGGGAGAGCTCAGGGACCGCCACCAATCTGCTGTGTGTCCTGGGAGGAGTGTGTCTGTCTTCCCAGTGATGGAATGAATGAAGGGCTGAGTGGCAGGAGCTGCCTGGTCGGCGAGTCACTCATGCTAGGTTTGCCAGAAAAAATTCAGGACGTCTGGTTACAACTGAATTTTAGATAAATAATCAATTTTCAGTAGCAGCATGTCCCAAATATTGTGGGATATACTTACACAGAAAGTTATTTGTTGTTTATCTGCATTCAAATTTAACTAGTGTCCTGTGTTTTTATATGCTAAATCTGGCAATCCTCTTCAGGGTCTCGTTTGGATATTTTCAGTGTTCTTATTCAGTGAGTTTTGCTGAGTGTGTATCTGGGGCCAGCCTCTGTCTGGGGGAGTCTTGATCTGAGGGAAAGAAGTAGAAAAGCCAATGACCATGGGCTGTTTGCAAGTGGGGGGGTCAGGGTGAACAGGGGTGAGGTAACCACAGGGAAGGAGAGGCCGAGCTGGTTTGGAAAGAGAAAGATACCCCTATGCCAAGGGTTTGACAACACTGCAGGCCCCAAGGTCAGAGCCAAGAGCTGGATTCCCACAAGACGTGGTCACGAGGGAAACCACACCTGGCCTGCCCACTGATGGCATCTCAGACAAGTTATGGGGCTTCTCTCTTTCCATGCGTAAATGGACCTTGCACTCATATTGGACGTTGTGTACAGAGGAAAGGAAATGATGTGTACAGAGCACGCCACAAACAAAACCAGTGAAGGCTTATCACCCCGACGTTGAGTCCAGCAATAAACACACCAGAGACACACCATCTGTGCCCACCCATGTCTGCTGAGTGGAGAATGACAGCAGGCTCCTTTGCAAGGACTCCAGCCACACTGCATACAGGCCTTCTCACATTGGCCTTTCCAATTCTGTTCTGCTCCCTTCTCCCTAACCCACCGCAGCTTTGCTCTGGGAACTACACTTCCCAGCCTCCCTTGCGGCCCTCTTCCTCAAAGACTGCCATCTTGGTCCCTGAGATGGAAGTGGGAGTTGCTTTCTGGAAACTCTTTTTAGAAAGTAGGGCTCTCTGGAAGCTCTTTAAAAGTGAGGCCTACCAGCTGTCACCTGCTTCTTGTCCTTCTTCCTTGCCACCATTCTGCCTGGAGTGCAGAAGCAATGCGGGAGCCTGGGGGTCCTCCCTTGGGGGCAATGGAAGTACACACAAGAGCCACATGCCAGTGCCTGCTTCTCTCTTGGTAGCTGTTCTCCCAGACCCTGCTGCTCATAGCTGGACTTTTTGTTATGCAGCAAGGCCACTGTGGTCAGGTCTCTGCTCTAGGTGGTCAGACCCAGTCCCTGCTATCTACACCCTGTGTATGGGGAACTCACCATGGCCCCTCACCCCCATCTTCTGGCTGCAAATCCATTAGTAGGCTAGAAAGCATTACAAGAGTCTCATAACAGACACTGTTGATGCCCCAACCACAAGCCCTGTTGTTGCCACCCCAGGGGGCACCCTGGCCAGCCTTGCACCTGTAGCATATGTTTCCCAGCCCAAGGCACTCTGATATCCCATGTCCCCTTTGCCACCTACACAGCAGGCTGGGAAGGACAGGGGATTAACCCTCTGGAAGCCACCCTCCAGCAGAGAGTAAAGGGAGCGGTGGCTAAGTAAGCCAGCTCCCTGGCCAGCAGGTGGGATGCTCTGGGGTCCTGTAGGGTTCCCCAGGGCTTAGCCCGAAGCTGCCCTCAATGGCTTCTTGGTCAGATAGCTCGCCCTTTTATGGCTCTCTCCCCTTCCCTACTCGCCATCTTGGACTCAGGGTCTGTCCCCTGGGGAACCCAAACTCAGACAAGCCGATCATCTGACTTGATATTCACCCTATCCTTTGAGGATGATGGGGGGGCAACTATTGTCTTTATAACAGAGGAAACCAAAGCGTGCTCCTGGGCTGGGGTGGGGCGACACATGTGCTCTGGGAGCAGGAGTGCGCCTGTAGTCCCTGTGGAGCTCACACGTGGAAAGACAAGTGCTCGACCAAAATCTTCCCAAGTCAAAGCCGCTCAGCTCTTAGCCCCCCAGGAGGAACACTTACAGGGCAGACACACACTGCCGAGCTCTGGGCACAAAAGAAAGATTGAGTCTGTTGCACAAACCTACACACACAACTTATTTTCTCCTCTCAGTAGTCATTTTGACTGTCCCGTACGTAAGTCACAGGATCTTTAGTCCTTCCCCTGTAGAGAGAGGTGCCTCCATGGAAGCTGGCCTTGGAGCTGCTGGGAGAGGTCTGGGCTGCTGGTGCAGGGGTGAGGCACTGCTTCAAGCTGCAGAGTTGGAAGGCGCGTTCAGAGCAGTTTACTGCCACAACAAAGGGATAGAGTCCAAGGGCTGTTGCAGATATACAAAACACACCTTCTTTCCATTCACCTGACCTCACCTCGAACACTCCTGGAGGCCTACTATGCGCTGGGTCTGGGGCAGAGAACACACACGTGGTCTTGAAGGAGGAGACCCCTGCTCCCCAGCTCACCCCTGGAGGAAGGGGTGGGACTCAAGCTCATGCCAGGATGGCTGGGTTTATTTCCCGTGTGCCACACCTCTGAGCCTGCCAGCTCAGAGAGGTCATAAAACATGTCTGCTAATTTCAGGATTCCTGGCACGGGGCCCAGCACTTGGCAGGTGGGATGGACTCAGATGTCTTAGGAAAGAATTGAGTGTGTGGTCTGGAGGGGGAGAGGCTGGGAACCGAGAGTGGCCTGAGCAGAGAAGGTGCTGGGGCCGGTGGTTTAGGAACCCTGGGCTTCATGACCGGTAAAGAATGAATCTCCTATCTGCCACTCACACCCGATGCAGACCCATGTCTGTGTGATCCTTTTCTTCAGTAGGAGCCCTTGAGCCTGGTCACCTGTCCTTAATCTCACCTATCCTATGTGAGTATAAGAATTCACGTGGAAGTCATCCCAGGGCAGGTGATCTCAATCAGGGTAAAGGGCTGGGAGGGGAGGGGAGGGGAGGGGAGGGTCTCCAAGTTTCTGAAGCAGCAAGACCCATTCCCCATCTGTCAGTGCCAGAGCCCTTGGGCTGAGGCTTTGCTACTGAAGAGAGCAGGAGTGCTCCCCCTGTTCCCAGATGTGGTGTCTTCTGGACTCCATGCATCACAGTGATGGTGAGGGATCATCGTACAGTCACGTACAGACAGGAGAGGTCTCGAAGACACATACAGATCAGCACCCTGATGGTGATGTGCACATGGCTGTCCCGTTAGTAGAAGAGGGACAAGCTGAGGCTAGGTGACTCTGTCTCTTGTCTACACAGTGTGGGCGGCTGCCCCATAATGCCAAACTGGGTCTGAAAATTCTGAAAACTGCCAGATTGGTTGGTAAACAGCCACTGTCCAAGGGTCTCCTAACTGCTAAGACCCCACCACCTATCAAGCAGGAGCCCAGGGACCCTGCAACATGGTCATGGCCAGCCGGTGTCCACAAGAGTTCCTATTGTTAATTTTTAATATCACCCCATTCATGGATATATAGTGAGATACTTGGAAGGAAGGAGAGGCACAAAGATGCTGACAGTCACAGCCTCGGGGCCTGGAAAGGATTTGATGGGGATCCAGAAAGAGTGAAGGGGAGTGCTCATGTGTTAGATTTCCTACAAATAGTTGTATTTAAGTATTTCACAGTGGAATGGTATTCATGAATTTTTTCTTTAGAGAGAAAAGTACTCCATAAGTTATTGCCTGAGGATACAACCCTCTCCTTGCTACGTCCTGCTCTCCCCCTACATTCCCAAACCTCCCCCTCTCTGCAAACACAAGGCCTCCTGCCCAGTGTGCCTGTGACACCTTTTCTGCCTGAGGGGTTTGTGATTGGCTTCTTGAGCCCAGATGGAAATGCCTCTTCCTCTACCAGGCCCTTCTAGAAGCCCTCATTCCATAGATAAGGAATCACCTCCCTCCTGAGCCCATGCCCTCTGTCCATGGAGGGCAGGCCCCTCCGGGACACCGCTCGCCAGCAGCCTAGTAAACCACGGTCTGTCTTCCTGACTAGTGCTCAAGGCTGGGGCTTTTGTCTCTTCCTCCCCGAGGTGCCCAGCCCAGGGCCTGGATTTGGGATCATCAACACCTTTCCACCCGCTCACCCGGCACCCAGCGCAGAGACCGGGTGCGCTCCCCACGTGGGAAAGCACGCTGAGTGAAGAAATGAGGGAATGCAGGTGTGAACATGTGAGTGGCCAGGAATCCCCCATGGCCTTGGTTTTGCTAGCCAATGAGGACCTAGAGGACTGTGTGGGGCATGGGGAGTGGGGAGGGGCTGCCGGAGGCGGGGGCTCACCCGTGTCCATCACTTGCAGGCCACAGTGGGACAGCATCAGCACCGTGTTCAGGTTCTCAAACTCCTTCTCCAGGATGACCCGGTAGGTCTTCAGGCCCGCCAGCTCCACCTCCAGCCTCTGCTGCTGGCTCTGAAAGGGGCACCTAGGGGTTCAGCCCTCGGCAGGAGCAAGACACGCCAGGGCGTGAATGCGTGAGCATGTGGACGCATGAGCACAAGAAGCGGCAAGCAGACGACAAAGTGAATAAAGAAGTACATAAACATGCTTGTAAGTGAATGGGAAAGCATGTCAGAGAAAGAGGAAGTAGATACATATATAAGTAAATTAAAAGTCCATAAATAAGCAAGGAAATAAATCAGGAAATAAAGTACAAAACAAGTGCATGAATAAATAGGCAAGTAAATAAGTAAACTCGTAAGTCAACAGTTAAACAGGGAAGGTCTTGCAGCCGCTCTCTGCAAAGGCATACACTCAATTCTCAAATGTCCTGGATCTCCCCACCCTAGCCAGCCACAAACACAGCCCCCACCCATTAAAATCCTTCTATTGCCCTCCCTTCAGACCCATTCTGCCTCACAGTAGCTCATTCTACCTGCTGGGGAAGCACAGTTCCCAGGGATCAATGCTCAGCCTGGCTCCACAGCCAGAGAGGGGGGCCCAGAAGCACAATGGGGCTGGACTTCTGAGTTGGCTGTTTCCAGGCTCCCCCAGACACATGGCCCCATGGCAGAAATCAGGCCTGGGCCAGGAAAGATGAGGAGCAGCCTCAGGGTGAGGCGTGTGCAGGAAGTAGGCTCCCACCCATGGAGAAAGGGCATCTGTATGCCAGGGCCTCGCCAGCATGGGGCACAGTGGTTTTTCCCTGAAGATGTGGATTGGGATCTAGGTGACCCACCTGGCTCACAAGGTCATGGACACAAGGGGGCAGGCCTCCCCCCTCACCATGTCACACCCCCTCTCTGCTGCCTTGGCTGCTGGGTCACATTGTGGTGGCTTTGGATAGCTAGGTGTTTTCTTTCCTGTTGTTACTATTATTTTTTTTATAATACATTTTATTTATTTATTTGAGAGAGAGAGAGAGAGCAAGCGAGCACAAGCAGCGGGGAAGTGTAGAGGGAGAGGGAGAAGCAGACTCCCTGCTGAGCAGGGAGCCAGATGCAGGACTCGATCCCAGGACCCTGGGATCGTGACCTGAGTGGAAGGCAGATGCTTAACCGACCGAGCCACCCAGGCGCCCTGTTACTATTATTATTTTTTTAACATTCACTGTTCTTTGGGATTCTTTAACAAGCTGCAGGAAAGACGATGAGCAACACTCAAAGGAAATAGGAATTGTAGCGGAACTTTGGGGAGCATGAGAGTCGGGGCTGATGACCCAGCTGGAGGGAGCATGAGGAACAGCCCCCGGAGGGCAATCAATCACTGGGCACCAGGTACCCGTCTGGGAATTCCACGTGCAGTCAGGCATTTCATGGCCCCTGACTACCCTGGGGGCAGGTCCACTGTGACAGCATCCGCCCCCCTGCACCCCCCACCCCACCCGCCTGGCAGACGCATGAAAGACCAAGCACACAGCTCCTGAGGTCCAGAGCCCAGCTCAATTCCCTAGCGCCTGCACATGGCCCTTGCAGGTGTCCGCCCACCAGGGGAGCCACTGAGGGTGAGCAGAGCTGGATGGAATGTTCGGCACGGCGTCATTTATAGAATACCTGGGTGTGACCCACGAGCTCAGTGACTGGGAAACGGGAACTCAGTTATGGTTCATCCGTCTGGTGAGACATTATATGGCCACGAGAGGCAATTCATCAAAGAACATAGAAGGAAATGTGCAAATACTTACCATGGAAAAAAAATGGAAGCCATGGGAGTCAAAACTATGGTTTTGCATTTCGGTCTTTTCCGTCAGTCTGTCTGTCTGTCTGTCTGTCTCTCTACCTCCTTCCCCTCCTCCCTCCATACTTACTTACTTACAGAGAGACACACTTACAGGGATCCATGATAACATATAGATGACATAGATTCCTTTCTCTACATGAATCGACAGATTCAGATGTGCATAGAAAGCAGCCCAGAGACCGCCACACTGAGATGCTAACAAGGCTTCTCTGACGATTGGGTTTAAATTGTCTTCACACGCTCTTCCAAATTTCAGAATTTTCTTCCATGAATATGTTAATTTTATAATCAGAATAAAATAACACATTTAAAAACTGTGACTTTCTGCACAGTTTCACCTCGTTTTCTTCTCGTTGCTTTCATTAAAATAGATGCCACCCGGCGATGCCTACATTTATGCATATTTGCCCAAGGAAAAGCACCTGCCAACCGCCCCCGAGACACCCTCCTCGGGGCTTGTGGCCCGGACCACGGATCCCAGAACAGGACACTCACAGGGACACTTATCATATCCTCAGCTGTAGTCAGGAGGGGCTCGGGACAGATGGGGGGGGGCGCCTCGAGGGAAATGGGGACGGACGACGGCCCCAGTGGGAAGAAACGGGCCAAACGCCATTTAGCAACACAGTGAACACAGATCGCCATGTGGAATAAGCATGCAGCAGCGGAAGGCTTGTGGCACGATCTCTGGGCACCAACACCAGACAGAACACCACATTTTGTAAGGATACCTAACACCGAGACTCGTGGCTGGACGGGGCAGAGGGGAGAGACACTGGGGTTTGTGACACGGGGTTTTAAGCAGACTATGGGGTCTCCATCCTCTGCCTTGTTGACACCTCAGGGCCCTGGGCTGAGCACGGGGCCAGAATGTGGGTGCTCCCTTCCCCCCAGGGGGGCCTCACCTGGAACTCAGCCAGCTGTCTCTGCAGGGCGTCCTGCTCTACTCGGGCTCTTTCCAGAGTCCTCCTCAGCTCTCTGAGCTCAGATTCCTTGACTGGGAGGAAAGGTACAAGAAGGCCATCTTTTTCTGTTCTTTACCATCGAAAACCTCCCCTTCTCTTTGAACTGAACTCCCCCTCCCACTGTAGGCAACAGCTGACGCCCCACTATGGGCAGTTCATCCCCCAAATCCTTTCTAATAGTGTTCTCTCTTTCTCTGCTAACAGGAAGGACATCTCTGTCCATTGGGGGAAAATGCGCAGACCAGAAAGGAATAAAAAGAAACATAATTCCCTCCTCTTGCCCGCTAGAGATAAACACCACTAATAATCACATGGATTTACATGTGTGTAATTTCACATAGTTGAGACTGTGGGGAAGTTGTGTAGAACACAGGTCGGGGAATCCTGTGACCCGGGTTTACATTCAGCTCAGCCATCAACAAGCTGTGCAACCACAGGCAAGTTACTTAACTTCTCTGTGCTGTGCTTTCCTCATTTTAACTTTTTTTTTTTTTTTTTTGGAATCTCTATACCCAATGTGGGGCTCGAACTCATGACGTGAGATCAAGAGTCACATGCTCTTCCAACTGAGCCAGACAGGTGCCTCCTGCTTCCCTTTTTTTCAAAAAAGAAAGGGATACTCTTATGAACCACACAGTACTTGTACGAGAATTAAAAGAGGTAATTTGTCTACAGTTCTTAGACCTGTACTTGGCTCCCTGGATGTTCTTGGTGATTTCACATCTGATTAGGATTTTTACTTATTGTTTATTCTCCTAGATGGTATTTTGTTTTCTGTTCCACTTAATATCATAATTTCTTCTTGCAGGTTATTCTGACTAGGATCGTAAAACTCAAGATCACAAAGTTACCAGGAAAGTGCTGAACTAGACTGCTTACTTTTCAGAAGTTTAAAGATAAACTCTTGCAAGAAACACAAGTCAAATGAGGCAAAAGGCTTCCCTGGAATCAGGCCTCCCAGCAGAAGTGGATCAGGGCACACGGCTTCCTCCTCCAAGTCCCCTTTGTGCAAATTCTGACCTTCTTTTTGCTCTGGCGGTTCCAGATGCTTTAAGTACTCTGTGGAATCTTTTTCGAATTTCCCTAAAAAGCAGAGAAATCCCAGGGTGAAGGTCAGCCCCAAGAGCAGCATCTCTGGGTCTGGCCCTGTGTCCAGATGCGAGCAAGCCAGACCCTGCTCCGTCCCCACCCCCGTCCCTGTCCCCAGGGAAACAGCAGATAAGCAGAATGCTCCAGGTCTGGGGCCAGATGGGTGGCAATAGGGGGGCCTCCTGCAGGAGGGGTCTTTGGCTAAGCTCTAACACAGATGCCACACGATTTGTCCATTTGAAATACTGAATTCAGTGATTTGTAGTATATTCAGAGCTGTGCAATCATCATCATGGTCAAGTTTAGAGCCTGTTCATCACCCCAGAAGGAAACCTGGTGCCTTTAGCCACCTGTCACCCCCACCCCCACATGCTCCCGCCTCCCCCAGCCCCAGACAACCACTAATCTGCTTCCTGTCTCTGTAGATCTCCCTATTCTGGACCTTTCATACCCCTGGGACCAGACACTAGGTGGTCCCCTGTGACTGGTTTTGTTCGGTTGACAGTGTTTCCGAGGTTTACCCACACTGTGCCGTGCACCAGTCCGTCATTCCTTTGCAGGGCTGAACACTGCTCCATGGCACAGGCCCACGTTTTGTGTATCCATTCATCTGGTGATGGACGTTTGGGTCTCTCCCACTTTGGGGCTCTCATGAATAACGCTGTTATACATGTTCCCGAGGTCGTGTGAACATATGTTTTCAGTTGGCTGGGGGTCCACACCCAGACGTGGCTCTCCTGGGTCATTTGGTGACTTGAGAGTTAACCTGCTGAGGAACCACGAGGCTGTTTCCCCCTAGCAGTGAATCGGGGCTACGATTCCCCCATATCCTCACCCATCTTGCCTTTCTGAGGGTCTTGGGAAGGATGAACAGGTGTGAGGCTGATGCGTGGATTGGGGACAAGGCAGCCAGCGGAGGGGCGGGGTGGGCACACAGACGCCACAGGTCGGGGCAGTGGGAGGCAGGGTGCTGAGGACACACTCGGCCAAGCTCCCCGTAGTGCCGCGGGCACCCAGCGTGTGTTGGCGTGGGTGGGAGGCTGCTCCAAGACCATCCAGCCCTTACATCAGCCCCATGAGGTCCTCGGTAACTGTTTCCATTCTGCATTTGTGGAAACAAAGTCCATAGGTGGAGGTTTGCTCAGGGCATGGAAGGGAGTAAGGGGCAGAACAGGGATTCACACTCAGGTCCTTTGTGGCTATGGTGCTGCCCCCCAAAGATGTGATTGGGGCGGAGAAGCCTGATGGATGCTCCACGCAAAGAAGACATCAAATGTCAAAAGCTGGGACGCCTGGGTGGCTCAGTTGGTTGGACGACTGCCTTCGGCTCAGGGCGTGATCCTGGAGTCCCGGGATCGAGTCCCACATCGGGCTCCCAGCTCCATGGGGAGTCTGCTTCGCTCTCTGACCTTCTCCTCGCTCATGCTCTCTCTCACTGTCTCTCTCTCAAATAAATAAATAAAATCTTTAAAAAAAAAATGTCAAAAGCTGTGCCCAGCTACGGGGACAGAAGGCGCCTCAGTGTTTGCCTGGGGTGGCAGATGGCTGCTAATGGGCATGGAGCTTCTTTTTGGGGCAATGAAAACTTGCTAACCTTAATTGTAGTCATGGCTGACTGTATCTGAATATTCTAAGACCCACTTTGAGTGGGTGAACTTGAGGTATGTGAACTCTGTCTCCACAAGGCCATCTAAAGACAGAGCTCTGAGGCTTTGCCCCTGGGAGCAGAAGCAGAGACTGGGAACAGGACAACTCAGGTTCTTTCGGGGCGGGGACATGAGGCCAGGTGATCTCAGGGCTCACCACCCCTTGGGGGGCTCCAGCTTAACAAAGCTGGGTAAAGCCCTGCCCCCCTCTTCCTGTAGGACCTGAGCCTCAGAGACTCGGAGACGGCGCTGCCCCAAAGCCCTGCTCCCCTGCAAAATCACAGTCATACAAGCAGAAACGGAAAAGCTCTCAAGAGCCTGGCCATTAAGGTAAAATTTGTGGGCGCTTTGGAAGGAAGACGGAGTGAGGTTTGCCCACGTCTGGTTCCTTTTAAATAACTGCAGAGGCCGCCAGAGAGTCACACCGATCACAGCCACATGCAGCGACAACCTCATGGTCCCCCAGCACAGGATTTTATAGATGGTGAAATGAACCTTAACCCTCTCCAGCGGGTAATTCACACAGCCTAACTCCAGGCGTCCGCTCGCTCGGGTTATGCTCAACAGCAGGAAGTGAGACGCGTTTTTATCCTCGTTGCCACTACTTACCTTCAACGAGACATGAGTGAAAGTGGCTTATTTCCTTTCACAGCCCAGCCTTCCCGTTGGCCTGCGGGCCATCTGTGCACACCCTTGTCCAGTGCTCACTATCTGCTTGGGGCCAGAGAGGAGTCCCGACCCACCCCGCTTCCCACCCAGAGCGCGGACCAATGCGTGTGTGCGTGTATGTCGTGGGGCGGTGGGAACAATAACGGGATGGTCTGCACACAGCCTCGGCTCTGGGTGGAGCCTCAGGAGGCCCAGGGAAGCCCCCTCCCAAGTCTGTGATCGGGAAGACATTGTGGAGGGGGCATTATCTCGGCCTCGTCCAGCCGGCACGGGTCACTGATGTTGGTCCTCAGAAGAGTGCTAAGTGGTGGGCAGTTTCATCTTTCCTTTACAGAGGCGGCAGCGGAAGCACAGAGAGGTTCAGCAACTGGTCCACAGCCACACAGCAAGCACGGTGCCAAGTAGGGGCTTAGGTCTGATCTAGTTCTAACCCCATGAAGGAATGGTGAAGAAAAAAAGAAACAAAGGTCACCCCTTGCTACAGCACTTGACAGAGCTGTTCTCGTTCTTGGGGGATCTTTGCCAGCCCCAGGGCACACCTGCGATGCTAAGTGGTGTAATCCGTGCAGGGCCCCTCTGTGCCGAGGGACTCATTTCACTTGAACGCAAGACACCTTAATGGAACAATGTTGTATGAACCCGTACACTTCGGTTTCCTTGGAACGGAGCTCTGTGTCATTCTGTCTGTGTCCCCAGCATGTGGCTCAGATCCTGGGAAGGAGGAAGCCTCAAAGGTTGTATGTTGGACACATTGACTCATGCATTCATGCATCCACTAAACAAAAATGCACGCAGAGCCCACCGTGAGTGCCAAGCAAGGTTCTAGACCTGGGAGGTACCGTGTGGATGAAAGGGAAACATCTCCAAACACAAGGGGCTTATATCCAGGAGGAGACAGCAAACAACCTTGAGGACAAGAGGCTGCTAGAAGATGGAAGGATGGAGGGAGAGAAGGCAGGGGAGGACAGGAGGGGTGGGAGGTATACAGCCCTGCACACAGCCAGCAGGGGTAGTCTTCTAGGAGGTGACCCTGAGCAAGATCCCAGTCAAGGAGCAAAGGGAAGGAGAGAGCCTTCAGGGACTTGGCCACAGAGGCTGCAGGCAGGGAGAATGTGAAATCCAGGCCCTGAGGTTGGTGTAACAGCAAAGGAAACCATCAATAAAGCGAAGACAACCTAGGGAATGGGAGAAGATATTTGCCAACGACCTCTCCAGTAAGGGGTTAATATCCCAAATAGGTAAAGACCTTATGCAGCTCAATACCAGAAAACCCAACAACCCAATTAAGAAAATGGGCAGAGGACCCGAACAGAAATTTCTCCAAAGAAGACATACAGATAGCTAACAGACACATGAGCAGGCATGGAGCACCAGGGAAATGCAAATCCAGACTATAAGGAGCACCCCCCCTCCCAACCTGTCAGAATGGCTAAAACCAACCACACAAGAAACAACAGGTGTTGGTGAGGGTGCGGAGGACAAGGGGCCCTGATGCACGGAGGGTAGGAATGCAAACTTGTGCAGCCACGCTGGGAAACAGTATGGAGGGTCCTCAAAAAATTAAAAATAGAATGACCATATGACCCAGTAATTCCACTGCTGGGTATTTATCCCAAGGAAAATGAAAACACTCCTTCAAAAGGATGTACTCATTCCTCTGTTTGTCACAGAATTATTTCCAAGAGCCGAGACATGGAAGCAGTCGAGAGTCTGCCCATGGGAGAAAGCATATGGAAGGTGTGGTGTTCACATACTTGCGGCATTTATGACAACATGGATGGACCTGGAGACTATTATGCTAAGCAAAATAAGTCAGCCAGAAAAAGACAAATCCCATACGACTTCACTCATATGTGGAATCTAAAAAAAAAAAAAAGAGCCCAAATGAACAAACAAGCAAAAAGCAGAATGAGACCTATAAATACAGAGAGCACACTGACGGTTGTCAAGGGGACGGGGCTGCGGGAAACAGGCGAAGCGGAGGGGGAGGTACCGGCTTCCAGGTACGGGATGAGAAAGACCTTTGGAATAACAGGCACAGCCCAGAGAACAGAGTCAATGACGCTGTAACAGTGTTGCATGGTGACAGGTGGTAGTCACGCCTCCGCCTGGGTGGGCTGGTGGGGGCGGAGCACAACTTTGACACTTGTTGAATCACTATGTTGCATGCCTGAAATTACTGTCACATCCTGTGTCAACTACACCCCCCCAAAATGAATAAAACAAATGAGAGGCAACTCCGTAGGCTGTTCTCTGGAAGACCCACGCCCTCCCAAATGCACACTCGATATAGCGTTGGAGTAGATCCGGTCTTAAAATGCAAGCGAAAAGCAGGCGGGTGGGCGGCTTACCTGCGAGGTTCTGCAGGTGCTGTTTTCCCAGCAGGTGTTCCTTCTTGTTATGCAGGGAGCTGAAGAACTGCCTGCAGGTCCTACAGTACAGGTCGTTGCTTTCATCCCCCTGTGGACAGAGATGTTTCAGAGGTGGGCAGAAGCACAGCATTCCCACCGCCTCTGAACATAAACTTGGCTCAGAGGGGATTATGCACTTCACGCTGGCTGAGCTGCGTTGTCCTGCTTGTCCCGCTCACTCCGTCCCCCCGGGAAACCGATTGCCTGATTGCCGGTTTGAGGCCTCTCCAGCACAGCTGAGAATTTCAAACCATCCCAAGACCTCTGTCACTGAGTTCTAGGAAGTGCGAGGAACCAGCAACAAACAACAGGGCCAGGAGGGACACAGCAGGGAGTTCTGATTACCGGTGGTGGTGTTTGAAAAAGCGAGGATCAGCTCTGAGTTCTGCTTATTTGCAAAGAGTTTACTTTGAAATCTTAAACCAAAATGAGCTCTATGACTGAATAACAAAGATGTGTCCTTTTATCAAAATATCTGTGCATTTATAGCAGCAATGGCCACAGTCGCCAAACTATGGAAAGAACCAAGGTGCCCTTCAACGGATGAATGGATAAGGAAGATGTGGTCCATATACACTATGGAGTATTATGCCTCCATCAGAAAGGATGAATACCCAACTTTTGTAGCAACATGGACGGGACTGGAAGAGATTATGCTGAGTGAAATAAGTCAAGCAGAGAGAGTCAATTATCATATGGTTTCACTTATTTGTGGAGCATAACAAATAGCATGGAGGACAAGGGGCGTTAGAGAGGAGTAGGGAATTTGGGTAAATTGGAAGGGGAGGTGAACCATGAGAGACTATGGACTCTGAAAAACAGTCTGAGGGGTTTGAAGTGGCGGGGGGGTGGGAGGTTGGGGTACCAGGTGGTGGGTATTATAGAGGGCACGGCTTGCATGGAGCACTGGGTGTGGTGAAAAAATAATGAATAATGTTTTTCTGAAAATAAATAAATTGGAAAAAAAATAAAAAAAATAAAAGATAAGCTCAAAAAAAAAATATCTGTGCATGAACCCATAGGTGCTTGCATGTATCCATGGGTATTTCTGGAAGACGCACTAGAAAGGATCTGGGTACAGTGGATGCCTTGGGGCACAGAGGCGGGCTGGGACCTGTGAGCAGGACCCAACTCTTCCTGGAAGCCTAAGTTTTCATATGAGATGCTTTCTGACAAAGACTTCGTATGTTCTCCCAACCCTGGGCCAGCCAGGAGCTACGAGGCTCAGGACATCCTGCTGCTCACCGATTCCTAGGACTTCTGCCCCTTATCAGAGATTAGCTCATTTAGCCCGGACATGTGTCCCCGGTCTGGAAGAGGTTGTGTGATTTCTTGCACACCGTCTGTGAGACATCACCCTACCTCTCGACCCTGCTAGGAGAGGGCAGTGAGGGAGGTGGGCTCTGGGAGCTGCAGAGAGGGAGGGATGGGGAAGGGCTGCCGAAAAGCCCCAAGCCAGGAGGGAACTTGACAGATGGGAGAGGGGTCTGCAGTGCAGCAAGTCTGAGAAAGGGTTCCCCTACCCTCAAGCCCAGGGCTGGTGCTAAGACATCAGTCAATGTCCAAACTCAGCTCACATACATCCCAATACAATGATCTGTGCTCTTAACCTTTGCTTACAGAAATATATCCTTTTCATACACTTAATCATGACAATGCAGGATGACCCTGGGAACGATTAGGGAAGGGACCACACCCTCATTCAGATGATCCCCACCACCAATCCCCTTGCAACCTGAAGCCAAGCTTCAGAAAGCCTGTCAAGCCAAAAACAAACTGCTTGGTGCTCAAGAAAAAAAATGTTGAAAAAAAAAAAATAGCCAGGAACCACTATCCTGCAAATCTCTGGTGCTGTGATGGAATACTATGCAGCCATCAAAAGAAATGAAATCTTGCCATTTGCGACGATGTGGATGGAACTAGAGGGTATCACGCTTAGCGAAATAAGTCAATCAGAGAAAGACAACTATCCTATGATCTCCCTGATATGAGGAAGTGGAGATGCGACATGAGGGGGGTAAAGGGGATAGAGAAGAATGAATGAAACAAGATGGGATTGGGAGGGAGACAAACCATAAGTGACTCTTAATCTCATAAAACAAACTTAATCTCATAAAACAAACTCATAAAACAAACTGACTCTTAATCTCATAAAACAAACTTAATCTCATAAAACAAATCTCATAAAACAAAACCCAGGTTGCTGGGGGGAGGGGGTTTGGGAGAGGTGGTGGGGTTATGGACATTAGGGAGGGTATGTGCTATGGTGAGTGCTGTGAAGTATGTAAACCTGGCTATTCACAGACCTGTATCCCTGGGGATAAAAATACATTATATGTTTATAAAATAATAATAATAAAAAGAGCACACTTAAAAAATATATAAAATAATTTAAAAAAAGAAATCTTAACCTAAAGCCACAAATATTTTCTCCTATTTCTTCTTCTCACAGTTTAAAAACTTTCAAATTTTGCATTTGGATCTGCGATCTGTGTGGATTTCATTTTTCTCAGCTGGTGTAAGTTTTTTTTTTTTTTTTTCCAGCTGGTGTAAGTTTTGATTCAAAGTTAAACTTTTTGCAAATACACATCCAATTGTTCCAGCACTATTTGCTAAAAGTATTTTTTTCCCATTAAATGGCCATTACACATTTGTCAAAAATCAGTTCATATATTAATAGATGTCTATTGTTGAGCTCTATTCTGTTTCATTGATCTGTATGCCCTTCCTTACTTGATTGCTCCTAACTGTGTAATCTTGAAATTAAATAGTTGTTTCTGTTAAAAAAAAAAAAAAAAAAAAAAACTATCTCTGGTGCTGTGTACTAGTCACATGGCCCTCAGTAGAAGTGTGAGGTCTTCATCTACTAGAATCAATTCATGTTTTCGACTTTCAATTCAACCAGAGGTCACTGGGTACATGTTGTGGACCAGGCACAGAGCTGCTGGCTCGGATCCGTTCACAGTCATGCTCTGAGCTGCATGTTGTGAGGACAGCGGGGGCTTGTCTGAGGTCACGGTGCGGAAGAAAGGGTGCGGCTCTGGACTAGCTCCTGGCAGCCCTCCAGGACAGCTGGGCATGTGGAAGGCAGAGGAGACTGGAAGGGGAGATGGACGCCATGGTCATGGCCCGCCTGACATGTAGTCAGTGGGGCCCGGTGCAGCCTCCGGGTAGGGGGGCCTGGGTTGGTGGGGGAGCAGCTGGCTGCACAGGGCAGAGGAGGGGTGAGGGGCTTCCTCCTCTGCAGCCTGGCCTGGGCCCCAAGGGGCCAACCTTTCAGGCAGATGACAGATTTAGGAAGTCTTTCTCACTCTAAGCCCTCAGATCGTTTTATCGTCATGATAAAAGGTGTACTTAAAACAACTTTTAAAGTTATGATGAATGCATGCTTAAAGTAATAAAAGAAAAAAAAAGTGTAAAGTAAAAGTACCCCCAACTCATTTTCACTCCCCCTGGGTGAGAGTTTCCTGTGTCACCTTCCAGAAAATTTCATTGTCAACATATCTAGCTGCCCCTTAAAATTCATTTTCGGTTATTCCTCCTTTGTTAGTGAAATAGATACTTCTTTGTCAGTTAAAGCTCGAAGGAGAACAACTACCAATTGCATTGCAGCTTATACGGTCCGGTGACTCTAGGCACAACCGCCCTGTCCTTGTCCCCATGTGCTCACTGTCTGCTCCAGGCAGCATGAACAGCCCTCTCTGCCCTGGACCCCCGACATGGCCTCCCTACCCTGGTTCTCTGCCCATCCTGTCTCCTCTGCCTAGAGCAACCTCAGCTTCACTTCCATCTCTTCCTCTCCTACCTAGCATGCCTTCTGGAATTTTCCATGTATTCTTATGACTCCTCATTAGGGGGAGTCAGCATCGTCTGCCCAGTGAGTAACATAGACAGACAGCCTCAGGGGCTCTAGCATCGGCCTGTCTCCACCACAGCCAATTCCTGGAATGATCTATCTCGTGCTTGCCAGCCTCCCCAGGCCAGGAGACAAGGGACCAGCACACTTTACTGCCTCCACAGAGCTGGGCTCAGAGCCTACGTGTCCCAGGAACACAGAAGTAAAAGCCTTTGCGAGAGACGGATGCAGGAGCCACACTCCAGCAACACAGAAAATCCAGCACCCAGACAGATGAGTCTCCTGCAGCTGTTGTCATCTGTCACCAGGCCTGGTGATGTTGAGGGATAGAACCCATCCTGCCACAGTCCTGGAGACCAGAAATCCACAAGCAGCCTGGGGTGGGGGTGGGGGGTGTGGGGCGGAATGAAGGTGTTGGCAGGAGCAAGCTTCCTCCGGAGGCTCTGGGGGAGAACCTGTTCCTGGCCCCTTCTGGCCCCTTCCAGCATCTTCCAGTGGCTGATGGCATCCCTAGGCCCGTGGCCACATCTCTTGTGCCTCATCTGCTGTGGTCATGTGAACTTTTCTTCTGTCTCCCTCTTATAAGGCCCCCTATGGCTATCTGATGCCCTCATTTCATCACATCCCCAAAGAGCCAACACGTTGCCTGTAAGGTAATATTCGTGGGTCCCAGGGATTGGGACCTAGATCTCTGGAGGATGAACATTTTTCAGTCTCCCATGCCCAGTGAGATGAAGTTTCAAAACCACGACCCACCCTCCACCCCTGAAAACAAATACTTACATTAAGTGGTGAGAATGGAAGGTCCTCCCTCTCCAATCTGTTTCCTGGTGTGCCTGGTCCTGATGGAAGACAGGTGGCATCAGTTAGAAAGCATCTGGGGGGTGGGGGCGGTGATCACCTTGAGAGTTGGGAGTGCTTCCCCGAGGCTAAGAAATGACTCCAGGCTCCTTCTGGAGAACCAGTGTTTGGCTTCAGCCGCTCAGTTCCCACTGAGTTCTGAGCGCCCCTAAAACCCACCACACTGACCCGTACGAACGATGAGCCAGAAACCAGGAAAAAATGAAGAGTTCCTTCTTCTGATTAGCATGGCAGATTCTAGGTGATGTTGAAAAAATTCTTTGTTGTAATTAATAGATTTTTATAGGCTAAGCTTTAAATGATTGCCATGTTTTGCATCCGGCAGTAATACAACTTGTTTTTTTAAAAACAATGCTCTGTTGGAAGTAAGTAGGATGAAGTGTTCTCTGCTAAGTCTGACAAGCGGCATCTTTAGGGAAGAAAACACCAGCAGGAAATGACAGCTGCCCTCAGTGGACCCTTGGCCAAAGGTCCCAGGGTACAGTTTTCTTAGCTGGGATATTCACGATGAGGACCGGAGGTCTCACTGAGCTCAGCGGGTTGTCTGCTAATAGTTACGGGCTAGATCAGTGGTTTGCAGATTGATGGTTTTTTATCTGCAGGGGCTTGATTAAAAACAAATGTAAGGTAGAAACCCAGTATATACAATGCATCAGAGTGGAGAGGCCTATGGACTACTTGATTTTCTGCTTGTTTTTGTAAATAAAGTTTTATCAGCACACCACACATCCCATTTATGGTTGCTTTCCTGCTTCAATCTCAGAGTTGAGCGGGGATGACAGGGACCACATGGCCCACAAAATGTAAAATACTTACGGTCTAACCATTAGAGGGGTTTGCTAATCCCCGCTCTGGATGAAGCTGGGGTGGGGAGGCTTTGCTGCTGAGCAAAAAGTGGGGGATACCCAGTGTGAATGCTCGCTGAACTCTTGCCATGTGCTGGGTACCAAGCACCATGCTCCCTATGATTTAGTCCTCTGCTCTGCACCAAGCCCTGCCCAGAGGGACCCATTATGGCCCAGTTTTCATATGAGGACACTGAGGCAGAGAGAGCTAAGTCACAGAACCAGCACGAGGCAGAGCTGGGATTTGAACTGGGCACTTGGTCTGGAGAGCCTGCACCCTAACCACTGAGGAGAGAGCTCAGGTGGGAGCAAGAAGCAGCAGTGCTGGGGACAGATGGGCTCTGGAGGCGGGGCGGGGAGGGTTGGGGGAGCCCTGGGGATGTTGCCCAGCCCCCAGCACAGAGAGCTCAGGGAACAACACTGCCCAGGGATGGGCAATGAAAAGCCCACTTTCCTGGATCTGAGCTCCCGGATCCCTGCTGGTGAGGCTCTGCCTGTGGGCACACACCACCAGGAGGAGACTGGTGCCACCAGGGGCTTGTGATGACTGCCAGTGAGCGGGAAGAGACAAAGAATGGGAGGTGCCCTCCGTGGTGAAGGTGCGGTGAGTAGACGTTCAATAAATGGAGCTCCCCTCTCTTCCTTCAGCTGGGACCCCCAGAGCTGGATCCCAAGGCAAGGATTTTGACGTGAGTGGTGGTTTTTTTTTTTTTTTTTTTTTTTGTGGATGGTGATGTCAGGAAGCATTGGTGGGGGAGGGTGGTGGTGAATGGAGGACGGGAAGAAAGACAGAGCAGGGTGTCTTTCTGGCCAGGGACCACCACAGTCCCTCTATAAGACAAAGGGTTCATACGCAAAAGATACAAGGGTGCAGCTTTTAAATAGGAGGTGACTGGTGTGAACACTGGGTGAGGATAAGGCTAACTCCCAGGCTTTCCAAACACACCTCCTGCTATCAAGCATCCCCCTCAGGGTCAGGGAGCACTAGCTCCAGCCGCGCCCCCGCCCCCCCACCCCCGCCCCCCCAGGCTCCACTCACCCAACAGCGCCTGTGCCTCTTGGGCCGCTTGCCTCCGCAGGAAGGCTCTGCAGGCCTGGGAGCTCTGGTAGGCCTGCAGCTCACGTATGTAGCGTTGCTTGTCTTCATCTGCCTCATAAACATACCTCTGAAGAAGGAGCGCGGTGGTGATTCTCAGATTCTCCTCATCTGGGAGTGTGGCGGGGGGGGGGGCGGGGGGGTCCTCCTCCAATTTGCTTTGAGTTCTCTAGAAAGGTCTCAAGAAGCTACTACCCAGCTTCTGCTTGCACATCCCTGGGAGGGGGCCCTCACTACATACCAGTCAGTTCATTCCTTGTCTGAGGAATGTTTGTTTGGCCCTACAGAAGGTTTTCTTCCAATCAACTGGAATCTGCCCCTCCCCCATTCCCAGGCTTTCGCCGTTCTGCCATGTGTAATCTGGTGACTGCAGAGGAGGTGGTACTATCAGGTCCCTCTTGATGGGCATGCCATTTCTATTCAATCATCACTCATCCCCCTCCCCCCCACAAAAAAAATCAGTGCTTTACCCTGTGCAGCATGCTGGGCTGGGTACTGGTGATAAAGAGACAAATCAGAGCCAGCGCCAAGCTACCCCCTTTGGCTACTGTTTTCCCTTCATCAGAAACACCCATCTCACCTTTCCTCCTCTGGCCAAATCACACTTATCCTACAAGATCATCATAGAGCATTTATTTACGTTCTCGAGAATCTTTTTCTGACGCCCCCAGGCTGGGCTGGGTGTTACCACACCAGGAACCTCCTGGAACTCGGCAGTCTCTAGTACAGACCTGTGTCCTGGGCAACCCTCACCCTAGATTGGATGCCACCGCCTCAAGGGTCCTGACCCCCTTGACTGTGAGCCCCTGAAGGCAGGGACTTTGACTGATCTCGAGCCACACCAGGCTGGAGCAACCCAGGGACACAGGAGGACAGTGTGAGCAATGTGAGGGGCTAAAGTTTCCCCTAAGGACACTTGTCTGGTAATGAATACTCACAGTGGTTATTTACTTTAGGCACTTGGTAATTTAAATAAATAATCATGTTATTAAGTAAAAATTATTTTGAAGCATTGATATGCTAGTTGATCCTTCTAAAGTGTGGAGCAGACAGTCCTCCAGATGGCCTCTTTCCTCAGGCTTCTAGACCTTCTTTCCACCTGTCAGGTGGCACACAGCCCCAGTCCCGTTCTTGTAGGGACCTGAGTCCCACCAAGGGGACAGCTGGCAATGGTGTAAAGCAGAGTTTTTTAAAACTAGGCTTTGGAGGAGTTCCAAGCTTGGCAGCTAGTGCAGGGAGAGGGTGAAGGATTTCTGAGATCATGAAAATAGTTCAGAGACCCCCTAAAACCTTGGATCAGAGAGAGACTCTGACTCTGGCTGTCCCACCAGACATGCGCTAGTCTTTGCCATTACTCTGCTAATTTGCATAACAAATCAGCCGCTCAGACTGGAATGTTATGGGTTTAAGTCACTGTAACAGGTGGGGACCTACCCTAACCATCTTCACCCAAGTGTAAAGGCAATAGTTTTGTTTTGATTGGTTTGATGTGTTAGAATGTGTGTGGTGGGGACAATTCCTCACCACTCCTGATGTTTCCATTGGCTCAACCCTCTTGACCTCTCCTGCATCCCTGGAAGGAGTGGCTTCTCTGAGTCATAAGCCAGAGCCAGAATCAGAGATGCTCAGTGGAGTCCCGCCCTCTCTTCCCTCCTCTGAGACCCATTCTCTAGCTCTTGGTCACAGTCAGGGGTCTGCCCTGTCCAGGATGGCTAGGGGTCATCCAGTATCTGGCCACTGGATCTATTTTCCAAGTGGTTTTAAAGCTGAGTTGTAAGACGAGGGTTGATATGGACACCCCCACCCCTAATAAGGACTTCTCTGTAATAGTTAATTGAACTACAGGTTTTCTGTGGCCAAGACAATTTGAGACTGAAGAGGTTTAAAGAAGTTCATCTCAGGATCATTGCATTTGACCAGAGAAATGACACTCTGAAGGCAAGAGGCTGTTCTGGGAGAAGAATAGGCATTGGGGTCAGACCTCCTTAGAGGGGTTTGGGAGGGCTTCTCAGAGGAGGTGACGTTGGGGCAGGCATGGCTTGACCAGTGTGGCTGACAAGTATAGAAAAGGGATGGCAGAAATTGACAGCAGACACATATGTCCTGCTAAAAGGGCTTTGGCTGTACCCCACAGGTTGTTGTTTCCTCCTCTGTGACCCCCAGAACATACTTCCATGGGAGGCTACAGGTGCTCACTGGAAAAGGGGTTCTATGTAGAATTAGTTTGAGAAATGTCTCATCCTAGAGCTAAGCCTCGAAGACTTTCATGGCCCTGAAGTGCTTTCCTCTCTCTCTCCCTCCATGCCTCCCTCCACAAGAGCATGGGCCTCTGCTGAAATACTTTCTAAGTGAACAGAATCATATCAAGGGCTCCCAAAACATTCTGCAGAGGGAAAAACCTATCTCACATGACTTAGCGCAGTATTTCCTAAACTTATTGGACAACTCACCCATGTTTCATGGCTTAGTCATTCTGCTTAACCCAGTTTGCTAAATGGTGGGAGCCAAAAACAGGGAGAAGCAGCAATTGCTTTTAAGGGGTGGGCTGAGAGGCACCACATGCCTGGTTTCTAGAAGGTTCCCTATGGCTCCAGTGTGAAGAGATGGGCTGGGAGAACAACCCCAGATAAAGGCTGTTGGCAGAGGGGGCCGCTTCCTCCTTGTTCTATGCAGAAAAGGACTTACTTGCTTTTTCTCTTGAGACAGCTGAGCCCACTGAGCTGCCAACATCTTTGTGATTTCTGTAAAAGGCAGATCCGGATGCTTGGCCCTTAGCTGACTCCTCTGCTCATTTAGGAAGATCACGTACCTGTGCCAGGAGTGGAACAAACAGGGGCTCTGAGTGACCGGCTGCAGGGGGTGGGGAGGGGCAGCGGGCCTAGGGGAGCGATTTCCAATTCCTGGTTGTCATAAAAATAAATAATGGCTTTGCTCATGTTTTCAATATAACCAGTGAATGGAGGTCAATTCAAGAAGGAGAAATACTCAAATGGCTGGTTTATCCAGAGACTCATGCAAGACAGAGGAGCCAGAGAAGGCTCCCCAAGGAATGGGCACGAGGCATGCCAAGAGGCTCAAGTCTGAGCCTCAGTTTCTCCCTCTGTGGAATGGACATACATAATGCCACCTATCCACAGGGTTACAGGAGATGGAAAAGAAGGCCTTCACTCTGAAAAACATAGGGACAAAGGGAAAAGAGCAGGAACTTCCAGAACAGCAGGGTGACCTGAAAATCAGTGGGGAGTGACTGTCATGGGACCTGTTTTCTGCAGCCCAAGATGCCAGGATGACAGGGGACAAGGTTTCCAGGCACTGGGAAGGGCATCTTGAGCCCAGAGCACCCATATCTGTAAGCCTGGAAGGGAAATCTGACCTGCTGTCCCCAAACACACCACCTTCTGGTCTGTGACCTACACACAGCTCTTCTGTCTTCTCCTTTTGAGCATCAGAATGTTATTACAGCTTAAAGAACTAACAACCCACACCCCCTCCCTGTGGTGTAAGGCCCCCGGTGGAAAACAGATCAAGGCTAAGAGGGTCATGGCCAGGCCCTCCACATATGGCCACTGTCTTAGCACCCGGTCAGGTAGGCTGCCCCATCCTTACCCTGTCACAGGAGCACGGGGAACAGAAATATCCCTTGCGGGTTTCCTTTTCTTGCCTTTGGGCCAGCCCCCTTTCCTTTTCTGAAACAGAAATAGCAGAGAGGAAAATCTTGAGATCATTTAGCAGATTCCCATCACAACTTATAGCAATAATGGCAGGACACTAAAGCCTCCTCTCAGTGTCTGTGTCCTCTCACCGATCCCCTAGCAACTCCGCAGAGTTGAAATGAGCCCCTGAACACAAGGGGACCAAGGCATAGAGGTGCGAATCGCTGCCCCAGTTCCCAGCAGGTGCAGGAGTCCGGAGGATGTCCCTTCTCATCCAAGCTGTGGAATGTTCATCAGGTGAGATCAAGAAAGCAACCCAAGGTTTAGGTAACTAGTTTCTGGGTGGGAGGGTGGGTGGGAGGGACAAACCTCAGCACTGGGGAGGGGGATGGGCAGGGGCCCAAGGTTAACAGCAGAGCTTAACTGAAGCCCAGCCCAGTTCACATCTCAGCTCTGCCACTTACCTGCTGTCTGACCCTGGGCAAGTAAGGAACATCCCTGTGCCTCAGTTTCCCCATGTGTAAAATGGAGATTAGGATAGCCTTTACCTGTGGGCTGTGGTAAAGACTAAATGTCCTAATATATGCATAGTTCTTTAAACAGGACCAGGCACCCAGGAAGTGCTCACTCGGTGCAGGCTGCTAAGATCGAAATCAGTCTTGGGAGAGAGACCCAAGTTGCAGATTTACTCTTCCATTCATTGTGTGTGTTGGATCTCTGGGCAGTGACTGAGCCTTGCTATCATCAGGGCTTTGTGCCTGCTCAGAGTCTAGATGGCTGAAGAGGACCCAGGTCTTGCCCTCAAGCAGCTCACAGCCCAGCCACGGAGACTGACTTATATGTAAATAATTGCAACCATTCATTACAAGAGATAGTGGTTACAGAGTGACAGACTGGGTGTCCTTGCTCTCAGGGCTTGGATTCCAAGTTTCCCAAACCAAACACACACATGTGCCCAGAATCGAAGAGAGAACTGAGAATGTGTCCTTGTAAACCTCTGTTTCAACTGTTCCAACGTTTCTGTTCAACGCTTCCCCCCCCGACATACCCATTTCAGCCTGGGCAGCAGTTAGCATCAAGGGGCTTAAGGAGCAGGAGGGCCGAGCTCAGGCCAGGAAGAGGCATAGAGCCAGGGTAGCAAACGTGTGTAATGAGATAGTGCTGCAGAGCACCTAGCAAGCTGCCAGGCATACAGTAGGTGCACAATAATGCCACTCTCCCTGGCTCCCTTCTGATAGCGGGGTCTATGCTGATCCCTGGAGTCTGAAAGTGAAAGACAATTTGTTCGGGACCCTGGACAGCTCCCAGGGCCCGAGGTCACCTGAAAAGAACACTTTTGGAAACCACCCCCATTACAGTGGAGTTCACCAAGGACTTTCCAACACGCGTGTTCCTGAATGTGAATCTCACATTCCCCAGTGAAAGCAAAGATTATCATCATCCCATGCCACGGGAAGACACTCTGGAAGATGGTGTGATTGGCCGCTGAGGGGCTGTGCCAAGCCGAGAGCCAGGAGCATGCCATGGCTTCTGTTAAAGCAGTATCTCCTGAGCGAGACCCCAAAGCTGCCTCGGGTCAGGTGGGATGTGGGCCAGGTCACCTCTGCCCTGCCTCATAGACAGAGCTACCCCTTCTCCCTCCCTGCTCAGCAACTCTGCTGTAGCACAGAGGCGAAGTCATTTGTTTCTGATTAGAGGAAATATTCCCATGTGTTTTATTGTACTTCTCTATCACCTTGTTCTATAAATCAAAAATCAAAATAAGGGTGCTTGTTAATCATTTCATGGCCATCCTTGGCCCTTTGTTTCCTCTTCTTTATTACAAGATAATCTTTCCAGAGTGTTTTCTTAGTTTGCCCACAAACTATAGTCATGGAGACAGAGGCGCTTGGGATATGTCTCTCTGCAGCCTTTTGTTCTTCCTCCATTTCTCACACAGAATTTGCCCTTAATTGACTTGGCCCTAAATAGAGCCACGTACGCAGTGAGCTGGTCATTAGCACAGGCTGCTACTGCATGGAGAACTTTCCCACGCACTTGAGGACATCCATTAAAAAGAAGAAGGCAGCACAGAACACGGTGAGCAAGACAAGAGTGAAAAAAACAGGGTGGTGGAAAGTGGAGCAAAAAGTCCACTTTCAGCAAAGCAGAGACTGAAGGGGGGAAATCCCTTCTGAGAGGATTCTTGACCAGCACAGACCTTTCATATTCAAATTGCAACAGATGGTGAATTTTGGATATTTGGTTTAATAGACAGAATTTTCTTTTACAAAGAAAAGCTCCTCTGGGAGTCAGCAGGGTGGAGTGGGAGGTACAAGGGGCCAGAGTGACAGACATGGCTCCCACCCCCTCACCCCCTACCCCAGCTCTGACCCACCTTCAGTCTGAGAGCTGTCCTTACCCCTGTAGGTCCTACCTTATGATGCAAAAGGCAGCACAGGGGTGATGAACTAGTGTTTGTAAAAGGCTAGAACAGGACCAGGCACCTAGCAGGGACTCGGCACGTGTGTCTTCTCCTTGCCTGGGAGGGAAGACCTCAAGGACATGCTCATGAACAGGATTCTACAAGGAGACTGAGCATCAAAGAGAAAAATAGTTTAGTTTATGCAACTTTTCTTGTCCTTCCTTTGGGAACCAGACCAAAGCTCAGAAATGCTTAAGAAAAGACTCTCGAGGGGCGCCTGGGTGGCTCAGTGGATTAAGCTGCTGCCTTCGGCTCAGGTCATGATCTCAGTGTCCTGGGATCCAGCCCCGCATCGGACTCTTTGCTTGGCGGGAGCCTGCTTCTCTCTCTCTCTCTCTGCCTGACTCTCCGCCTGCTTGTGATCTCTCTCTCTGTCAAATAAATAAATAAAATCTTAAAAAAAAAAAGAAAAGACTCTCGACTTCTGTGCATTTTACAGTCAACTCCCAGCAAACTTTGGGGACTGGCTATTTGCAAGAGGACAATAGGTGTTTAGCTAAAGGGCTGGCAGCCCTAGCCCCCACCCCAGCCCACCGCTGCATCTGAACAGTGAATGTGATTATTGCAAGATGGTACCTGCATTACATGGTTCTAGACACCATGAGAAAGGTTAAACTGTTAAAACCTGGGTCCCTGCCTTTAGACAGCATGGTCCTTTTAAATCAGAATTCTAGTTCATTTGTTTCTGAAATAAATCAACACTGCAAAAGCAGTGCTTTCTTTCTTTCTTTCTTTCTTTCTTTTAAATGGAAGGCTATTAGACACCAGTGACACCCCCTAGCCTAATTGCTCATCTCAGCTTTAACCGGCTTTGTAGACTAGAAGCCTCAGAGATAATTGATGATTCTGTGTTGGAATGGAGGGTGGTGGTCCAGGAGTAAAACAGTCCAGATGTGAATCCCAACGTCTCCGCGGACTGGCTGGGGAACCTTGAGGACATTACCTAACTTCTCTGGGCCCTGGTGTCCTCCTCAGTGCATGGAGATGCCAGTTCTCCCCTTGCTGGCTGTAAGGGTTCTATAGGCTAGGACAGATGCCAGGGCCCAGGAAGCCCATGGAGTGTCTGGTACTGTGACTGAAGTCAGCCCTCCTGTGTTCTAACCCTGTTCTACTGCCCTCTGTGCCTGTTGCCTCCGGAAAGTCTGTAGACCTTTCTGAGTGCACCTCCACCCAGAAAGTGGGGCTGGCTTGTGATGGTCAAATGAGGAATATATACACAAGAAAGTGCCACCATGATTGGAATTTAGCTTTGGCTTAAGGGGAGCCAAACCTGAGTTAGGTTCCTCACACATCTCTCTGTGGCTCTGGCAGACATGGCCACTCATCTCCCCAGTATCCATTCTACGCTTTTTAATTAAGAATTGAGCCCTGATTTTTAGCTGGGTACATGGCCACCTGGAATCAGCCTTCCTTGCAGCCAGGTGGGGCCATGTAACTAAGTTCTGGCCAATAAGGGCAAAGTAAAGTATGGTATGCAACTTCTGGCACACCTTCATAAGAAGAAGGCATCTTTTTTGCCTCTATTTCCCCCTTGCTGGCTGGAGGCAGACATGAGGGCTGGTGCTCAAGCAGCCACCTTGGACTATGAGGCAACATGCTAAGGAGAGTAGAGCTGTGAGATGGACAGAATCTGGGCTTTTGCTGGTGGTGATGCCTCCACTGTGCCCCAAGCCACCTTCCTCTATATGTCATTTACATGAGAAAGAAACAACTTTCAATGTTGTTTAAATCACTATGACTTGGGGGAGTTTTCTATTATGTGAAGCTGAGACTCATACTAATGCATACAGAGGGCTGTTTTATTTTTGTGTTTCTAAGCAGACCTGGTCATCTCTTACTTGAACTATTACAATAATAAGGGAAAAAGAAAAATAAATCATTGTGCACTTTTTATGGAGCAGACCGTTTGGTAGGCGACCACGACTTAGACTTCAGCCTGGATTGGGATATCTCCACGTGGGAACTGCTCACCCCAGAATGTTCACCAGTGACGCTGAGTTTCCTGCAGTGGCTAGGCTCAGGAGCCAGACACTCAGAGCTTAAATTCTGCCATGCCATTTACTGTGTGACTCTGGGCAAGTTCCTTGACTTCTCTGTGCCTTAATTCCATCCTCAGTGAAAAGAAGAGGAAAAATACCAACCTTCAAGCGTTGAGAGCATTCAGAGACAAGCCACAGGAGTTCCCAGCCCAGAGCTCAGAACACGGGAGATGTTAAGCATGAAGGTTGTAACAATGCTGGCCCAGTACATGAACCCTCCGTGCCTGGCCTGGGTATAGCACTTGCCTTTGGCTCCCCTGTGTCCTGTTCCTTTGGGTTACCCTGGTTGGCCAGCACAACACACTGCATGGGCAGAGACGAGGGATCCCGGCAGTGGGTGCGGATCACAGAGCATCCTGGGGGCAGGCCACCAGTCTCATCTGGAGGTGGGAGAAGGGGTTTTGAAGGAGCTGAAACAGGAAGAAATGGCCCCGTAAGATCGGAGGTATCAAAATCACCGCCACCCCCTAAGTCCGTTGGCACAGGCACTCTGTAATGCTACACGTACATTTTCAGATGCTCACAAGTGACAGCCAACTCTGAAAACCAAAGTTGGTGGTCACTTTTCTGGGGCACAAACAGCAGCTACACACACAGAAACAAGGCAGGCTTCAGTGAGGGGTCATAGCCTAGTAAGCCATTTAAGCATTTAAAGATGGTTAAATGGGGGTGCCTGGGTGGCTCAGTTGGTTAAGCTTCTGCCTTCAGCTCAGGTCATCATCCCAGGGTCCTAGGATCAAGCCCAGCATCTCCCTGCTCATCGGTTACCCTGCTTCTCCCTCTACCCCTCCTCCTGCTTGTGATCTCTCTCTTTCTCTCTCATGCTTTCTCTCTTCTCACTCACATTTTTAAAAAATCTTTTAAAAAAAGAAAAATGGTTAAATGTAAAAAAAATCATTTATAAAACCAAGTATCCCAAATCCACCATCAGTTGCAATTTAACATTTTAACCATTTAACCATTGTTAAAAGCGTGGACTCTGGAGCCAGAGCCTCTGTGTTCAGTCCCCAGCTCCCAGGGATGAGCTTCACAGTGTGCCAGCAACACACTTCACCCATAAGGACTGCAGTTCCTGCTGCGCATGTTGAGGCAGAATTCATGCCTGCCTCATGGAGGTGTGGAGAGGTCTACCCCACAACAGGTACTGATCAACATGATGCCTGCTGTGTGCTGGGTATGCAGACATGAGTGCACACAACAGGCAGAAATCCGGTTCTCCTGGAGCTGATGTTCTGGGGGGTGAGGATTAGACTAAAACTTGTAAAATACGCACAGGCCCTTAGTAGTCTTTTATTTGGGGGGCATTTTAAACCGAAGCATTAGCAGAAATCTATCCCTCAGGAACGTAGACTGTGGCCAAGTTATTCTCTGATCCCATTTTACAGATTGGAGGGAGGTAGGGACGGGATGCTGTGTAGCTCGGGTCTAGTAGGTGCACAAGTGCGCGACTGTGTTTTCTCCAGCCTTTGCACACATGCGGGCATGTGTGGACATGGGGAAGCCGAGGTACTGGGAAGCAGAGTAATCATCCAGAAAAACCCAGGTAGGAATGGTTAAGTGGAGTCTGGAACCCGGGTCTCCTGGCTGCCAGCCCAGTAGTCTGTTCTCCCCAACCTGTCCCAATTGTGGCTCCCCATGTTGAGGGGAATGTACCAGCTCTCAAGGTATGTCCTCAAGTGTGACCCCTTTAGTATCTTGTCTTATTTAACAACCTCTGATGCAGGAAATGCCCCCTGCCAAACTGTTCCAGGTATCAACTCATCCGAGAGAGGAAAGGCAGGAAGGAATCACTGACTTCCCTCTCAGCTTCCAAGGAAGAGGAAATGTGGCAAATGGTGATGACCAAACCCAGAGTTCTAGAACTTTCCTGGCCTGTCCCCATTTCTGTAGCCACATGGTCAAGGCTTTGTAATCCATTCACTGTTCTTTTTTGTTTTGTTTTTGTTTTAAATGGTATTTTTAAGTCATAGCTCATGGGTATGGTGTAGAGTTCAAAGGGGGTACCTATGGGGTAATGGTAAAAGCTAGAGCTAGCTCACCCCTCTTCCATCCTGAAGCACCCAGGTCCCTCTCTGTTAGGGGGCACTGTTAGGGGGCACATCACAGGCTCTTCTGGAGCTAGTCTGCGAATTTACACACACTTCATCCCCCTGCACAATGGCAAACTAGTTGCACTGAACTTAATTTGCTTCGATGCAAACTATGCTTTGGAGCTCCTTCTGCTGGCCATTTAGAGCCGCCACATTTTTGGGGAAGGCTGCATCGTATTTGCAGCGTGGACAGGCCATGGTAAAACATTTAGCAGCCCCTGGTAGAAAATCCAGGTTGTCCCTGGTCTCTGCACACATGGCATCACGTTCATGTGGTGGGCTCTCTGGGAACGGGATTGCTGGGTCAAAGTGCAAGTGTCGTCCAGGTAGACCAGATAGACCGTGGCTGGCACATTCCCTTCCATGGAGCCGGACCCATCTTATACCTGCCAACAGTGTAAGACTCACCTTCCTCCCAGAGATACCTTCCTCTGAGCCCAGAGATGACAGTCCCACCACCTCCCTCTCTGCTCACATCCCTCTATGACTCTCCCTTGACTTTGGCATGAAGTCGAGGTGCCCTGGTCTGGCATTTGAGGCTCCAGGAGGCTGGACCTTCATGCTCCTCCAGCCCCACATTCCTCCAACTGATATAAAGGACACTGAGAGGTAGAGTCAACATGGATGGGCAATAGACCCTGCTTGGGTCTATTGGGTCACTACACTGACCCGTGTATTATGCTGTTTAATCTTGAGCATGGCTCATCACCATGGTGACATCCACAGGTGGACAAGGAAGTTCAGGGAAGTCAGTGACCTTTCTGAATGTCCACAGCAGGGTAAGGGCAGATGGATGCCTACCCTTACCACCTCCCTAGCCACCTTGCCAACAAGCAATAATCCTCTCCCATTCAGTACAGCCTGACTTCAGACACCATCACCCCGCTGGGCCCAGTCCCAAAACTCCCCTGCCTCAGCCTCTTTCCAAAGATCCAGCACAGGGGGCAACAGAAGAGCCCATTTGGGAGTCAACCCTACCATGATTTATTCATCTGGGGGACAGACCTAAGTAGCAGGGACGGACAGAGTGCCAGGCCCCAGGCAGAGGCTGCAGAAACAGCAGTGGACAACATCACAGAGTACACAGAGCTCTTGGTTAATATGAGTCTTAGTTCCCTGGACAAAAGCCATGGTGATTGCTCTCTTTTTGATTATGAGTAAACGGAAGCCAGCAATGCTCGATGATGTTCTAACGATCTCCCATCCAGAGATAGGCTGTGCCTACCCGGAGCCCTGGCTCCCCCTGGCGGCACAGTACAGTGGTCACGCCCATAAATCAGCTGGAATGTCCAGCTCTGCCACCTACCGGCCATGTCATTGCATAGTGCCTCAGTTTCCCCGCCTGTAAGATGGGAAGGGGCCACCGAAGACTGAGGTGGTTGTTACTGGGCCTGGCACCCAGCAAGCAGGCAATAGCCAAGAACTGCTCTTATTCTAAGTCAAATTTTGCTTTGGAACGTGAGAATACCTTCTGGGTTCAACTTTAGGCTCCAATGCCACTTGCCCTCCAGTGCCAGAAACACATTAGCCAGGAGCAAATTAAACCATTTTCACTTAATTGTCCTATGGGGTTAGGAAACGGGATTTTCTGCAAAAGGGAAGGCTCTGGACAAAGACCCGAACCTTTCCAGCATCGTTTCTAACATCTGCGCGCTCAGCGAGACTCTCTGGCACCCACAGAACTGGGTTCCATTCCTAGTTATGCCCTAATGACCCGAGGGGCCGAGATCAGGTTACTGAAAGCCTTGGGTTTCTCACTGTGGAGATGTGACAGTGCCAGCCCCCAGGTCGCTGAGGGCATTACGTGGGACAGGTGAACACAGGTTCGCTGAACCAGAGCTGGAGCACGGCCAGGGAAGGACCCCACGACGCAACTGCTCTCAACACCATCATTGACTGTGTGCGCCCGTGTGCCCCAAGCAGCTCCTGGAACCCTGTGCGACGGCCCGGATAGCAGGCCAGCTCTGGAGCCCGGGCCGCACCCACTTTAGCACTGGGGGCCGCGGACAGCGCCGCAGCTAGGCGGCGGGAAGTCCGGGCAGACACCTGTGCCCAGGGACTCGCGGGGAGAGGAGCCGGCGGGGCACAGGCAGGGTCACGTTCTAGGGCCTGGGCCTGACAGACGTGGGCACCCGAGCGGTGGGGCTGGCTGCACCGGAGCGCGCCCACCCCGTCCCGGGGACGACCTCCGCACTCCCGGGCAGGGGGGCGCTCGCGACGCAGAGGGGCGCAAGTTCAGCCACTGACCCGCAGCCTGGCCGCTGTCCTGCTGCATGTCGCCCGCCCGCCCGGGCCGCCGCCCCGCGCCCGCAGCTCCGGTCCAGTGCCCCCGGTGCTCCCGCCCGGCGCCCCTCCGCTCCGCCCCGCCGCTTCGGGTCCCCGGAGCGTGGGCTCTGTCCTCTGGGAACCGCGTAGCGCCGCGGGGGGCCTGGGCTGGCCGGTGGGGCCAGAGTCCCAGCCGCGCAGAGTGGCCGGAGCTCCGGGCTTTCCGGGCAGCCGGGGACTGGGCGGGGCCAGAAGGGGCGGGGGGCGGGGCGGAGGGCCGGGCGAGCCTTTCCCCGCGCCCCCGCTCTGGCAGAGCCAGTCACTCCCCCGCACCGCAGTTATATAAAGGCGCCCAGTTGACCGGGAAGAGCCAATCAGCGACGGCTCATCTTCCAATTATGTCTTTTAATATTTCCAGATCACACCAGAATACATAACGCATTATCACTACGGTGAAATTAGAAAACTCGGAGCAGCCCCTTTCCCGAATCCAGTGCTTCAGAGCCAACCACCTGTTAACCCATTGGTGCCTCCCCATGCATTAAACTTTTTTTTAATTCAAAATATAATTTCAAAGATAATTCGAAGCATATAAAAATAGCGCCAAGCTCCACCTGTCCTTCCAATGGCAACACTTCCATGATCGCGTTTTCCCTTCCGGTCTGTGGCAGGTGACAGGAAGGCCATTAGGGGCTTCACACACTGAGTAATTTTGAGGTTGCCTTTGGGATGGCACAGCCTCTAGAGCCAGTCGGTCTGGGTTCATCAGCCTACCCCTCAGCAGAGGGGCGACCCTCTGCTGGGCTGCTTACTTCATCTCTCTGGGCCTCAATCTCTTCTTTGGTTTAGCGGGGACAGTAACAGTACTTATTATTAGGCACAGTTGTGGGATCAGAGTCAGTGCTCCTACAATACAACGGAGGCACGCGGTAAATAGGTCAGTTGTTTTTTCTGAGGTCTTCTGCATCTGTCAAGGGTAATGAGCAATACTTGTGTAACCGCACAATTTGTTTTTTTTTTCCTACTCCGCAAAGCTCCTAACTCCATTTCCATGTTTTCTTTTTAACTAACCCAGGGCTTCGACCAATAACTTGGGAAAGCTCTCTGTTCCTCAGTTTCTTCCTCTACAGAATAGAGGTAATATTAATAGCCTCACAGGGATGTTTGAGGATTCTATGAAATGCTGTAGAGTGCATGCATATAGGTTTGCTATTAATCGATACTACTGATAACTGGCTAGCCATCTGAAAAGTGAACAGACTCCGATCTAGTACCAAATACAAAAGTAAACTCTAGATGAATTAAAGACCTAAATTAATAAAGAAAACAATAAAAATCACACAAGGAGACTTTGGGATCCCAAGAGCATGCTTAGATAGGAAGCTCTCTACAGCAATACCTTGTCAGACAGAAATATTGAGATGGGGGATTATTTCCAATACACTGAACTCACAGGAAAATCGGGGGAAATACCCAAGGATCACATATCTCCCCGCAAAAAGAGGAATAATCAGCCCAAACCAGAGGATGAACCCAGAAGTCTGGCCTCCACTGGGTACAACCACCTATGACATCAGCTTCAAGTTTGAGGAACTCTGGCCAGTGCCATGGACCAACGAACAGATCTCCCCATATCGCCAGTCTCGGGAAGAAAAACAGAAGATGATATAAATAAACAGTCTCTCCCGTGAATCTGTAGCCAGTAGACTGCTCCCATGTATGTCCGAGGATCCAATCTGCACTGGCCTCCAAAGAAAAACCCACCTGGCAAAGGAAATTAAAATAGCTACAGGTTCGTAGCGCCCCCTGGAGCCCAGAAGAAGCAAATGCAATCTGATGAATCACTACCTCTACCTCTGAAACTGATTAATACAGTACATGTTAATTAATTTGAATTTAAATTAAAAAAATTTGAAAAAAGAAGCAAATTAAATGCTCTCTGGAGGACAGCATTTCAATTCAGGCCTATCACTTTGTACCATCATGAACCCGTAATAAAAATGTAAAGTCCAGTGAGGGCTACTCCGCACCGGTGAGAATGTGTAAACCTAAAAAGACAGAGTACAACAGGTTGTGGTGACGACATAACCTCTGTGGAAGGACTGGAGCTCCACACACTGCTGGTGGGGGTGTAGAATGGTGGGACCATTTTCGAAAGCAGTGTGTCTGTTCTTAAAAAGTTCAACCTACATTTCCACATGATCGGAACCTTACATTCCTAGGTATGTGTCCCAAAGAAATGAGGGCATACGTCCACGCAAAGGCTTCTCTAGCTCTCTCTTTTTAAAGATTTTATTCATTTATTTGGCAGAGAGACACACAGCGAGAGGAAACACAAGCAGGGGGAGCAGGAGAGGGAGAAGCAGGCCTCCCGCTGAGCAGGGAGCTGATTCCAGGCTTGATTCCAGGCTTGATCCCAGGACCCTGGAATCATGACCTAAGCCGAAGGCAGATGCTTAATGACTGAGCCATCCAGGTGTCCCTTATACAAGTGTTTACAACAGCTTTAGTGCCTGGTGACACAAGTCCGGAAGGATGCCAGGGAGGAGGGCTGGGTGTGGGGGAAGTGGAAGGCGTCTCCAAGGATTCTGGGAAATTTTCAGGGGGATGGATGTGTTCATTATCTTGATGGTGCTGATAGTTCCACAGGTGTATATGTGTGTCAAAACTGCTCTGCATTATGTGTCTACGCAGTTTATTCTAGACTGATTTTTACCTCAATAAAGTCGTTACAAAAACATAATTGGCAGTTTTAAGCAAGAGTGATTATACTGCACTTTTGAATTTGTAAGAAACATAGAAGTAAAATGGCACAAAGGAAAGGCTCTGTGAGGGGTCTATGTTATTTTGAGTGAGACCATGATAAAGATGGACATTATAGGGGTGCCTGGGTGGTTCCAGCACTGAAGCGTCTGCCTTCGGCTCAGGTCATGATCCCAGGGTCCTGGGACCAAGCCCTGCATCCAGCTCCTTGCTCAGTGGGGAGCCTGCTTCTCCCTCTGCCTGCCACTCCTGCAGCTTCAATAAGAAAAGATGCACATTATAAATTCTAGAACAACCAGTAAAAAAATCGAATAGTGGTATAGCTGTTAAGTTAATAGAAGTTATAAAATGGGATGCTAAAAAGACTTAATTCTAAATAAGAAAGGGAAAAAAGAAACACAAATAAAGAACTGGTAAGGAAAATGAAAAGCAAGTACTAAGGTGCAAGACTTCAGGCCAACCCTGTGAACAGTTACCCAGTGAAGGGACATGCCATCCCGTGAAAGAGATGGAGGCTACCAGCCTGCATACACAGAGGGACGCTGTGTGGTGCTGGCTACAAGAAACTCTCTTTAAATACGAGAGAAGAGAGGCTGACAGGAGAAATGTGGGAAGACCGTGGAAGACATAAGGGGTCTCCCAGGGCTACATGACTATTTTGTCTGATAGACAAAATAATAATAATTAATCATTAATGATTTACAACAATTAACTGTTAATTAATAACTATTTATTAATATCTATCTTTATTTAATCCATGCATTATTATTTTAATTTATTAAAATTATCAATTATTACAATATATTATATAATACACTATCATACATTATACTTATTAAAGTTGGTATTATAAATTATTTCAATTTATTTATTAACAATTAATTAACAATTAATAATTATAATTATTGATAAAAATAACAAAACTTACTACAAGGAATTTTGCCAGCGATGTATCACAGAGGCGAAGGGCCAATTCGTGAAGAAGCCATGATAATCTTAAACATGTGTATCTGTATTAATAAAGCTTCAGAGTATATGAATCAAAACTGACAGAAACAAAAGGAGAAACAGACAAATTTCAATCATAGCTGCAGATTTTTTTGACATCACTCACTCTCTCAGTAATTGGTAGACAAAGAAGATAAAAATCAGTAGGTGTATAAGGAGAGCTGGAAAGCTCCATCAGTGACCTTGATCTTGTTGACATTATGGAATCCTCTCCCCAGTAATAGCAGAAATTGCATATTTTTTCATCTGGATGGAAAATTCACCAAGATAGGCCATGTGCCAGACAATAAAGTACATCTCAAATTGAAAACAACCCAAACCATACAAAAACCATGTTCTTTGATGACGGAAATGTTCAATTATAATTTAGTAACAATAAGATGTTCAGAAAATCCCCCGAATATTAGGAAATTAAGCAACACATTTCTGATTAATGTATCAGTCAAAGAAGAAATCAAGGGATTTATTGGAAACCAAGCATTTAAAACCAAATGATACATGTTGTGTCTTTTAAACAGGTGATGTTTACTTTACAGGGTTAAAAAGACCAGAAGCTAGAACTACAATACTGAACACATACCTTGTAACCTGGGAGAGCATCAGTCAAACCATTTATCCCTTGAGGCAAAGGCTGAGATATTAATTAAAGCTGAGATATTAATTAAAGCTTTATAAAATAAATATGGCAAGAGATCCTGTGGTGCAGCTGAATACCCAACTCTTGATCTTGGCAAAGGTCATGATCTCAGGGCCTTGAGATTGAGTCCCATATCGGGTTCCATACTCAGTGGAGAGTCTGCTTGGAATTCTCTCTCCCTCTTCCTTTGTCCCTCCAGCACTTGTGCTCTCTCTCAAATCAATGAATCAATCATTAAAAAAATAAATATGGTAAATTTCTAGGTTAAGCACTGAAAATAAGGAAACAAACTATGTAACTTTCAAACGAGAAAATGGAATAAGAGCAAAGGTTCAAACAATCCTAAAGAAGAACAAAAATAGAGAAAAAGGAAAATCAAAGAAGAGGAAGACAAGTAAAATACGAAATCAGATGGATAGAAATAGCTCCAAAGATACCGGTAGTCACAGGCTGCATAGACAAGCAAGCCTGGGGGGCTGGGTCAGAGTATCCTATGGGCAACAGTACAAAACCCAACCATATGCTCTTTGCCTGGGGTTGAAAGTCAAGGAATGGATGAGAGCACACTAAGTAACAGATGTATTGAACAAAATGACATTTAGATCAAATCATCATGAGGGTGGGGGTGTACCTGGGGGGCACAGTCAGCTGAATCTCTGACTCAGTTTTGGCTCAGGCTCAGGTCGTGATCTCAGGGTCATGAGACTAGGAGTCCTTCCTGCTCTCTTTCTGGCTAAAATGAATAAATAAATCTTAAAAAAAATAGTTATCATAAAAAAGATTGCTACCAGGTAATAAATCCACCAGGGAGAGCCCACAATTCTAGAATGCATGGTTTCCTATGAAGTGAACACAGGGCACCAGAAGGAGGGGCTGAAAAATCCACGTCTCGGTGGGGCATCTCCACATGCCTCCTTCCAACGTTTTGTTTGTTGTAAGAAAATATGCGTAACTTTATGTTTCCTGTCTTAACCACGTAAAACATACAGTTCAGTGACACTGAACACATTCACGCTGTGTACAACAGTCACCACCATGCGTCCCCAGAGCTTTCTGTCCTCATGAGAGGCTAACTCTCCATCTTCCGCTCTCCCCAGCTCTTGGCACCCTCCCACCATCCTACCTTCTGTCTCTGTGAATCCAGCCACTCTAGGAACTCCCTCAGGGAAGTGGAACCATACGTGTCCTCTCAGGAGTGGCTTATCCCACTCAGCATGAGGTGACACGTGTCTGCATGTCCTTCCTTGTTAAGAGTGAGTAATATGCCTCTGTGTGTGTGTGTGTGTGTGTGTGTGTGTGTGTGTGATATACAATTTATCCAGTCCTCTATTGATGGACACGTGGACTGCTTGGACCCTGTGGCTGCCATGGCTGATGCTGCCGTGGACATGGGTGTACAGCTCTCTGTTCCTTCAGGTGTGGACTCAGGTGTAATCGCTGCCTCCTTATGGTGATCCTCAGTTTCATTTTTGGGGGAATCCCCACACCATTTTCCACAGTGGCCACATCATTTTGGATTCGTGCCAACAGCGCACAAGTGTTCCAATTTCTACACACCCTCGCCGACACTTGTTATTTTTTTTGGATAGCAGTCATCCTAATGAATGTGAGGTGTAAACATACCTCTTAATACTTTATAGGCCAAATTGTAAAAAAAAAAATGGTAAGAATAAAGACTTGAACAACACAACTAATTAGCTTTATCTATTTATTTAAAATTTTTAAAAAGAGTATATTTATTTATTTGAGAAAGAGAGCACATGTGCACACGTACAACAGGGGGAGAGGCAGAGGGAGAGGGAGAAGCAGAAGCAGACTCCCCATTCAGCAGGGAGTCCAACATGGGGCTCAATCCCCAGGCAGACACTCAACCCACTGAGCCACCCAGGAGCCCTCTAATTCACTTTATTTAATGAATGCATAAAGAATCTTCCACCCATCATAAAGAACAGTTATAGTTTTGCTAAAGATACCATTTACGGTAATAAAATAAAATGAGAACTACATCTGCTGACAGATAGGCAAGACCTTTATACAGAAAATCTTAACTCTTACTGAAAGGTGTTTAATAGGACTTTTGTGAATAGAGGGATTCGTCAGTGGGAGGACTGGATAGACGATGTCATATCTCTCCAAACTGTGTGATAGATTTAATGCAGTTCTGATCAAAATCCCAATAAGGTTCTTTGCAAAATTCACCTAACTCCAAAATGTACCTGAGAGAACAAAGTGTTGGCAATAGCTCCAGTGCTCCCAAAGAAGACGAACAAGCTAGGAGGGCTTTCTTGAGTAAATATCACTATATGCTGACATAGTCATGACAGCGTGACATTGACACAGAGACAGACAAATAGACAAAGGAACAGAACTAGCAGACCATGAACGCCTGGACACCTGATATATGTCACAGCGCGTACTCCCTGTCTGCTCCCTGGGAGAATGGACGGGGTTTCAAATAAGCAACGCTCAGACAACTGGCTATTCCCAGGAGGGCACAAAATGAAACAGGACTTCTTGCTCTCACTGTGCATCAAGCTCAATTCTGAAAAATAAAACTTGAAAACACTTAGCAGGGAATGTGAGAAAATATTTTTGAGGACTCTAAATAAGGTAGAATTTCTTAAAACACAAAAAAGCCCAAATCATAAAGGAACATATTAGGGACATCTGGGTGGCTCAGCTGGTTAAGCATCTGCCTTTGGCTCTGGTCATGATCCCAGGGTCCTGGGATCGAGTCCCACATTGGGCTCCTCATTTGGCAGGGAGTCTGCTTCTCCTCTGCCTGCAGCTTCCCTTCCCTTGTGTGTGCGTGCGCTCTCTCTCTCTCTCTGATAAATAAAATCTTTTAAAAAAATAAAGGAACATATTAAAAATGCAGATGATGTTGAAAGTAATATTTCTATTCACCCCAAGGAAACAATAATAGAAAATGGCAAGCCCTTATCCAGAAGATACGTGCAAAAATATATGCCCAACAAAACATTAGTATCCTGAAAATATAAAGAAGCCCTAAAAAGCAACAAGAGAAAGACAACCCCCCGCCACCAGCCAAGTAGGCAGGGCACATGAAAAGGCGTGTTCATGGAGAGAAAGTATGAAAAGCCAAAAATAGACAAAGAGCCTCTGTCCGAGAAATTCACAATTCAATTGCTCTGAGACACCAATTCGCTCTCCCAGGGCTGGCAATAACCTAACATCCAGCTAAGACTGTAGGTTGGCAAAGATGCAGAGGATCTGGGTTTCTTACAGACCATTGGTTGGATACTAAATTGGCAGAAACATTTTGGGCAACTATCTGGTAGTGCCTTGTAAAATTGGGAACATTTCCTCCCCGTGCTCTACCATTCCCCGTCCTATGGTGTAAACTCTAGAAGACTGGTTCTCAACCAGGGGTGATTTTGCCTTCTCGGGGGACATTAGGCACTCTCTGGGGGCATCTTGTTGTCATGTCTATGAGGAGGGTGCTAGCGGGATCTGGTCACGGAGGCCAGGGACAGCCCTCTCTACAAAGGATTATCATTCTGCTGTTGAGAAGCCTTGATGGAGAAGCCTTTTATCTACGTGCATCTGAAGTACAGATGCAAATGTCTGTGGTCTCAAGGTTTAAATTCTTTTTTAAATGCTAGAATGTCTATTCCCAGTTCAGCCAGCCACATGTATTAAAATGGATGAATTTTTTAAAAACTCAGTGTGAAGTAAAAAGGAAAATGTGGGAGAATGAATATATATATATATATGACACCGTGCATAGGGAATTAGGAAAAAGATAAACACACACAGCGAAATCTTGAAGTAATGAATCTGATGGCAAGTTCCAATGTGACAAGTACAGATGGAATCCTGTCCTCTGTCCAGGCCCTGTCCTCAAAAAGGGCCCCTAACATTTTTTTACTGTAGGTATAGTTTCACTGTTTTTGTGTGTGCCTTATTTATTTATTTTTTTTTTTGAAGTAGTATGGAAATGCAACTGACACTTTTGGAAACCACCTTCCTGGGCTTTGGAAAATACATATGTTATATATATATTACTTGGCATTCTTAAAATACCTTCTCCCCAAAATATTTTTTAACAATTGGAAATTTCTCTATTTAAACATATTTTCTAGGGTCACATTTGCTAGCCAGATCACATTTTAATTTTTTGTAGGGGGAATTAACAGGCATAGCAGCCGCCTGAGTTTTCCTGCACTTGTAGGAAAATCTAGGCTACATGCACTGTCCAGATGCCATGGAGACCATCTAACCAAGAACGTAACTCAGAAGCTGTATTAAAAGGAAAAAGAAAGTGACGGCTCTATCTACATATCTGACTACACCACAAGGTCACAAGCAAATTCAAGAGGTGAATGCGAGATTTGGAAAAAGTACTTGAGCCCCGAGAACCAACAGAGGAGTGTCTGCTCTGCTGAGAACACTTAAAAATGGACAAAAGAAAGCAGACTCATAAATACGGAGAATGATCCTAAGGAGAAACATGGTTGTATGCATTCAGTTTCCAGAGGAGAGGGAGTGGGGCGGTGGGAGAGACAGGTGAAGAGGAGAAAGAGGTACAAGCTTCCAGTTATGAAATCAATGAGCTGCAAGGATGCAAAGTACAGGACAGAGAACATAGTCAGAAATCTCATGATACTGTTGCATGGAGACCACTCATTGTGGCAGATACCGACTAATGTACATAATTGCCCAGTCTCTATGTTATACACCTGATACTATACACCCGACACTAATAGGACATTGTATGTCAATTATGCTTCAATAAATAAAAAAAAAAAAAGTGGACACACCCCCCACAACAAACGGACAAAAGAAAAAGCCTCAACTACAAATGGACCAAGTGTCCAAAATTGTCCAAGACAATTTTGAAAAGAGCCCCTCTAAAGTCACCTACATATTCCAGCTCTCCCCAGTTTTCCAGCAGGCAGGGAGACACATTCTAAAATCACAAGGACGCATCACTTTGCACCCATCAGGGCAGCAATGCCCCGGGGCCAGGGATTTGGCTGACTGATGGGAAACTCCTGCATTGGGGCAGAAGGGTGATGTGTTACAGAGCGCTGGGAAGGTAATCTGTCAGCATCGATTCAGATAAAAGTTTATGCCTTCGAACCAGCAATGCCCCTCCTGGGAATTCATCTGTGGAAATAAAAATACTGATACTGGCCAGGATATTTACTGCTACTGGTTGTCTGCGGGCGAGGGTGAAGGGGATGCCCACATCATGGGGTGTCATCAGCCTTTCAAGGAACGAGGCCAGTTGCCTCTGGATGCCGGCGGGGATTCCAGCAGGTGTTGGTGGGTGTGAAGAGTAAGAAGCACATAAATGTGCTTATGATGGATTCATTTCAAAATGAAATGAAAGCCCCTGAAGCCCTGTATGGGTGTGTGTTATAGTATATACTCGCATATGTCTAGAGACAAAAATGTGAAAAAAGTGAGTTTGTTATCACAGGCTACCTGATGGGGGATGTGATATGGAAATGGGGAGGGAGAAGCATCCACAGTAAAAATACCATGTTGCAATTATGCCCACTCATGTCAATGAGCAGAGCCACAGAGCTCTGGTCACCCCAGTGCTCGTGGGGGTCACCGTGGTGTGGCAAGATTCAAGGTCACCTTCTTTATATCTGCCTATACTGTCTGAATTTTTTTTTTACAATAGGCATGTATTATTCATAGAACCAGAAATAGCCCACAGAAAGCTGTTTTCATTGCAGGGTGGAGTGGAGAAGAAAGAGTGTCCTGGCATGGGGACCCTGTGTCAGGAGACTGGACTCCCCTGAAAGGACAGTGATAGGAACTTGGGTATTCTGTGTGCCTCCCATCCTTTGTGGCTGCTCCCCTTTGTTTCTGGGGGAAATCTACAGGCCCTCAGTGCCCATGCCCCTGCCCCAGGGATCAGTCCTGCCCCGTGCAGGAGCCTGGGGCAGCTAGCTCCTTTCATGGCCATCCCTGTCTTTGGGAACCTTTCGTACTGAGACAACTGGACACTCACATGCAATTGGAAGTAATAACTAGGAGCCAGTATACCTTTCACCTGGTTTCCCCCAAAGGTAACACCTTGCAAACCTATCACACAATGTCACAGACCAGGCAACTAACATGGGTAAGGTCCCCCTACCCCACCTTATTTGGATTTCCACGGCTTTCCCTGCACTCCTGCATGTGCATGCACTTAGTTCCATGCAATCTTATCACATTTGCAGACTCCTTGCTGTGTGTGCCGCCCCAGGTAGGACACAGACCCGTTGCACACGAGGACCCTGCCTGCTACCCCTTTACAGCCACAGCCACCACCCAACCCCTCCCCAACTCCTGGTAGCACGAATCAGTCCTCTCTTTCTAGAATTCTGCCATTTTGATCAAATTCTATAAATGGAATCATGCAGCTGCTTAATGCAGCCTAATTCCCATCATCATCCTTTAGGATCTGCAAGTGGACTGATGGCAGTGCGGGCTTGGGGTGGAAGACCTGGCTGGAATTTCCAGATCTTTTTGTCTGAGTCTCTGTTGTCTCCTCCAGAGCATGAGAATAACAGCGCTTGCAGTGATGGAGGAAGGTAGGCTTTTCTGCTACGAATCCCCTAATTCCCACAGTGTTCTCCCACTGAGCACACGAATGGCCCAGCTGCCTTAGATGGGCCACGACTGTGATCCTGGTTCTGTTCTTCCCATCACTCAGATGGTGACAGTGGGAGCAAATGGTGGAACCGGGACTCCCATCCCAGAGAGTCTGGCAGCTGTGGGGAGTGGCACTATTTCTACTAGACAGGGAGGAGACTGTGGCTCAGAGCACTGGGGGGACTTGTTCCGGGCACACAGCTAATTTGTGGCTGAGCCCACAACAGAGCCTGGTGCTTGCTCCCCACCCCTCGCCCAGCACTGGTTCTTCTGTACCCTGCAGTCTCAGGGGGACGCCTGGAGCTTACCCGTGCATCTCCCCAGCAGCAGGATGGTTTTCTGCTACTTGGGAGATGCGGGGCATCTGCCACTGGGGGAGCCCAGCAGTCGGGTGCCAGTCCTGACTCAGCCACTTCCCATTTCTCAGTGTCTAAGGATAAGGAGGAACTAAAATGAATTAATTCATATGGAGCTCCGACAGTGCCTTGCATACAGTAGGTGCTCAGTAAATGTGAGTCGTTACTAACAAGGTGATGGTTTCTTCATCCCTAGACCCAGGCTGCCAGTGCTCTGCATTCTGGCTCTACTGACTGTGAGCTCTTGGACAAGTTACCTAACCTCTCTGTACTAGGGCAGTTGTGTAGATTAAACAGGTTAATGTTCCCAGAATGTATCTGTCAGAGGATGCTTGACCAGCTTGCTCTTATTACTACCCCTCCTCCAGCACGACCAACCACACAGAAAGCCAGTCTTACAAGTTGGATCAGTTCCAACCATGTAGGTGGGGGTGGTGGGGGTGCTCCTTGGAGGGTCCTGATCTGTCCTTCTGGAGGTCATAGCTCAAACCATCCTGGTTCTGACCTTCAACCTCCCTCCTTCATCTCTACCAAACTCAATAGTCTCTCACCTCTACCTTCCTACCCAGCTTCCATGCAAATCCTGGAGTCTGCCAACCAGCTGTGGTGACCTGTTTCAAATTCCTTAATGACCCAAAGTCCCAGTGGGGCTTTCATGGTCCTTGCCAGCCTCTTAGCCTTGTGTGTTCCCTATGGGGCAGCAGGCCTGAAATCCATGCCTCCGTCTCCAATACCTCCATGGTCTCTCTGCACCTGCTCTTCCCTCTGCCTGGAAGGCCTGCATCCTCCCCCCTTGTCTTAGGGCAAGTGTCTTCTCCAGAAATCCTCTCCTGAATCCCTGAAGTGGTCCTCGGAGTTCCTCGCCCTACACTCCTATTGCCTGGACTACCCCATCATAATGATCCACTGTGGTCTCTCCCACTGACCCATGAGCCACTAGGCAGAGACGAGCTGTTTCCGGCTACTTCCCTACTGCCTGGGGAAAGCACCAGTGCCCAGTGGATGCCTGCTTATGTCTGGGGAAGGACTGATGGGGCTAGTGGGGTCTGCCTGCCCTTCTGCACGGGACCATGCCTTCTTTAATCCTATCCCTCATGCCTTTCCTCAAGAACCCTTGATGGCTACCTTCCCGCTAGAAGGTTAAGCCCATACTCAGGGCATTCGTGCTACTGCTTGCTCTCCCTGGAATGTTCTCTCTTCCTCTTCATCCAGCCATGGAATACTCAGGGCTGACTTCTTCAGCAAAGGCCAGGCCCTAGGATCAAGCCAGGTTCCATAGGATGTGATCTCCTCGTACCTTTCCCCCCTCCTTAAGAATGATCACAATTGTAGTTAAATAATGGTATCATTTACAATAACATCCTGGAACCTGTAAATGTGGTCTTATTTGGCCAAAGCATCTTTGTCCATGTGGTTAAGTTAAGGATCTTGAAGTGAGATAATCCTGGATTAGCTCAGTGGATCCCACACCCGCAGACCAGAGTCTTTATAAAAGAAGAGGCCTAGGGGGCGCCTGCCTGGCTCAGTGGGTTAAGCCACTGCCTTCGGCTCAGGTCATGATCTCAGGGTCCTGGGATCGAGTCCCGCATCAGGCTCTCTGCTCAGCGGGGAGCCTGCTTCCTCTTCTCTCTCTTTGCTTGTCTCTCTGCCTACTTGTGATCTCTGTCTATCAAATAAATAAATAAAATCTTAAAAAAAAAAAAAAAGAAAAGACCTACGGGTGCCTGGGTGGCTTAGTCAGTAAGGTGTCTGGCTCTTGATTTCCGCTCAGGTTGAGATCCCAGGGTCATGAGATCGAGTTCCATGTTGGGCTCCATGCTGGGTGTAGACCCTGCTTAGGATTCTCTCTCTTCCTCTTTCTTTGTCCTTCCCTCCCCACTCATGTGGTTGCACTCCCTCAAAGATAAATAAATAAAAAATTAAAGTAAATAAAGAAACCAGAGAGAAGGTGCAGACAGAAGAGAGGGCCTCGGTCAAGAAAGAGGCAGAGATCTGAGTGACATGGCCACACGCCAGGAGCACCTGGAGCCTCAGGAAGCTGAAATGGTCCTCGGAGTTCCTCCCCCTTAGAGCTTCTAGAGGGAACAAGCACCTGCCAATCACTGGACTTGGGACTTTTGCCCTACAGTATCAAGAGAGCGCAACTTTCAGGGCGCCTGAGTGGCTCAGTTGGTTAAGCTGCTGCCTTCCGCTCAGGTCATAATCCTAGAGTCCTGGAATCAAGCCCCCGCATCAGGCTCCCAGCTCCGCAGGGTGTCTGCTTCTCCGTCTGACCTTCTCCCCTCTCATGCTCTCTCTTACTATCTCTCTCTCAAATAAATAAAAAAAAAATCTATAGGGACGCCTGGGTGGCTCAGTGGGTTAAAGCCTCTGCCTTGGGCTCGGGTCATAATCCTAGGGTCCAATGTGGGATCAAGCCCCACATTGGGCTCTCTGCTCAGTGGGAAGCCTGTTTCCTCCTCTCTCTGTCTGCCTGCCTCTCTGCCTACTTGTGATCTCTTTATGTCAAATAAATAAATAAAATCTTTTAAGAAAAATCTTAAAAAAAAGAAGAGAGAGTGTAACTTTCTGTTGTTTTAAGCCTCCTGGTATGTGATAGTGTTTGATGGCAGCCTTCAGAAAGTAACACAGATCCATATATACTAACTAATTTAAACCCCACTCAAACCCATGAGATTGTTACTATTCTAAGCTCCATTTTACAGATAAGGAAACTGAGAAAAGCAAAGGCTCAATAACTTGCCTAAGGCCACTAGCTAGTAAGTGGCCAAGCTAGGATACCTCCCACCCCCTACTCTAGCCCCAGACAGCCTGGCCCAATCAGAGGGGGGTTAGTGGGCAGTAACTACTGCTCTGGAAAGCCACAGGAACTCCTTCCCCAAGACCCTCAAACGTGGATGGCCTGTCGAGGGGATGGCAGCTTTAGCCTGGGCTCACAGACCATGGGTCCCATGATACCTGGAGGGCTGCTTTGGAGACAGTCAGACTCTTGGTTCCCTTGTTGCCGCTTGCTATGTGTTCTGGGCCCCAGGGCCTCCTGATCCCTAGTGAGGAGAAAGTGATGGTATTTGCCTCTTGCGTGGTCCAGAGGCAGAAGAAGTAGACCAGGACGTTTCAAATACGCACACCCGACAGTGGTCCTACAGACCACCTTCCTTGGTGTGATAGTCTCAGGATCAACCCCAAAGTCTTTCCCACAGCCTGGAGATCTTACACATCCTGGCCTCTGTTCCCCCTGCCCACCCCATCCTCACCATTCTTCTCCTCACCTCTCTGTAGCCCAGAGATACCCCCTCTTCTTTAGATTCTCAAATATGCCACGTTTTCCTCCAGTCAAGATGGTTTTCCCTTCCTTTGCTGGAATATAAAATCCAGGAGGGCGGGGGCCTTCTTGCCGTTCACTGCAGTATCCCTAGATCTTAAGGGGTCCCTGGTACAAAGTAGGTGCCCAATCGATATTTGTGGAATGAAACTGAAAGAATGGATCTTTGCCTCACTAATTTACCCTTCCTTCAAGTCTCTACTAGATATATCATTCATTTCACTATTTCTTGGTGACAGGATTTTTTTTTTTTTTTTTTTTTTTTTTTTTTTTTTGCCTAGTGGTAAGGCTCCGCCACTTGCTGTGTCACTTTCAACGTTTCCTTTAACCTGTGACCCTGAGATTGCAGTAGGCACAAAGGGGAGAATACAGGTCGCTCGGCCGTTATGTCTTCCCTGACCACCAATGGCCTAGGATGGTCACAGTCCCAGGTGAGGGCAGGGATGAGCCTCCTGGGGACTTTAGCCTCGACTGCAGCCGGCAAACTCCTCCTGGTCCAAGGCAGCTCCGACCCAGCGGGCGCCACGACCCCGCGTGATACGGGGCGCTCAGCCGCGGGACCCCAGCCCTTCCCCGGTGCTGGCCGCGCGGCCAAGTGCGCACGCTCAGGCCTCCCCACACCTCCTCCCGCTGCCGCCTAACCGCTCCCAGCCTCGGCCCCGGGCGGGGGCGGGGCGAGTGCCTCGCCTTCCCCCCTGACTGGCAGGAGGACAGGCCAGTCGGAGGGGAGACCCGGGGGAGGGGCGGAGCCTCGCCGTGAGCCGGGCGCCGGGCGGTAGCAGGAGCTGCAGCCGGGAGCGTGCGGCACGCGCTGCCGGCTGCCCCGAGCGCCGTCACCGGCGCCGCCGCACCTCGACCCCCGCCCCGCAGAGCCGCGCGCGCGTATCTGTCCGTATTCCTCGGTTGCTTATTACGATTTTTCTTTCTTTCTTTCTTTCTTTTTTTTGCACGCAACCTTTTTCTGTTCCGTTTTGTCCTTTTTAAGGCGGGGGCGGCGGCAGCGTAAGCTCGGGGCGGGGAGGGGGCGGCCGGAGGATGCGGCGCGGGGCTGCGCTCGCTACGTCCGCAGCTGCTGCCCGGCTCGGGCCTGAGCGCCGAGCAGGTGGGTACAGGTGCGCCCGCGGGGGGTGGCGGGAGGCGCGCCCTGGCCGAAGGGCGCCCGCGGACCCAGCGACCGATGGGCGGACCCCGCGGCAGGGGACGCAATGACCGGTGCCGCCCCGCCCCATCGCCCACCTCCCCTTCTTCCAGCCTTCGCGCCCCTCCAGATCCCCTGCCGCTCTCGCGTCTCACCTCCGTGGTCCCCCATCCTTCGGTTCCCATCCCCCATCCCCCATTCCCCTCCAAATCCCCCTGCAGCGTCTCCCAGCAAGAGGACTCTGCGTCGCCTCCCTCATAGGCCCCCTCCCCGTACTGCCCCCAGCCCCCCTCTCTCCCTTACGCCACCCCTATTTCCACTTCTCTCCCCATTCCGCCCCCGAGCCAAGAAGGGGGAGGGGGAACCCACCCGCTGCCTCCAGGGAGTGGCGCGGGGGGCGTGGCCGCCCGGTTCCCTCGGAGTCCTACCCACTGAGTAAGTCAGCGTACCCCCAGGTCCCAGCCAAGGTGGCGCAGAGGTTGGAGCTCTGGCCGCTCCGGGGCGGCAGGGGGCCGGGAGGGGCAGCCCTGCCTGCACCCCCGCCCCACGCACAGCACCCGCCGCTGCGGCCGCTGCCACGCACTCCCCCGCGCTGCTCCGCCCACGTGGGCTCCGGGAGGAGGCTGAAGCGCTGGGAAGAAAGGCTGGTACCCACCCTGCTGCCCCGCCGGCGCGCCCTGGGCGCACGCAGCCTCTGGAGATGGCGCACAAGGATTGGCTCCGGGGGACCGGGCACCTTTCCTGGACGCCCTGCCTTAGTGCCCATGCCCTCGTCCCCAGCCGCCTGCCCCCTCACTCCATCACTCCACCTTCCCTGCTGCGAGCTCTTGACGATCCGGCCTCGTCATCCCTGATGGAGGACTCTTGCCAGGCTGGAGTCTTTCGCATAGCCCTAGAAGCACCCGCCCCCACCCCCCCAACACACCACCACCCCTCCCCACACACCGTAGTCTGCCTTTCTCCTGATGGCTTGGCCGGCCTGGGCTCTCTGCCAGCCTCTGCCCGGCTCTTTAGACTGTAGAGATACTGTATCTAACTGCTGGTCCTCCCCCACCCCCACCCTTTCCACGCACATTCACAGGCACACGTCCTTGGCCTTTGCTTGTGCTGTTCCCTCTTTGGGAACGCCCTTCCTTCAACTGGCCAGCTTCTTCTCCATGAAGGTCAGAGAGAACCCCTTGCCCTGCCTGAGCTTCTATGTATGGCAGAATGGGACTCACTGTTATCCTTTCTGATGGTCTTGGCCTCCCAGGCCAGATTAGTAGATTTTGAAGCCCAGGGGAAGCCTCGGCCTTTCACATAGGGCTTGGGTCACAGTACATATCCCACCTGAGAGGGGCCCTTCCTGCTAACTGAGTGACCAGCAGGTATAGGGTGGGTCTTTGGAGATGCTGGCTTCTCCTCCAGACCTGGGGCAGGTGGGTGGCACTTCCATGAGCCGATGGATAAGGAGGTTTGGGGATGGCATGGGGGTGGTCAGCACCCCTCTCTGATGCTTGCCCAACATGAGAGGGCATGACTGCACGTGGTTTGTAATGCCGAGCATCTCTCCAGAGCACGGCGGTAACTCCCACCTTGAGACTTGTCCCAGTGAGAAGTCCCTTGAAGGGTCAGGGTGTGGGCCCAACAAATGCAATCATTGCCATTGTCCTTTGCAAACCATCCTTAGCAGCTTCTGTGACCTCACACGTTCTTCGCATTCTGGTTTCCCTGGCCCACCTCTCTCCCTTGCCCCACTGTCTCAGCCTCATGTGCTTCCTCTGTGTTTGCCAGGCCTGTCTTCTCACTTAGGCTTCTCCCCACATACTGTGGTTTTGTTTGGTTTCAGTTTTGGTTTTTGGTTTTCCTGGGAGATGTGCCCTCTTTCGTCTGCCTGGAGTACTATTCATATGTGAAGGCCCAGGTCTCCTGTGAAGTCTTGGTGGTGTTTCCTGACTTTGCCGGATAGATTGTGGGTTCTCTCGTCTGTGCTCTTTTAGAACATTTATCCATGTATAGTTTCGTGGGTGTGTAGTTTTTCCCTAAGCAGACCTTGGCCACTGGAGAGTGGGGTCACAGTGAGGTCTGAGGGGGAGCCCCTCTTGGACAGGTGGGGGGGTTCCACCTTCCTGGGGAGGCAGTCACGCCCACATCAATCATGCCAGTGCTATAAGAGGGACGTGCATAGGGAGGGACAGAGCTTGACGGTCTCTGCTTGGCCTAGCCAGAGGTTTCACGGTGAGGAGCCAGGATGGAGGCCTTTTGGTGTAGAGGGTTGGTTGGGGCTGGGAGAGGAGCGGCAGAAGGAACAATTGCTGAGCAAGGCATGAGAATGAGACCCTGCCTCTCTGCAGGCTCTGGGGCACTGCCTGGTGCCCACCGGGGCCCTGACCCTCTCCCGGCTGAGGCTAAGGTGGTGCCTCCCACCTGGGTTTTGTAATCCAAATGGGGTGCCTCCTACAGAAAGATTGGTGATGACTGCACCGTGTTCTGGGTCTCCTTGCTTGGTTTCCTTGGGGTGTTTAGGCCATTTTTGCCAGCCTTCTGAAGTTGATTCACCTTTGTCCTATCCCTTAAGGCTGTGTGATCTTGGGCCATAGGATTAACCTTTCTGAGCCTCCCATTTCCTGAAGAATGGGGACAGTGGTCTCTGTGGCATGGCTGGTGTGGGTATCCGAGTGTTGTCTCTGGGCACAGGCACCACTGAATAAGTGGTCATGATGACGGGGGTGTGTGTGTTTCAAAAGTCAGTCCTTTGGTTTTGTCCCAGAGCAACCACCCAGAGCAGAGGCCCTCAGTGTCCCTCCCTCGCTAACAACCTCAAGCAAATAAGCTACACATTCCATAAATGGGAGTGAGTGATGGAGGGAGCGGGTGTGTGTTGGCTCCTGGGAATTGTGCATGCTTGTGGGAGAAGGTGCTGAGGGCTGCGGGCAGGAGTCCTGAGCTCAGCGTGCACTAGTGAAGGCCACCCACCTGCCTCGAGCATCTCCTTTGATGCTTCTGTCATCTGGGCTTCTTTCCTGCTCAGTGGTGACAGTGATTTCCACCCAGTTCCTAGGAAGACTCTTACCCCCTTAAAGGAACAAACCATCAGCACCAGCTGGGTGAGCTAGCTGAGCTAGGTGAGCAGGGCTGGAACTGGGCTGGGTCGGAGGGGCTGCACTGAGGACCAGCTCCGACCTCCTTGGGCAAGTTCAATGCCCGGGTCCTTTTCCTGGGATGCTCACATGAGGAATAGAGCTATCGTTGCTTAAACTCCCATTCCTTCTGGGAATTCTTTCTCACTGAAGCTGCACAGCACCCCTCTAGGGAAAGGCTTATGTGGGCACCTGACAAACAGGGACTGAGCTTGGAGGTGGAGGTGGAGGGAGGCAGAGGCAGAACTCGCCAGGGTGGGGCAGCGGAGGGGAGGGGGTAGCGCCTATGCTCCAGAACTTAGGTGTTGCTCTGTGGAACATGCTGATCCCTGTAATGGAAAGTCGACCTTCCTACAGGACCCATGTGAGGAATGAATCAGAGGATGCTTCTCTGTGCTTTTGATCGAAATCGGTTACCTTGAAGCCAGTAGAAGCCATTAGTGCTGCTGCAATCCGAGGCTCAGGAAAGGTACTCCAGGGCCGGTCAGCAGTGGGACCTTGTTTGTCATTGTCCTTCTAGCCCAGAACACTGTCAGAAAATGTTTTCTTGGGGCGCCTGGGTGGCTCAGTGGGTTAAAGCCTCTGCCTTCGGCTCAGGTCATGATCTCAGGGTCCTGGGATCGAGCCCCGCATCGTGCTCTCTGCTTAGCGGGGAGCCTGCTTCCCCCTCTTTCTCTGCCTGCCTCTCTGCCTACTTGTGTTCTCTATCAAATAAATAAATAAAATCTTAAAAAAAATGTTTTCTTTGCTCTGGCCTTTGGAAGGCCATGTGGACAGCCCAGGAACCTTGGGCCAGCGTGGAGGGGCAGGAACCAGGGGGTGGGGCGCTGGGACCCTCATGCTGTGAGGAGCCCCTCCTGTAGGAGGTGGGAGGGGAAGAGCTTGCAGAGAGGAGCCCCAGAGGGCATGGAGGCTCCGCTCTCGTCTTCGGTATTACTGTTTATTTTTGCGACTGCAACAGGAAGTATTTTACCTCTCACTCATCTCTAGAAATGAATCGAGTTAAATGCCATTTTTCTTAATTGTAGCGGTTAACGTTTGTTAAGCACCTACCAAGGCCAGGGTATGTGCCAGAGGTTGGCAAGTGGCAACCCTATAACCCGATGCCCACTTCTGTAAATAAAGTTTTATTGGCACCCAGCCACGCCCATTGGCGCACCTGTTGCTGTGGCTGCTTTCCTGCTGTGTTGGCAGAGTTTCACCACTGTGGCCATCACCTGTAAAGCCAGAAACACTACCTGGCCCTTTGCAGCTGGGAGTTTTCTGCCTGCCCAGTCTGTGCTGTCCCCATTTGGGTTCATTCAGTTCCGGACACAAGCCTAGAGGGAGGTGCCTTGCGTTTGTCACTTTACAGCCCACTGCGGGGGTCACAGAGCTCATAAGTGGGGAGCAGGGACTGCACCCAAGCAGTCCACATTATTATTTTTTTGGGGGGGATTTATATATTTTTAATTAGCTTCTTTTTAAAAAAAAGATTTTATTTATTTGACAGAGATCACAATTAGGTGGAGAGGCAGGCAGAGAGAGAGGGGGAAGCAGGCTCCCTGCTTAGCAGAGAGCCTGATGCAGGTCTTGATCCCAAGACCCTGAGATCATGACCTGAGCTGAAGGCAGAGGCTTAACCCACTGAGCCATCCAGGTGCCCCTTTAATTAGCTTCTAATTGAATTTTGCCATGTTTAGAGAATATGTTCTGTATGATATCTATTTTTAAAAATTTACTGACAGTTTCTTTTTTTAAGAAAATATTTATTTTAGAGAGACCAAAAGAGAGCGCTTGTGTGAGCGGGGCGGGGGAGGGGCAGAAGGCAAGAGAGGGAGAGGGAGAGAGACTCTCAAGCCAACCCCTGCTGAGTGTGGAGCTGATGCAGGGCTCTATCCTAGGACCCTGAGATCATGCTCTGAGCCCAAAGCAAGAATCGGTTGCTTAGCCAACTGAGCACCCGGGTGCCCCTGTTGACAGTTTCTTAATGACCTAGTACCTGATCATTTCTTAAAACATCTTTGTGTTACATGTATATATAATATTTAATAATGGTTATCACGGTAACCATATTTAAGTGTACTGCTCAGTGGCAGTTAAGTGTGTTCACATTGTTGAGTAACTGTCCCCATCTAAGTCCAGAATGTTCCCGTCATCCCAGACTGGCAGTCCCCACTCTTAACCCGTGACCCCATGCTGCGTTGTAGGAATTTTGTAGGGGAAAAGGCAAATGTCAGTGGCATCATAATTTAGCGCGGGAGGCTTTTGATGGCAGCTTTGCGTTTGAATGCTGGCTCTGCCACTTGCCAGCTGATGGTGGACAAGCCCGCCTCCTTTGTTCAATAGGGACAGCCCCAGTCCCTCTGCCCGCAGATCAGGTGGAAGGGGACGAAATAAAGAGCAGAGGTGAAGGCCCAGCTCACGTGGCAGATGGTGGGTACGATGCTGTTCCCTTGAGCAGCCACACCTTAACGGGGTATCAGGTCTGTCCTCTCTGGGAGACCCGTGGTGTCCCCTTTATCCTTTCCAAGGTACTGGAAGCATCCCCAGGACCCATCACGTGTCCTGCAGCTCCCACCTAGACCTCAGAGGACCCAGATGCTGGGTGGATGCGGCCTCCTGCTGTTCTTCCTACCCCAGGGCCCAGACTTGGCTGCAGGGCCACACCAGGGAATGAAAAGAGGTTCTGTATGCGACCATCCTGAGACTGCCAAGGGCTGCCCATGTGGCAGTAATGCTCTTGTGTGTGCCAGGTCAAGGGATGTGGTGGCTTGGCCTTCTGGCCCCAGTGCCACCAGCTTGGCTTTGTTTTGATTTGGGAGCCCTGGCCTGGCCCCTGGTCCCTTCCTCAGGGCTGGAGGGGTGGGACACACCACTGAACGGTGTCCTGCTTCCTTTGCAGGATGGGCAGCCTGTGAGGACCCTGAGCTATGGGGAGTGGAGGCGAGGAATGATCTGGTGTGGTAGCTGTCCACTTCCCCTAACTTTGGAGCCTTTGTCCCCTCTCCTCTTCTGTTCTGTGCAGTTGCTTCTGGAGGCCCATCGTTCCTATCTGATTACGGAGACGCAGGGATATGTGCAACGGCGGCCATCCTGACTCTTCGGTTGAAAGAGTTCTCCGCCTCTCCCTCCCACCCCCGCTTTTTAAAAAAATTAAGGTGAAATTGGCACAACCTAAGATGAACCATTTCAAAGCATACCATTCGGTGGCATTTAGCGCCTTTGCAAAGTTGAACGACCAAGGCCAAACATTTAGTTCCAAACATTTTTCCCAACAAATATCTAGTTACAAAACACGTTCTTTGCCTGCAATGAAAGCCCTGTCCCCATTAAGCAGCTCCTCGGCATTTCCCCCTCCCGCAGCCTCTGGCAGCCAGTGGTCTGCTTTGCATCTCTAAGGATTTGCCCATTCTGGACATTATGTATCAATGGAACCCTATTACACGTGGCCTCTTGCAACGGGCTCCTTTCACTCAGCATCAGGTCCTCGAGGGTCACCCAGTTGTAGTGGGTGTCAGTGCTGTAGCACCTTATAGGTGAGTAATATTTCATGGCATGGCTAGACCATGTTTTATTATCCATTCATCTCTTGATGGGTGTTTGGGTGGTTTCCACTTTTTGGCTGGAGTGCATGGTGTTTGAAGCAAGGCTTGAAGTGTTAAAAATGTTCTTCCTGGGGCCCCTGCTGCCCAGGTTCCTTTCTGGTACGACTCTCCTCTCACTGCTCAGGCATCATTCAGCCACTCAGCAGATGCTCCTGGGTGTGGACCCCATGCGGGGCACCGCGCTGGGAGCCTCCAGCCTTGACTTGTCCTTGACATCTGGAGAATGGTTTGTTGTCTTCTCATTTTCGAAGCCCGGGGTGTGGGAGTGCCCTGAGACAGGAGGAATGGCAGGGGGGCCCCCACCCCATGGCTCCAGAGAAGCTGCTGCCATGGGGGCCCGGTTGCCTTTCTACTGTTTCCTGGAACATGCTGGATCCTTACCGCTCTGAGGTTTGTGCTTGCTGCCTGCTGTCTGCCATGCTCTTCCCTGCCCTCACCAGAACTATGGTCTTTTCATCCTTCATGTCTCAGCTTAAATTTCCTCGCCTTGCAGAGGTCTACCCTGTCCATTCCAGGTAGTTGCCCACCTCCCCTCTGCTGTTATTCTCCCCTACTGCAGTCGGTTTTCTTCTGAAATCATCACCATCCGAAGGGAATTTTCCTTGTCTGTTATCATTCTCCCATCGCTGTAAGCTAGGGCAAAAGCACCAGGAGGGCAGGAACCTTGCCTGGTATATTTGTGCTCATCTTTCAACACACGCTATTGGTATGTAGCAGGTGCTCAATAAATAATTGCTGGTGTTGCTTGAGTCAGATGCAACTTAGCTTCCTGAGTGCACCTTGCTAGCTCCAGACCTAGAGCACATCTCCTAAGCTTTCTGAGCCTCTCTTCCTTTTTCAGTCCACATGGAGACCATCCAGGGTCCCTAGCTCATGGGATTGGTGCAAGTTCAGAAGTAACCTGGGCAGACTGCCCAGAGCCATATTAGTATTCTGTAGGTGTTTGTAACCAGCGCTGCTGCTGGGGTAGTTGGAGATGTGGTCCTAGTGATTATGAATGAGTCTCCAAGTGCTGAGTGATATATACGCTTGCTTGCCCAGGGGTAGGCAGGAGGCTCCTGGAGCTGAGCTCCTGTTGACTGGCCGCCAAGCTCCCGTCCACTAGCCGCTGAGCCCCTATCCACTCACTGCCACTCAGCACCATTGAGCCCTGAAACCTGGCTCCTCTGAATTGATCTGGGCTGGTGAGTGAAGAATACACACTGGATTTCTAAGACTTTGTATCAATGGGAGAGTGAAAAAGATCTCAGGAAAAACTGTGACAGTGATTACACATTAAAATTTGGATCTTTTGGGCCAAATGAATTCATTTCACTTTTTTTTTAATGTGGCAACTAGAAAATTAAAAAATCAAAAATTGCAGGTGGGGTTCCCATTGTATTTCTTTTGGGCAGTTCTGCCATAGTCTCTCATCTCCTTGAGGGCAGGGGCTGGGCTGCAGGGGCTGTGGCTGTGCCTTCTGTGAAGTAGACGGCCCTGGGCAAGTTAATTCAACTTTGTTGTGCTTCAGTTTCCTCCTCTGAAACAAGAAGCCCGACTGAAGACAGCCAATGGCACTACCTATTTGAGGGCTTCTTGTGTGTCCCTGGAAGGAATGAGGGCCCCATGAAGAGCAGGTAGGGCAAGATCCCTGCCCACATCAGCTTTCATTCTGAGGAAGGAGAGACCCACACCATCTAAAGAAAACACAAACCCAGTCAGTCCCTAAGGCTGTGATTGCTCTCTGAAGAATCTAAGGAAGGAGGCGCTGTGGACATCACACCTGCCAAGAGAGCTGTATGGGAACTCTAGCTGGGAGCTCGCAGTGATGGGTTCTCGGTCTGGCCCGGTGCCTAGCAGCAGAGATGACCACTCTGGGATGGAGCAAAAGCAGCGGCCACTCTACTAAGGCAAGCCTCCACCTGATGGCTCTAGCCTTTTCAATCCCTGCATGTGATAACATCAGGATTTTGCTGCTGTTCTCTGAAGAATTTGCAAACTCACGTGCATTTCCCATGGCAACTGAATGCTGGAAACCCATCCCAGCAGCTTTCCCAAGGTCAGCTCTGATTGGTTGAGAGCCAACTGATCAGCCAGCTCTGATTGGACAAGAGTAGATGATGGCCAGCTCTGATTGGTCGAGGGCAAGACCTCGAGCTCCGATTAGCTGAGGGCAGTTGCCTCAAAGTGTGGCACAACCGTCATCTTTTTGCACACATTTCTTATGTCCTGTACCCCATCTCCACTACTTCCTACCAGGCCTGGGAGGGAACCTGCGTTTCATCCCTGATCCAGCCAGGAACTACTAAGGGGACAAGTCACTTCACCCCTGGGAGCTCTGGAGTTCTTCTGTCGGGGTGACCCCCGCTGCCCAGGCCCATCATAAGGTGCTTGTGCTTCACATAGATGCCGGGGGAGGGCTTTGTTTCAGTTTTGCAGGGGCCATCTCGCATTGTCCTCCTTATTTTCCACACGCACACCTGCCTGCGGATGCCCGGCATGGTCCTGCCTGCTAGGGTGGGAGGTTGAGAGTGCGGTGTGCTCACAAAGAAGCAAAAGGAGCCCCAGGATAGGTTATGGGGGCGGGAGCATCTTTCTTCCCCCCCCCCCCCACCCCATTGGGCCCACACCACCTCAGTATTGCAGAATGAGGGAATTACCTGAGGTTGCGCAGGTAGAAATGGCAGTGGTGGGCCTGCTCCGGCCTCTCGGACAGTTGCTTATTACATATGAGAAGTGTGCAGACCTTAGCTGGGCTTGCAAAGCCCCGATCGTCTGCTCCCAACTCCATTGCCATTATTTATCTCAGTCGACCATACCTAGCTGCTGAGCACTGCTCTTTCTTCCAGATCCTCCTTTTCCAGCTCCCTCTGCCTGAAAGGGCTCCCCACCTCTCAACTGTAACATCCTGCTTGCTCCATAGCCCAGCTGGGATGTCAGTTCCTCTGTTCTTCCTGGGCCTCCAGGAGAGAACTGTTTCATTACTCTGCAAGTTCGGATTGAGTGGATGAAGTCACCGGGGCTGGATTAAGACAGGAATAGCCTGGAAGCAGAAGAATGGACCAAAGGGGCTGCTTCTGCTCATCCTAACTTTGCTAGCATGGTGTGGCCTGCTCCTGCCTCCCTCTCTTCCCACACCTTCTGTGGAGCATGTGTCCAGTTGCACCATCTGCCCACTGCTCCCAACGGAGCCAGGCTTCTGCACATGCTGTTCCCTCGGATGGAATTGCCGATTCGCTTTTCCTGTCCTCATCCACGCAGTGAACCTCTTCCACTTAGGATCCACCATTAGCCTTCTTTCTTCCAGAAAACCTTCCCTGTTGCCCACCCCCCCCCACCATCCCCCCGCCTTCCCCAGAACAGGTTGGGCATGTCGCCAGGGCTTCTGCTGCCCTAAGCATCCCTCTGCCACTGCCCTGGATGCAGTATTGCAGCTGTCAGTGCCTTTTCTGACTTTTCCACTAGGAAGAAGTCTCCAGAAGGTTCTGGGAGGCTTGAGATGCCCTCTGATTCCCAGGAGGCTTCCCAGAGCCTGGCGCAGGGTGGGCTGCACAGTAGATGGTCAATAGATTTCGGGCCTTTAGTCCCACAGATCCCGATAACCCTGATAATGGCAGTGCTGGGCGGGGCCCCAGCTGGGAGGTGGCTGGGTTGTCTCCATTGTTTGTGTTGAGTCTGTTCTGTCCTTAACTAGCCTCACTCTACTCTCTGCAGCAGCTACCCCTTGTGACTACCCTGCGAGCCTTAGATACCCCATACACAGAAACACCCCAGTGGCCGTGTTAGCCCAGAGAGGACATGGTGGAACTTCTTATCTTCTTCATAAAGTCTCCTTCCCCCAGATCACCATCTCACCTTCAGTCCAGGACAACAGATAGACTAGCAGGCTGTTCTTCAGAGTCCAAACATCTCCTGTTTACTGAAGGTCATAGGTCTTGTTAAATTGTCCTGCTTTTACCCTTTCTCCCAAAGCGGCACTTTGGAAGACATGACTTCTCTTGGGAAGCTGGTGGAACAGCTTCCAGGGCCGGGGCAGCGGCGTGAATGAGCTCATTGAGCCGGGCAGTAATTGGGTTCCTGAAGCAAGTCTGGGGTCCTTTCAGGCTGAGGTCTAGAGATTCTTTTTGCCAGCCAGATACCTTATTGTGAACAAGGGCTTGGATGCCTACGGATTGTGCCTAATCTGTTTAAACCTTCAGGCAAGTGGGTTCTTTATTGACATTTATCTTTCCCTGGAGTCACCCAGGATGAGTCCCGTTGATGACAGCCTGGGCACTGTAGATCCCTTGAGTCTTCTACAGGGGTGACTAAACCAAATGCAAGCTACTTTGGACCAGAGACACAAGTGAGTCCTATTGCTGGGTAGGATATTGGAAATTGGGGGTGCTAGAAGATGTGGGGTGCCAGGAGCCTCCAACCTCAGATGTTGACAAATTATGAATTTGGGATTTCACAGTTCACAAGCACCTGAGTTGTAGCTTCCCTTCATGTTTGTTGATGAACCTGAGAGCTTAGTAGAGAAACTAAGAGGTCAAGTGACTAGGAGGTTGGGGATATAAGTCACTCAGGCAGGAATGTGGGCTGATCAGTTTGGGATGGGGTCTCGGCTATCCATTGGGACAGGTACACAAGGGACATCTGTTCAGCAGAGACTCATTAGCATCTGTGCCAGGTCTGCAAGAGCAATACTATGGCATTTGAAAATACCCATGCCATGGACTTTGTTGTGATTCCAACCACCCCTTCCCACTTTAGTTTGAAGCACTGATCCGTCACCACACTTAGAGTTACTCCGTATCATGAAGCGATTCCCAGATCATTGCAAGTGGCTCCATTCCTCCTGATGGGCAGTTCAATTTGTAGCTTCAAATCCTCCAACTCAGAAAGCTGGTAGTAGACATTTCTTTAGATGGTGTCCCACAACTATCGGACAAATTATTGATGTGCTCCCATTTGCTGGAACCAGAGAGAAAAAAATCATGGTTGATTTGAAAACCAGCCAGGGGCACCTGGTTGGCTCAGTCAGTTAAGTGTTCAGCTCTTGTTTTCGGCTCCAATCATGATTTCAGGGTCATGAGTTTGAGCTCTGCATTGGGCTCCATGCTGGGCATGGAGTCTATTTAAGATTCTCTCTCTCCCTCTCCCTCTGTTTCTCCCCCTCCTGCTTTCAAGCACTCTCTTAAAGAAGGAAGGAAGGAAGGAAGGAAGGAAAAGGAAAGGAAGGAAAGGAAAGAGAAAAGAAAAGAAAAGAAGCCATTAAAGAAACTGAAAATAGTAAGAGTGGTAATTTTGCGACGTGGATTAAAAATAATTAGTCTTTTGAAGTTCTTGCTCTACTTTTTATGCCAAACCCAGTGTCTGATTCACTTAATCCAAAAGAGTGTGGTAAAGGAGGAGCAGAGGAACCAAAAAGACATGAGGCATGTAGAAGACAATCAGTAAAATGGCAGACATGAATTCAGCTATACAAATAGTAATGTTAAATGTGAATGGGTTAAACAATCCAGTCAAAAGGCAAAGATTATCAGAACATATTAAAAATGGTATAACTATATGCTGTCTACAAGAGACACAAGTGAGTCCTATTGCTGGGTAGGATATTGGAAACTTGGGGTGCTCCTGCCAGAAGATGGGAGTGGGGTGCCAGGTTCCCCAACCTCAGATGTTGACAAGTTATGAATTTGGGATTTCTTTGGATTCAAAGGTAAAATAGTTTGAAAGTAAAAGGATGGAAAAAGATACATCATGCAAAGAGCAAAGTCACAAGAAGACTGGAGTGGCTATACTGGTATTATATTAAGATAGACTTAAAAAAATAGAGATAAAGAGAGACATTTTATAATGATAAATGGGTCAATCCATCAGGAAGATATAAACAATCATGAACACATATGCACCTAACAACAGAGCATCAAAATCCATGAAACAAAAACTGACCAAAATGAACGGAGAGATAGATAATTTAATAATACATAGTTGGATACTTATGTACTCCACTTTCAATAACAGATAGAACAACTAGATAGAAGATCAACAAGGAAATAGAAAACTTGGGCAACCCTGTAAACCAACTAGACTTACCAACAACATCAGAATATGTATTCTCCAGTGTATGTGGATTGTTCTCTAGGGCAGACCATATGCTCAGCCATGAGACAACCTCAATACATTAAAAAGGACAGAAATAATCCAAAGTATGCCTTCTGACCACAAGGCAATGACATTAGTAGGCAATACCAGCAAACCCTGCCTGGCCTGTAGCTGATATTCAACTCCCTTTTGTCAGCCCAACATCCAAGACCTCCACTTGTCCTTCCCATTTCACCCTCCATCACTCCCACTCTCACCTTTACTTCCTGGCCAAACTGAGCTACTGACTTCCCCTCCCACTGTTTCCAGCTTCCTTGCATTTGCTCATGCTGCCCCACTTCCTGGAATGCCCGTTCCTTTGCCCTCCTGACCCCCATCCCATCTCCTAAGTTTGCATCCTGCCCTTCCTACCTTCCATGAACATCTGCCTCAGTGAGCCACAATGAGGAGAGCAACTGATCAGAGCAATGGTTCTTCAAGTGGGGTCCTGGATCAGCAACATCAGCACTCCTTGGGGGCGTTTTGGAAATGCACCTTCTTAGGATCCAGCCTAAGCTACTGGATCAGAAACACTGGGTTGGGCCCTGGTAGCCCGGCTTTTAACAAATTCTCTGGAAAGTCCTGATACTCCCTGCAGTCTGAGAACCAGGGCAGGCAGGGCTGGTCCCCTACTTATTCTGTACTTAAACAGTCTATCTATTGGGTCGTCACTGAGATGGTTGACAACTGGCTGGTTCCCTCCAGTAGGCAGAAATCACCCCTGCCATCCCACTGAATCTGTAGCTGAATGTGGAAACCCTTGCTTCCTAAGGGCAGTTCCTAGAAGGCAGCTCTCTGTACAGTGTGCATGCATTTCAAGCTGGTGCTCAAGGTGAAGGGGCTTGGCTTCTAATGGTTTCCTGTGGAAGAAAGCTGTCCTGGCCTTGCTTTTCTGTGCTCTCTCCCTCTTTGTGATGGATGTGGGCTCTAATCTCATTTCTAGGAAAGAGGGAAAGTGGCAGAGTGTGAACACCAACCTGAGCCAGGAGTCCCAGGCTCAGATTCATGTCCTGCCCACCTGCTGCTATAATGCCTTGCAGTGGTCCTTCTTCCCCAGGGTGGGAGTGTCTGCTGGGTGCTGGGCACTTTCTCTGCTCTCTTGAAGTGCACTGAGCAAGGATGATGATCATAGGTAATCATTAAACAATGCAATAGCCTTACCTCTCTCTGGATTTGTTTGCATGTTGTAAAATGAAAAAAAAATCTTTTTAAATTTAACAGCTCTACCATAATATACTCAAATACACAAAACAGGGAAATGATGGTTTATTATTGCATGTCTTTTTCTGACCTTAAACTTATAACACTTACTCTAAGGTCAGTACATGAGGATGGTGAGGTCACTTTGATGGATATAACTTCTGAAATGAAAAATTGAGGGTGGTAGTTGTGGTCTTAACAACAATGACATCCTCAGCCTTCCAGGATTTTGTTGTGGTTGTGGAAATAGTCTGTGTTTTGAGAATCCTCACATACCACACTTGGAATTGGTAAGGGTTTGATTGGTCACTTGGCTTGCGATCTCAGAATGCTCTGTACTGGGGGGTGATGGGAGAGTCTGGGTATTCACCTGGCAGCTCAGGTCCATGCAGTGGGGTCTGCAAAGGGTTAACATTTGGTGTGTAGCTCATTTGAACTTGTATGCTGTCTTTGTAGTTTAAAGTGACTACACATGAAAAGATAGAATCAAACATTTGTTGCTGTAGACCCCTGGCCTGCAAGCATCTTCAGGGAGCACCAAGGCTCCATGGAATGGGGTATGCAGTCCAGGCCCTCAGTGTCACCTCCCAGCCCCCTGATGTGCTGATGGTTCTGCTTTGTTTTAGACACTGGCCACCATCTTCTCATAGGCACCTGTGCCTATGTTGTCACCTACCCCTCAGTACCATGTGTGGTTCATTGCAGGATCTCAAATTCCCAAGTGTCCCATGTTGCACAGTCCTGGGACTTGGGATGGCAGAGCCTCCAGGACCATCACTGACAGAGCTGAGCTGCATGGGAGGAAGCCCATGAGGGCCAGCCCTTGCCTCACCTTGAGTCTCTGGACAGACCCCATGTCCTCCCAGGAGGGCTGCAGGTCCCGACTGCCCATTCCTTCTGCATAATGGTTCTTGAATTATTGGGTGTTTGGGGAAAACAGCAGTCATACCAAAAAGGGTGACCTTTTCCTGAAATTACTCCTGGCTTTGTCTCTCCTCTGCTTAACGGGTTCCCCCGGGCCCGGGATGAAGCACACAATCCTTGTCATCAAATCTGTGGCCTCTCCTGATGCTCTTGCTTTTACTGACTGTCCTTACCCAGGCTGCCACCCCCAAAACACCATAGACAGGAAGCGGGGGCACTGGAAGTGTATTTCTCATTGTTCTGGAGGCTGGGAGGTCCAAGGTCAGGATGCCAATCAATTTTGATGTGAGCTCTCTTCCTGCCTTCTTACTGTGTGTTCATGAGGGTGCAGAAGAGGGAGAAAGCAAGCTCCCTTGTGTCTTATGAGGGCACTGACCCCACCTGGAGGCCCCTACCTTCATGACCTCATCTCACTCTAATCACTCCCCCAAAGACCTAATCTCCAAATACCATCACACCAGGGATTTGGGTTTCAACATAGGAATTTGGGAGGGGGCACAAACATTCTGTGAGTGACACTGACCCCTCCCTGATGAACCCTGTGCCTTCTTGAACTTCCCAGACCCCCTTTCTTCCTCCTGACTCTGGGCTTCTGTGCCCTAGTCCTAGCAGTGCCTTTCTGCTACCTCTCCAGATGGCTTCAGGCTCATCTCCTTGGGTGCTTTCCTGCCCCCTCTCTGCCCCCCACCTCCGCCAGGCCCTGCACATCTTTCTGTCACAGCCCTGACCACATTGTGGGGCTGTCCTCTTTCATTGTCTTTCTTGCTCACCAGCTGCAGCTCAGGACCCACGAGGGAGTCACATTTGAGGCTTCTGTGCCCAGCCTGAGGCCAACAAATGTCTACACCTGATAAGGTCATTGTTGACCATCTTCCTTCCTGGCTCATTTGGTACTAATCCGGCAGGGAGTATCCTGGCAGTAAGGACATCTCAGGCCAAGCAACCCAGCTCTGTAATTATGTTCCTCTTGGAGGATCTGGTCTCTCACTACCTGACCCAGCCCCACCCCACCCCCATCATTTCTAGAGTCACCTTCTTGAGAGGAGCGAGGACATAGGCTCCGTGTGCCCCACCAGCTTTGTGCACACAGCAGGTGCTTGGTTGGTGTCTGTCGAAGAGTGCCCCAGGCATTGCACACCACGTTGAGTGGCTGGTGTAGAAAGGATGTGGAAACCGCAAACGAAGTTTGCTTGAGAGTCACTGGCTGCCCCTGCCTGTTCCTGGCTGTGTGATTACTTGTCAGCCTGGTGACTCATTTCAGCAGAGGTGGGACAGAAACAACCTGACACCTGGAGCCTTTTATGGGACTTCTTCAGGGGACTTTGTACATCATTAAAGAGGACCAGAGAGTTTGCCAAGAGCCAGCAAGTAGCAGTTGAAAGAGCAAAGGTAGGGACTTGAGCAAATCCTTTACTCACTTTAAGCTGACATTTTGTCTCCATAAGATGAGAATCACACGTGTCTCTCCAGGACCTTGTGAGCACTGGGATTATGTGTGTAAAGCGCGTGATGCCTGGTGGCTGCCCAGGGGCTGGCACCCTTCTCCCCCCAGGTGTGCACAACAGCCGGGACTTAGCTTGGTGCTCAAGAAGTGTACTTATTTGACCTCCCTTTGGACAAGGCAGTGTCCAGGCCACGCTTGGGGCTCTACGCTCAGGTCCTCCTGTAACACCTGTTGCTGGGAGTTACATAGCACAGCAGGTAAGGACATGGACACTGGAGCCAGACTGCCTGCTCACCCTCGCCTCCGTATTTGCTAGCTGGGTCCCCTTGGCCAAGTTACCTACCTCTTCCGGCTGGGACCCTAAAATGATGACTCTAATAATACCCATGTCTTGGGAATGTGGAGTGATAGATAATTATTACTAGTTTGGAACAGTTTGTAGCACCCAGGAATGGTGGTATGTGTATGGACTGTGGTTAGTATTACTTGGTGCATGTTGTTTGAGTTATATTGCATTGTGTCTGATGGGAGGGGACAACCCAGGCAATCCAGGATGCTTTGCTTCTCTTGCAGCTCAGGTATTAGTTCCCATGGCTTGTCCCCACCTCAGATTTTTCCTCCCTTTCAGCATCTGTAAGATTTTACAGCGAAGGACTAACAAAAACTCCACCGGCACAGGATGTTCTGCAAGAAGTTTCCTCATGTTCTTGTGAATGTTGATAACGGCTCTCAACCCTCTATTTGATGGGGATTTTGCAATGTGCGTTTTGAATGTGAGTAGACATTTTATCAGAAATTGTGTTTGTGGGAGTGTTTGGTGGGAAATTGAAGCAGGTGGGTTTTTTGTTGATATTGGAAGCTCTTCATGAACTGGGATATTTTGAAACCATAGCTTGATGGAAGTGTTGAGGCTAATACAGCGGTATTGAATTTGCTCTCAATATGCTTTGTTCTGGGGGGGCGATGGCACCGTGCCCTGGCTGTTCCTCCCTAAAAACATGCCTGGGTGCCTTCCAGGAGTGTGCCTGGAACGCTAAGTCCCGAGGATAGAAAACAAATGGACACAGTTCCTTGGGCAGCTGGGAAGTGGCCTTAGAGTCAGACAGACTTGGGTTCGAGTCCTGACTCTGCCCCTGACATCCTGTGAACATCACACAAGTGACTTCACTCTTCCAAAGGTGTTCCTTATCTGTCAAGGGGGGATGACATGGTGTTTTACAGGTTTTGAGGGTGGAGTGAGATTGCCCAGCATAGAGCCGCATCTTAGAAATGGCAGCTCTTGCTTTGACTGCTGCTTTTGGGTCTGGGGGCAGGAGCCTGACTTGGGGCTGCCCTTGGGCCCCTTCATTGCCTTTGTTCTCTGCCTGGCAGAAGGGGCAGGGTCACTGTCCGCAGAGGAGATGCCTGTGTCTGAGGGCGAGAGAGGCCTGGTTTCCTGTGGGTTTGTGGCTTTGCAACATTGTTCCGTTGATGGCACCTGGAAGGGTCTCTGGGATGCCAAGGAGCAGGCTGTAGAGGATGGGGGCGCCATGGCTGGTCTGGGCTTCCTGTCCTGGTGCAGGCAGTCGGCCTCTGAGCTGTTGCCTCTTCCGAGTCCCCCCACCCCCGCCTCCTCCCGCCCCACGTGGGTGCTTTATTTTCCTCTCAAGCACCATGAAGGAGCTGGGAGGAAACCAGGCCCTCGGAGGTGGCGGGGGTGGTGGAGCCGTGTAGCGGTCAGAGTAGGGGAGCCGTGGGGCCTCACAGCCTCACCCCCACACAGCAGGGCGTTGCGGGCACATTCAGAGAGGGCAGCCTGTCCTCCCAGAAGCAGTAGCTCCGTGTGGAGCCCACCCCCGCGCTGCAAGACTTCATTGCATGAAAAAAGCAAAACATGTTTGAGAAGCACCCTCTGGCCTTTTTTCTTCCCGCACATTTGTGCGCAAATTTCATATTTTGCCAGGGTCGCACTGTACCAACTTGGTAACCCGGCCTGCTTTTCAACACCACGGTGCGCTCTGAAGGTGAGGATCTATGGGATCCTCGGTTGTAGTGCCGGCATCCCTGGAAGGGGGCGGGGTCAGAAAACGGAAGGGGAGGGGTCAGCGTGACTGCCGGGGAAGTGGGTGTGCCCTGAAGTGGATGTAGGCTGTGCGGGTGTGGCTTCGGTGCCCAGGGCCTAGACGACTTGCCTTGGCATAGGGAGGCTTGGTAGGGGTGGGAGGAGAGGGCAGGCCTCCAGTGCAAGAAGCCTGGAGGCACGATCGGAGTCAGGTGCTTCCCAGGACGCCGGAGGGGTGGTGGCCTTGATGTTGGAGTGATGCAGCCATTATGGTGTCCTGGGTCAGTCCGCGTTTCAGTCCGGGAAAGGGGTTGCCTTAATTCACTGAATCTGTGCCACAGCCTCAGGAGGCAGGACAGCCTCGGTTCAGGTGACGTGACTTGGTGTAGGTCCTACAGGCAGTAAAGGAGGGAGCCAGGACTTCACACTGGATCTGACTGACAGGCTTTCTGGGGAGTCCCGGGCCTTCAGGGCAGGAATCTTGGCGATCATGGAGGGCTTCCTGGGGCAGGCGATGCTGTGGCGTATAAACCTTCACTAAGCTGAGTACACCACCAGGGTAGGAAGAGTCGGGGTTCCAGTGCTGCTGTCCTGTGTGCATTTGGATTAGACACCTTCCCTGGGCTTCCATCCCATCTGTACAATGGGGAAGTGGCTCCAGATGGCCTCTTAACACGTCCCTTCCAAATCGGGAGCTCACTACTTCTCTATATCATTGTTTGCTAAATATTTTTCCCTTTAGGGAGCCTGGTGTCTGACTACTGACACCCTCTCCCTTTCCAAGATCCCTTTGTGGCTTCAGGGTGCTAGTGGGTGTCCAGGCGGGGGTCTCCATTCATGACAGCAAAGACTGTGCCTTGCCCACCATTTTGAAAGGCTCTAACTCCTTTGGGCCCCGGAGCTATGGATGCCGCTAAGAGATTGGGCCTGTAGGGGATATCACAAAGCAAACCCTGGGACCTGACAGATCTGTGTTCAAATTCTTGGTCTTGCATGTTCAGTGGAAGCTTAGGCCCATCAGTCCACCTCCGAGAACCTCTGTTTCCCCATTTGTAAATGCGGCGGTATTCTCTTGCAGCCCTTAATTTCCTCAGCCCCACTGCCCCGTTGAGTGGGTCAGGGTGACGAGGCACAGTGCTTCTCTTTGTTCCTGCAGTAAAACAGCCCAGCAGCTAGGAGTGATAAGGAACTTGGTGAATGTTTGGAGAGATTAAAAAAATAGATCAAAATGTACAATGCAGCTTAACTCAAGCTTTAGGAATTCTTCCCTGTCCCCCCTGAGCAACTGGTCTGAAATGCACAGGTGTCCCCTGGCAGAAACCTCTCCATGGCTCCCTGGTATGCTTAAGGTCAAGTTCAAGCTCTTTAGGGATTTATATTCCTTCCTTCCTTCCACTAGACCTCCATTCACCTGAGGGCAGAACTGCCTTGATTATCTCTGTATCTTTAGTGCTTGGGAAAGTATCTGGCGCTTAATAGGTTCTCAAGAAATGGTAAGGATGCTGTTTATTGTTTGTGGAGCAGGGTACCTCACCACTGTTAGGAATGTCAGTTGTGGCCCCGTGGATGTCAGTATTACTATCTCTTACAAGGATGAAGAAGACAGGGATCTTGGCGGGATTCAAAATGAGCATTAAGTAAATAAATACATGCTTATCCTTTTAACCTCTCTAAAGGGAGTTGTTGTGGAGCATCTCTTGCTTTAACTGGAGACAAGAAGTCCGAGCCCTGAACCCAAAGTCTTTTCCAGGTTCAGAGACAGCCAAGGGTTGGCTGGCACAGGGCAGGGGGTGGGCAGGTGCAGTGTAGGGTGGCGTCCATCTGTTTGGACAGAGCCATGTGGGAAATCCCACCCGGTGGCAGCCCCATTGGCTAAGTCCTCAGCTGAAATCGGACCACCAGCTTTATTTTTATCATCAATACGTGGTGTATCTGCAATGTGAAATGCTTGTGGGATTCTTCATCACTGATATCTGCTGATTTCTAGTCATTAATAGTTTCCCACTGTGAGCATAAAACTGCACGAAAGTGATGAACGTCTTGCAAAAAGAACAAGAAAACGGCACTCACTTGTATTCCCGCTGCCCTTCCAACCACTGTCAATGCTCTTTCCAGCCTTGTCCAGAGGCAGCACGAATAAAATGTTTTGCTTTTTATGTAGAAGGAAGGGAGATTACTCACTTGTGCCCTGCTTCTGTTACTCCTGAGCTGAGTGACCTTGGGCAAGTTCTTCAACCTCTCCGAACCTCCGTGACCTCAGCGGTCCCCTAGAGAATTCATCTGCCTGCTACGGTTGCTGCTCTCAGATGGTTGGTTGGATGGGTGAGGAGAGCTGGAGTGGATCGGTGGTAAGGGGAAGTGGGGAACAGATGACGAAGGGCCCCATTCAGGTCCAGGATTAAGGGGCCCTGAATGAGAACTCTGTGTGGCTCAAGGTGACCATGGGTGAGGGGGTGAGTGGAAGAACCTCATGGGGTGGGAAAGGGTTGAAGGGGTGGCCAGTGGGGAGCACATTGTGGAGGGAGGCAGAAGAAACTGGTTCTCAGCAGGGAGATGGGTGTCCTGGTCCAGTTGGGATTGCCAAGGGGTCAGAATGGAGACAAGGGTTTAGGCCAGAAGGGGCTAGGGCTTTACATTCCCATTCCCAGGAGCCCTTTCTCAAGTGAGCCTGTGGATAGGCTCGGGCACCCACTGTAACTGCTACAAAGGCCCTCAGGGAGGGGAAACTGAGGCCCACAGCAGCTTTGTGGCTTCTCCAGAGTGACTCAGTAGGTTGAGGGATGTGAGCCTAGGTGCCCCTGCTTTTCTGCATCATGACCTGATTGGTCCTCACTGCCGGCTCCCAAGGATAGAGGGAACTCCTCAGTCAGGCTTGAGGGCATGTGGCTTGTGTGTTCTTAGACCAGGAGCCAAGGATCAGGGCTGGCATGAGATGAAGATCTCTAATCCTCTCTCTCTGGGCCAGAGTCCTCCCAGCTGCTCTGCCCTCGTGTCAAAGACGCTTCTTTACCTGATGATGCTTATTTCCTGATTTATCATTATATTTTACTTTTCTACCTGATTAATTCAGAGAAGTTTGCTGGTGGTCCAGGGTGTCTCTGACAGAGACATGGCTGCGTCCTGTAAATAGTTTCTTGTAACAAGTGCTCTGAGGCTTGGGTCAAGAAAAATCATCATTTTGCTACATTTGAACATGAAATGTATCAATGGTAAAATTTCCTGGGTTTGCTAATGGTGTTGTGATTTCATAACATCCTTGGTCTAAAGAGATAAAAGCCACAGCATTTAGGGTGAGATGCTGTGACGTCTGTAGTTTACTTTCAAATTGTTGACAAAAATAGAAACGTGTTCTTCTTTATCGGTAGATAAAGCAGATATGGAAAAATGTGAAAAATCAGTTGAGTCTAGATGACGGTGTAAAGCGTTCATTGTACTATTCTAGGACTTTTTCTATAGTTTTGCAACTGTGCAAAAATAAAGCTTTTGAAAAAAGTGCTGCTGACTGGGGAAGTGACTTGAGGATCTTGGGGTCCACCTATTGGCCCCGTGTTCCCCGCCCCATCCTTGTCTCTGTCCATTTGATGCAGGGAGAGCTGCTTGCCCCAGAGTTCAGTTCTGAGCAGCCCCTTGGGGTCCAGTTTTGAAATCGTAACAGAGGCTTTTGACAAAAAGTATTCCCCTCTCTATAGGGAAATCGTTAGATTTTTAGAATCTTTGCTTTAGGATTAATTTTCCTTCAAATTTTCATTCCTACCTTCTTTTAAGTTTTTCTCAAAATTTTATTGCCTTCTAAAATGGCTGAGGCAGTATTTGTTGTTGTAATTACTTAAACAGAGAAGAGAATATGGAAAATAGGAGACCCTCGTTTTCTCCATCCCCTCTGGGGGAAGCCAGTGGTACGTGGAACCCTCTAGAACACATACAAACATGCGTGGTCATCCAGTAAGGTTTGATGTCTTATCATTTTTATCCTTTGTTAATCTGGTTAGCTAACTTCCGACTTCTCCTTGAAGATGCAGCTTGGGGGTCATCTCCTCCAGGAAGTCCCCCAGGCCCTCTATGCTGACCTCATCCTTTGCAGTCATCCAAATCCAAGCCGCCTCTCCTGCCAGGTCTTGGGTAACACAAG